>NC_081355.1:73212961-73519884 GCF_030684315.1 Stegostoma tigrinum | reverse complement strand
TAGGAAACGCTGTACTCTCCATTGTATTCAGCCATTGGGAAGGTTATGATATTTCATTTGCTGGAGAAATGAGCTTTAAATCTTAACATAAAGAAGCCGTGTCGTAGCGTTGGGAATGACTTTTGACTTAACACTGCCGCCAATTTTGATGCGATTTACTGTTTGCAAAGAGGACAACCATGCACTCAAATGGGCTTTTTGTCTGTTTTGATTTGGAAAAAAAACCTGATTGAACTCCTTAAAAAGGGGACATATTTCACTCTGATAAATGCTGATCGATCGATCGAAGCTAATTGTTGTAAATGTGGACGTTTCAAGTTTTTGAAACCTCAGTTTCGTGTAGTTTCTTTAGTCGACGCTTTCGGCAATTTTCCTCATTGTCTTGCTCTCCCTGCCCGGAACCACTGATTTTTTTTTTCCCCCAACATGATTTGTTTTTATTGAATGTGATCAACTCCCCCCCCCCCCCCCCCACACCCCTTTCAAATAGCAACCTGATGTCTAAGGAGAAGCTGACTTATTCGTGGTTTTGGGGGTTCTTTGTTTTTGTGGAATATTCTGATTTCACAGCCAGACTGAGTCATATCCTTTTTGCAGCTGTTTTGTTTATTTACTGATAGATGGGGAAAGGTTTGCAATCCAGAAAGGCAAGCTAAACCTTGAGCTAATCGATAGATGAAGCCTGGGTTGTAAAAGCCTCAGTCGGAGAGGCACGGCCTCATAAAGAGTTTTAAAAGAAGAAAAGCAATTAGATGATGTAACAAACAGGATGAATAAAGGGGAACCCATACGTTTGAATTCAGATAACAAAATTTCATTTGGTAAAGTATTGCTACTTAAGGTGAGCATAATATTGAGAAAATGTCTTAGCATGACTGGAGAATTTGTTTCTTAATAGGAAACAGAGTCAGAGTAGATGTCAGCTCTTCTAACATTTGCAGCATTTTGTTTTTATTATCAGTGCTAAGTGTTATTTTTTGGATTGGTGGACTGTCCCCAGTACAGTGCTACAGGGATCAATACTGAGGCCTCAACTAGCTGCAAACGCTGGAGCACTGAAACAAAAACAAGTTGCTGGTGAAACTCAATAAGACTAGCAGTATCTGTGGGGAGAAAGCAGAATTCATGTTTCAAATTCAGTGACTCTTCGGCACTGACAGCAGCCAGGAAAAAGTAGTTTTTACGCTGAAGATGAGGTGGGGAGGGGAGGGTGGGGAAGAGGTGGAGCCAGACTATAGAAAGAGAGAAGTGAAGCGGGGGGCGCAGATGAGGGGATTATAAGGAAGAGAAGTTGAATAAGCGATTGTGAGAACTGAGCCTAGGAGAGAATAGGTTGGCCGTGTTAGACCACTCGCATCATTGTAATGAGTGTGGTGGGTTTAAAAAAGACATGGAAGAGCAGAATCACATGTGAGAGTTATTGAACACTGTGCTGAGCGCTGGAGGTCACAAGGTCTCCAGGTGGAAAATGAGATGTTGTTCTTCTAAGATAATAAAATGTGAGGCTGGATGAACACAGCAGGCCAAGCAGCATCTCGGGAGCACAAAAGCTGACGTTTCGGGCCTAGACCCTTCATCAGAGAGGGGGATGGGGAGAGGGAACTGGAAAAAATAGGGAGAGAGGGGGAGGCGGACCGAAGATGGAGAGTAAAGAAGATAGGTGGAGAGAGTGTAGGTGGGGAGGTAGGGAGGGGGATAGGTCAGTCCAGGGAAGACGGACAGGTCAAGGAGGTGGGATGAGGTTAGTAGGTAGCTGGGGGTGCGGCTTGGGGTGGCATCTCCACCCGAAGGTTGCAGGAACAGCAACTCATATTCCGCCTGGGAACCCTGCAGCCATATGGTATCAATGTGGACTTCACCAGTTTCAAAATCTCCCCTTCCCCTACTGCATCCCTAAACCAGCCCAGTTCGTCCCCTCCCCTCACTGCACCACACAACCAGCCCAGTTCTTACCCCCCCACCCACTGCATCCCAAAACCAGTCCAACCTGTCTCTGCCTCCCTAACCGGTTCTTCCTCTCACCCATCCCTTCCTCCCACCCCAAGCCGCACCCCCAGCTACCTACTAACCTCATCCCACCTCCCTGACCTGTCTGTCTTCCCTGGACTGACCTATCCCCCTCCCTACCTCCCCACCTACACTCTCTCCACCTATCTTCTTTACTCTCCATCTTCGGTCCGCCTCCCCCTCTCTCCCTATTTTTTCCAGTTCCCTCTCCCCATCCCCCTCTCTGATGAAGGGTCTAGGCCCGAAACGTCAGCTTTTGTGCTCCCGAGATGCTGCTTGGCCTGCTGTGTTCATCCAGCCTCACATTTTATTATCTTGGAATTCTCCAGCATCTGCAGTTCCCATTATCTCTGTTGTTCTTCTAGCTTGTGTTGAACCTCACTGGAACACTGTACCAGGCTTGGGATCATAGTGATGTGTTAACGTGGCACCAGCTGAAAACCTGGGGTTACTTTTTATGGATAGAACATAGCTGCTCTGCAAAGCTGTCACTCAGTCTGCATTTAGTCTCCCCATTGTAGAGCAAACCACATGTGAACAGTGACTATAGTAGACTAGATTGAATGAAGTGCAGGTAAATCGCTGCTTCACCTGGAAGGCATGTCTGGGGCCTTGGACAATAAGGGCAGAGGCCAACAGGCAGGTATTACATCTTCTGCAACTGAATGAGAAGGTGACACGAAAGTGAGGGGGGGGGTTGGGAATGGAGGAAGAGTGGATCAGGGTGTCCGAGAGGAATGGTCCATGCGGAAAGCTGACCGGAGGGAAGGGAGATGTGTGTGTCTGGTGGTGGCATCCCACCAGAGATGTTGGGAATGGCAGATGATGATCCTTTGGATGCAGAAGCTGGTGGGGTGCTAAGTGTTTACCGTGGGAACCTCTTGTTATGGGAGGGCAGAAATGTGGATGTTAAGTTGGACACAGCTAAGGTCCCAGGTAATCCTCAGTTGAGGACTAAAGTAGACATTTTCAAGAACATGGGAGAATGGGATGGAATCCTTGTAGGAAGCAGGATGAGAGGGTGTGTAGCCAACGTAACTGTGGAAGTCAGTGGGTTTGTTGTGCATCTTGGTGTACAGCCTGTCCCCAAGAATGGAAATGGATATCGAAGGAGGATTCGGAGATGGGCCAGGTGTAGGTGAGGGCAGGGTTGAAATTGGAAGCGAACTTGATAGATTTTTCCAATTCTCAATGAAAGAGGGAAATACCGCCAATGATGTCATTTGTATACAAGTGTTTATGCTATAATGCGTTTTCATTAACACAAATTGGCTGGCTGTAATGCAACTGATGAATAGTGGATGCTGTTTGGATGACGTGCACTTTCCACTGTACAGTATAGCGTGAGGTTGCACAAGAATGAGACTATTGTGTTATCAGAGAACTACCTGTACCAGAGTGTGGTGTGGGTGAGGATGGGATTAGGGTTTTAATAAGGAATGTTCTGTATACTCCACAAGGCATTACTGGGTCCACGTGGGTACGTATCGGCACACCTTTGACCTGAAGAAAGATAGAGGCGTTAAAGGCACTAAGAAGGAGAAATTGTTTTACGTATGGCGCTCCTGGAGGGGTCTACATGTGGGTTGATCTGGAGAGACTTTTTTTAATCCAGAGATTGAAAGCTGACAGTTGCAGGACCTGAGGAGGAGGCTGGTTTTCATTGTTTCAGCTAAGTGCTTGGTTTTTCTTGAATATTTATGTTTAATTTTTAGTTTTTGTGTGAATAAGATTAAAATCTGTGGGTAACAAAGGGTGGTTTAGTTTTATATGTAAAGTGCCATTGTGAGCTGATTTTTAGGTGTAATGTCACTGAGGACATTCAAAAGAGAGTGTGATGACTAATAGATTTGGAGAAGCGATTTCACAGCAGGTTCAGTCAGATAGATGGTTGACTGTTAAGAAAAAGAAGGTAGTTCAGAAATCCCCTCTGGCTGTTTCTCTCTCAAACAGACATTCTGTTTTGAGTACTGTTGAAGGGAATAATCTCTGAGGAAAATATGTGGCAGTCATATGTTGGGCACCAAGAATGAATATGATATTAAGCAGGAATTGTCAAGGTTTAAAAGAATAATTGTTGTAGGGGATTCTCCTGTCAGGGCTATGGACAGAAGATTCTGCAGCAGTGAGCATGAATCTCTAGGATAATGTGTTGTTTTCCTAGTATCAGGGTTAAGAACATTTAAAAAAACCCTTGAAGCATATTGTCAAAGGGGAGAGTGGGAAAGTGGAAGTTGTACACACTGGTAGGAATGACAGTTAGGGCAAATGTTATGACTTCGCAATTTTTAAAAAAAAAAGTTAGAGGGTTTTTAAAAAAACCCTCAAAAGTAGTAATCTGTGTAGTTTTTCCAATTGGTGCCAAGGTCTAATGACGGAAGGAGTAAAAAGGTAGGGCAGATAAATTAATGGCTGAAGAAGTGATGCAATATGCAGGGATTCAGATTGTTACATCATTGGGATCTCTTCTGGGTTAGAGAAAAATCTGTTCAAAAAGGATGGGTTTTTTCTGTACTCAAAGGAAACCAATATCATGGAAGAGAGATTTGCTAGTTCTATTTCAGGAGCTTGTAAGCTATTAGGGAAGGATGGGGTGGAGTTCCTAAGTAACAGTGAAAATAGAGACTGGGCATGTTCTAAATCAGAAAAGAGCAAGTCAGACAATGAGTTAACTGAAGAATTAAACTGCATTTATTTTAATGCAGTGTTCTGCATGGTAGACTAATTAGTAAAGTTAGATCACATGTGATTCAGGGTGAGCTTTCCAATTGGATACAAAATTGGCTTGACAGCGTGAAACGGAAGGTTGCTTTTTGGACTGGAGGCATGTAACCAGCAGTGTTCCACACAGACCAGTACTGGGTCCACTTTTGTTCGTCATTTATATAAATGATTTTAGATGAGAATATAAGGGGGTATGATTAGTAAATTTGCGGATGACATCAAAATTGGCATATAATGGACAGTGAAGAAGGCTATCTAAGGTTACAAAGAGATATTGATCGATTAATTCAATGGACTGAGTAGCAGATGGAGTTTAATTAGAATAAATGTGAGGTATTGCATTTTAATAAAGCAAACAAGGACTGACAGAATTGATGGTAGGGCTTTGGGTAATGTTGCAGAACAGAGAGACTTAGGGTTTGAGATACATAATTCTTTGAAATTTGCATGACGGGTACTCAAGATGATTAAGGCATTTAGCTTGCCTTCATTTTTCTTACCTTTTGAATGCAGGAGTTTAGATATCACGTTGAGGTTATATAGGATATTGGTGAGTCTGTTCTGGAGTAATGAGCCCACTACTTGTCACCCTGCTATGGGAAGGATATTGTTAGACTGGAGAGGGTTCGGAAAAGATTTACTGGGATGTTGCTGGGAATGGAGGGTTTGAGTTATAAAAATAGGCTGGATAGGCTAGGGCTTTTAAGACAGCATATGAGGTTGAAGTGTGACCTTTATAGAGGTTTATAAAATGATGACAAGCATGGGGTCTTTTCCCTGAGGTGGGGGAGTTCAAAACTAGGAGGCATATTTTTAAGATGAGAGGAGAAAGATTTAAAAAAAAAAGACCTGAGGCACAATTTTTTTTAGTACATTGGTTCATGTGTGGAATGAATGTCAGTGTTGTGGTGGATGTGGGTATGGGTACAATGTTTGTTAAGACATTTAGAAAGTTACTTGAACAGGTAAGGTTAGGGGGGATAGTGGCCAATTGCAGGCAGGTGGGTCAAGTTTAGTTTGAGAACATGGTTATGCACTAGTTGGACCGAAGGGCCTGCTTCTGGGCTGTGAGATTCTATGACTCTGAGAAAGTACACAGTGAGAATGTGCTCACACAGGTGGAGGAGGGTGGTGTTGGATGGGGACAGTTCAGGCCTTCTTTGCAGGTAGAAGTGGAGAGCCCTGAGACCATCCTGATGGATGATGAACATGTAAAGGGATTACATATGCATGGTGAAGAAAAGACAGCTGGAGCCTGGAAATTCTGAAACTAGCACAAAGCATCAGAAGAATCACAGATGTAAGTGGGGAGGGACTGGACAAGGAAAGCGGGGGGGGAAAAAAATCAAGTTGCAGTAGGACGAGATGAGTTCCCTGGGGCAGGAATAGGCAGAATCGATATGTCAGCCTGGGTCGTTCGGTTTGTGGATTTTGGGTGGAAAAAGGTAGAAGGGGTCTGCACAGGGTTGGAAACAATGGGCTGGAATTGTTGGGGGAAATCCCCAGATAGGGTCCCTCTGGGCCCCACCTTACCACCCTCTTGGCACCCACATTGAAGGACCATAATCTACCATTTCCATCACTTCCAAAGTGATGCCATGACCAGATAACATTCTCCTGCCTTCCTTTGTCATCATTCCACAGGGACCATTCCCTCTAGATCACCCTGGTCCACTCCTCCTCCATTCCCAATACCTCCTTTCTCCCCCCCCAGCACCCTCCCCTGAAATCGGAGGTGTCATATCGGCCAGCATACTTCCTTCCGTCGTTATCCAAGGCCCCAGACGTACCTTCAAGGCCAAGCAATGGTTTATCTATACTTCACTCATCACCATCCACAATGTGGTCATCTTTCCCATTGGAGGGGCGAAACACAAGTAAGGTGACAGCTTTGCAGAACACCTACATTCTGTTCATTAAGAACGCCCATGAGCTTCCAGTTGCCTGCCACATCAACACACAACCATGTTCCCATGCCAACACTTCTGCCTCTGGTCTGCTGCAATTTTCCATCAAGCTTCAGCAAAAGCAGGAAGAACAGCATCTCATTTTTCACTTGGGGACCCTGCAGCCTCTAGGAACAAGAACAAAGAAAATTACAGCACGTGAACAGGCCCTTCGGCCCTCCAAGCCTGCACCGACATGCTGCCTGTCACAACTAAAACCCCCTACCCCACCATATCGTTTTCTTCCCATCCTGTTCATGTATTTGTCTCAACATCAATTTCAATAACTTTGGAGCTGATTTCATTCTTCCATGTCTTTTATCCACCCGCACCTCTGATCATGTCATGACATGGTTGCTTTTAGCACAGCCAGCTCATACTCGCCCTCTTCAGGCCTAATGTCACATCATGTGGGTTACCTTCTGCATTTTCCTCTATTGTCAGTTCTCATTATCACTTATTCAGCAACTCTTCTGTCCTAGATTACTATCCTAATAATCGCCTTGTCTGCCGACCCCATTCATTTCTCTTTGTCTGCCTGTCTGTCTCGTTTTATTTATGCATCCATCCTCAACCTCATCTTTAGCATAATTATCCCTTTTCCTTAGTTGCTGTCAATTATGATGAAGAGTCATGACTCAAAACGTTAATTCTGCTTTCTCCTCACAAGCTTGCTGAGTTTGACGAGCTATTTCTGTTTTTGTTTGAGGTCTCAACCATATTTCTTCCTTGAAGGAACCAAGCATATTCACCAGTTATGCTGAGAGTACAAAATTAGGACAGCTGGACACAGCCTGCAAAGGTTAATGGATTGGTTAAGTGCATTTTTAAGTGCTTTATTTTAAAATAAAAAAAGCAGTTGCAGTACTAGGTATTTGAAAAGTTGACCACTTCGGAAGAAGTGTTTGCAGAATATGTTTTAAATGGAGAGGGATCGAGCACAGTCTTGTACAGGGACATGTGGGTGTTGTCATATTTAAATCACAAAAAGATAATATGCAGCTACAGCAAATGATTAAGAAGCCAAATAGAATGCTGGCTTTTGTTGTACTGCGATGAAATATAAGTTGGTAAGTCTTGCCACAACTGTGCAGTTCATTGGTGAGACCGCTCCTAGATTACTGTGTATTGTTTTGAACTCCATACTAAAGGATGGATATATTTGTTGGGAAGCAGCTCTGTGAAGATTCAGCAGACTGGTACCTGGGCTGAAATGTCAAATGAGTAAAGGTCAGGTACCTTATCTATGATCTCATTACAATTTAGAAGAATGGGATAAAACATATATTGTGAGGGGGCTTTAGAGGATTATTTTTTTCCCCATTGTCGAATTTAGAACTGTGTGGTTCACTTTAAAAAGAGGGGGTCTCAATTAAAATGGCGACAAAAGGCATTAATCTGTGTTATTTTACAGAGAACAATGGAGGCTGAATCATTGAGCCTTAAATGTATTCACTCAGATTATTGATCATCAAGGAGGCCAAAAGGTGTTCGGAACATGCAGAAAATTATAGCGAAGGCTACAATCAGATACTCATGATACAATTGAGTGGTGTAGCAGGCTTGTGTGACCAAATAGGCACTGGGAAGAGTGACTGTTTCCTACTCGTGTATCTTAAGTTATCCACAACAGGAAGTGGAGATGTGTGCACAGTGGTTGATGACTCAAGAGTCAATGTGCTCCATCCTCTGTCCACTTTTTTTTTGTTTTTGTTGTAGATGGGGTGCAGAGGTGCAAGGAATGCTGAAGGTTGTGTTAATGTTTAGGATGCAGTTAAAGAAAACACGGGGATAAAGTGGAAGTCATGTTTCTACATCATTCTTTTCTGCCCATAGAAAATTCTTAGGGTTTTGGTCCCTGAAGAATATGTGAGATGTCATGACAATTTTATGAACTAGGAGAGATGGGCATATAACATTATGTTGCTTCTTCAAAGGATAAAGTTCCCTGTCTAAGGCCATAACTAAATTCACAGCTGTGGGATTCAAGATAAGCCTCAAAAGTATCAATTGACAGCAGCTTCCAAACCTCTGACCTCTACCATCTGAAGAAACAAGGGCATCAGATATATGGGAACATCTATCACCTGCAAGTTGGCCCCTTCAAGCATTTTATCATCCCAACTTGGACCTATGTTGCCATTTTTCATTCTTGCTGAGTCAAAATCTTGCATCTCTTTACCTAATAGCACTGTGGGTATACTTGCATCAGAATGACTGACTGCAGCAATTCAAAATACAGTTATCATTGCTTTCTCATAGGCAATTAGGTAGGAACAGAATTTCGGGCTAAGCCACCAAGGTCCGCTCTCTGTGAAAGAGTAAAACCAAAACAAGAAACATGGTATTTCAAGAAATAGCTCAAATTATTGCAAGATTAGGTTAAAAGGCATAAAAGGGCTATTTGATAACATACATTTGCAAAGTGCTGTACACAGAAAGGAATAATAGATATTGCATAGATTCCACAAATAGTATTAAATTTTAGTGGTTTCCATACTAAGTGTGTAAAGCATGGAGAAAAGCAGCTGTTGAACTGTAATATTTAAAATAGTAGAATGTAGTTGGTGGAGATAAATGTCCTCGTGCTCTTGTTGAACAACGTCTTTAGCGCTGAATCAATTCTGATTTCATTGATGTGCCCACTCACCCAACCTGTCGATCATGCTGAAGGAACTTTGCATCCTCATCACAGTTCATCCTCCTGCCTGACTTGGTATCTGCAAACTTGGAGATGTTACGTTTTGTTCCCTCATCTAAATCATTAATGTATATTGTGAGTATAATCATAACTCATTGTATAATTATTTACAGCGTTCTTTCACAGAGCATGGAGAACGGAGTACAGTAACATAGTTTAAAATGCAAATGAATATGGAGCATTTGGGGTGGCTGGGGAGTGGAGAGGAACCTGTGGTCAAGTTCAATGTGCTACTGGTATATATGTCTGTAGAATTGGCCAAACAAGCAAGAGGGAAAATTGTATTTTTATCCTTAACTGAGTAATGTCCCAAACCACTTACGTTTGTGCTTTTATGCTGGTTCAGTATTCAATTTCCCCAAATACAAGTTTGTCTACCTTCAACTGATGATGCCACAAAATTAGAATTGTGCTAATTTTCTTAGATGCACAAGTGCTAGTAGGGTACAACTCAATAGACACTCACTATGTTAACGAAACTATTAAATGGTTGAATATACTGCTTTTCTGAGTTACTTTTTTTGCAATTTTGAATCTAGTTGTCTATGGGTGGGAGATAAGACAGTTACTAAAATGTTTCTTTTGGCGACAACCCCATTTTTTTATTAATCAAAAGAGAGAGTACATTTTAGCTGTAGAATTAGGTTTATTGTCACGTACTGGAGTACATTGAAAATTACACGAAGTTGCCATTCCCAGCACCATCTAAGCTCAAGGTAAAACTTAGACACAAAATAGAAACATCAAGAAATATCGGTAAAAGCTTAACATTACAGTCCTTCTATAGACATGGACCTGCAGTTGCTCCATGCTGGCCTATCCCAACTAGGGCTGAGTCTTCCCCGTGCTGGGGCTGTACTCCCCACGAGGGCATACTTGCCCCCACACTGGACAGAGTCACTCACGGCAACTGCCAGCCAGACTCACCAGCCACTTTGCTGCTTTTTGCTCCATTGTGCATGTGCGCGTGTGGCTATTCCAATTTCAAAAAACAAAGCAAAACAATAGGTTTGAGAAAGCCAGCATTGATGCATTTAAAAGAATTAAATGACATTTTTAAGTAGATCGTGGAATGACTTCATTGATGTTTGGTTCTAAAGTTGCTCATTTAGCTGCTGCCCTTGCCACCATAAAAGGCAGGAATCGAGGAACATCATGAAATGGCTTCTGCTGTCATATTTTGTAATTTTAATGGTTAAGCATGCAAAATATGATTTGAAACTGTTAACCATTTGTAGTGGGGAGAGTTGCAGTTGGGAGGGACATTATTTTTTAGATCTCTACATTTTTAAGGATGAATTTCTTAATCCCTTTTAATGTATGTTTTCTGATGCATTGTTTAGGAAGGTTTGCAGTAGTAAAAGTGTGAAACTATGTAACGAGTAGAAATTGCAAATTGTAGAAATGTGCAACATTTTGGACAATTTAATTTGGTTTCTGACTTGAAGTGAACATTCTAATTGCATCCATTAAAACGTAACTTTGTTCAAGCACTTTATCCACCTTTGTCAATGCAAATACATAGTTTGAAAATAATGTTGAGTAGCTGTGTAAAGTGTATTGTCCTGTGAAAATCAGTTGCACTTTCTGGTGCAAGCTCCAATTCAGCTTTGTTCCTTTTGTACTTAAATTTATATGAAAGTTTGGATGTCATATGGCTGTATAGAACATTAGTGAGGCCACTTTAAAAATACTGTGTTCGATTGTGGTCTCCCTGCTGTAGGAACAATGTTAGAATCATAGAGAAACACAGCATGAAAACAGGCCCATTCAGCCCAAACTGGGCAGTGTTGATCGTGGTACCACTCAGTTTGAATTGCCTACATTTGGCTCATATCCCTCTAATCCCTTTTCTTTGATGTACCTATCCAAATGTTTATTAAATGTTGCTATTGTACCTGCCTCAACCACTTTTTCTAGCAGCCCATTCCGTAAACACACCACTCTCTGCAGGAAGAAGTTGCTCCTCAGGTCCTTCTTTATACCTATCCCATTTCACCTTAAACCTATGTACTCAAGTTTTCAATTCCCCACCCCTGGGATAAAGACTGCATTCGTTGTGATTTATACACCTCCATGAGGTCACCCCTCATTCACCTGTGTTCCAAGGAATAAGTTCCCATGCAGGCCAACCTCTCCCTGTAACTCCGGCTTACCAGTCCTGGCAGCATCCTTGTAGATATTCTTTGCACGTTTTCCAGTCTAACTATGCCTTCCCTAAAATAGGGTGATCAGAGCTGAACACAGTACTCCAACTGTGGCCTATCCGACGACTTATCCGACGACTACATAATGCCCCGATTCCTATACTCAGTGTCTGGCCCAGTGAAGGCCAGTGTATTAACTGCCTTCTTCAGCACCCTGTCCACCTATGACGCCACTTTCAACGAATTATGTATTTGTACTCCTAGGTCCCTCTGCTCCACAACACTCCTCAGGACTGCACCATTTACTATGCAAGTCCTACCTTGGTTTGACTTTCCAAAGTGCAGTACCTCACACTTATCCATATTGAATTGCATTTGCTAATTCTCAGCAAGATCCCTCTGTGTAATTTTTAATAGCCTTCTTCTCTAACAATGATACCTCCTAATTTTGTGTCATCCGCAAACTCTTGCCTTGTATGTTCACATCCAGATTATTTAAATAACAAATGACGAAGGTCCCAGCACTGACCCTTGTGGCACACAACTAGTCACTGTTGATAAACTTGAAGGGGCTCAGAAAAGATTTACAAGAATGCCATCAGGATTGGAGGGTTTGAGCTGTAGGGAGAGGCAGAGTAGGCTGGGGCCTTTTTCCCTGGACTGTTGAAGAAGTCCATAAAATCATGAGGGGCATGGATAGGCTGAATAACCGCGGTCTTTTTCCCAGGCTAGCAGGATCCAAAACTAGCAGGGATAGGCTTGAGGTGAGATGGGAAAGATGTAAGAGGGACCAGAGGGGCAGCTTTCTCGTATAGGGGGTGATGCACGTATGGAACAAACTCCCAGAGGTGGTGGTGGAGGAATCTGGTACAATTACAACAGTTTAAAAGGGCATCTGGATGGGTACGTGAGTACGAAGGGGTGAGAAGGCCAAATGCTGGCAAATGTGACCAGACCCATTTAGAATATTTGATCAATGTGGACAAATTGGATCAAAGGATCTGTTTCCATGCTATAGGACTTTATGATTTAAAATGTGAATGGAGAAGTTTAGCCTGCATGCATACATGAGAGCAGAAGTAGACACTTGGGTCCTCTAGCCTGCCAAACATTTAGTATGTTCATAGTGGTCTGATTACTCCATATCTCTGCTAACCTTTCATCCCCTTGCTTATCAAGAATCTATCTATCCTTGCCTTAAATATTCAAAGAGAGCCTTTTTCAGGTGAAGGGTTTCAAAGACATCTGACCATTCCCTCATTGAGTAGTTGCCTGACTCAGCAGACCCACCTTGACTAAAAAGCCTGCCAAATACACATTTTGCTCAGAAGTAGGGGCTTGATCATGCCCAACTCTGGGACAAGGCCGTAGAGGTCAGCAAGTGCCAAGGTTTAGAAGGGCTTGATTGGTTGGTTTCTTTTCAGGCATCGCCTCAGATATTAGAAACTGTTGGGTCCTTTAGACCATGAGACTTGGGCCAGAAGTAGGCCATTGGACCCACAGGCGTGCTTCACTTTTCAATGAGATCACCGATGAATGTCTAATCCTGAACTCCTTTTCTGCTGTAAGGAAATCATGGGTTATGGGAATAATGAATAGACATGTGCCTATTAGTGCTCACTAGCTCGCAGCCCTACAGCCCACTATCCCATGTTAACTTGAGCCCTGATAACTGTCGCCTCCAGTCAATCACCAAATATCCAGTACGTGGATAGAGGAGAAAAAAAATAAACTTCTAACAGTCTAAATCAGCTCTCATTCACTCAGTTGTGAATTCAAACAAACCACCTGTTCATGAAACCCATTCAAGATTTTGGAACTTCAAATTCTAAATCTCCTATGAAAACATGAAACTTCTATTCAGACCTGACACAAAAGGTTGACAATTTAAAGAGCGATTAAAGAATTATCTATCAAGCTGAAAGCTTAGAAGCATTGCTGAAAGTTTAGCTTTTGAAATTTAGTCAAGCATTCATAATGGTGCAGTAATACATGTAAAAAGAATTCTATTGAAAATAGTTGAAGTGATTTCTTTTACCAGCTTGTGGCAGATGACCAGCCAATCAAAGCAGTACAGCAATCTTTGAATCTCAGTGACAACTGGACCCTTTTCACATTTCAAGAACGACATAATCTTCAGATCGTGACTTCACTCTTGAAAGATAAATGTTTGTTTATGTCTGTTCAATCAATTTGTGACTTCCATACTTCAGGTTAAATACCCTGGAACAAGGGAAATAGTCTGTTTGAATTAAAGGCCATTTGAAATTATTGCTGACTTCAGAATGCTTGCTCATGATTCAAGCCCCATACGTTACATCCACTAGCAAAAGCTGGATTTGTCAGTAAAAGGCTGGACTTTTGCATTCAAGTCTTCCCACCATTTTTAAAGAACTGAAGGATCTTCTTGACTCTGCGTATTAATAAACCTTGATCTTCAGGCTTTATTTTAAAAAAAAGCTTTTAAAAGACGATGGTAACTGCTACAAATCAGGAACAAAGTTCATCATGTTAAATCTTGAGCCACCCCCAAAACCTTCACTAATATTAAACGTTTAAGAGTCAGCCCTATGCATTCAATTAATTATAATATGGCTTTTAATTTTATGGTAAAATAACAAATACAATTGTAATTATGTTTTGAGAGTAACAGCTAATGTTTGTCTGTTCCGGTTTATGGAATTCTTTGCAGTGGGGAATGATCTGTGGCAGAGATTGTTGAATACATGGAAAGAAAATTGCTATTTCTTCATCTCGAAACAGTTAAATTTTGAGAGTATGTGGGATGCTTAAATTTGTTCCAACCAACATGGTGGCATAATTTGTTCCTCTAGTTCTATGGTGAATGGGTCAAATTCCATTTTCATTACATGTTTGCAGGATATTTTCCAAATTTCCATTCCCTTTTTTTTGCACTCCGTTCTCTTCCCCATTCTAATTTTGTGAATCATCTTCTGCATTTGTCCATCGCTAGTAAATTCACAAATGCTTTTGATTATAATCCAGTGGTATTCATGCGGCAGGGAAAATTCAGACAATTTCATTGGTGTTGTTATCAAATATGGTCTGTACAAATGCCTGAGACCTATTAGAATGAAGGACCATGTGATATATAATTAAAGGTTAATTGGGTGAAAATTAATTGTATACATTAAGGTGAGCTAGGGTGAGTGTTTTCTGAGGTGTGGTTTAGCTGATATAGTACTCACCAAAAGTATGCCCTTGGACCCTGTAATTAAACAGTTATCTACTAGTGTATAACATTTGGCAGAACAAAGTGTGGAGCTGGATGAACACAGCAGGCCAAGAAGCATCTGAGGAGCACAAAAGCTGACGTTTCTTGCTTGGACCCTTCATCTCGGATTCTCCAGCATCTGCAGTTCCCATTATCTCTATAACATTTGGCAGTTCACGAGAAAACTTATCTAATTTGACATGCTCAAAACACCCTCAAAGCATTTAGAAAGGTGGGCAGTGCAGGGTTTACAATGCAGCATGTTCCTCTCCAATTCAATTTTAATTTAGTTCCCTACCCCTCTTCCTATATTTCTCTTTTAGTTATTGCTACACTGTCCTGGTGGGTGATGCTTTTTAATTGGCATTTAACGTGACATGGTGATTTGGTGGTTTTTGTTTTTTTTAAAAAAAGCCCGGCTGAAAGTTGTGTGTGGGATATTTTCTACTTCATTCAGATCCAAGTAGCCTGCAGTGCTAAATGCATCCACTGATTTGTGCAGTTTATAGCAGTTGTCGCTCAGCATGTTTTAAGGTTCATGACTGACACCACCGACTGGCTAAATTCCTTTTTGTTTTACCTGATCTCTCCTTTCTCAAGATCCTCAGTCATGTTAATGTCACAAGGTTCCATACGCACCTCTGTTAAAGCTGCTTATTTGACTTCCTTTTTACCTGATCTTTTTGCTTTAGTATCCATTTTCTCACCACGTCATGCCCTATATTGTATCTTGTTCAAATTTGCTGCATACACCTTATTCTAATTATATTCTGTTTATCCTTCCCCAGGTTCACTAAGTTCTATGTCCCTATTGTTTCCATTCACTCTATAGACTTAGTTCCCATTGTCTGTTCCTCGGACCCTCGTGTGTTTTATATACATCCTTTTGGTTTTCTTACGTTTAGCCTTTCCTGCATCCTACTGATGGCAAAACCTTCAACCACTTCAGTCCTTCTGTCTGGGATTTCCTTATAAACATCTATCCCTGTGCTTCAAATTTTATTTTTAAAAATCCCTTCTCAAGTTTACTCCTCAGGCCAGTATTTTCCACGACTCCCTAATACACACAATCTGCTTTGGTACCCACTTCTTAATTTCCTAAATGTCTATAATTTTTCTCCTCAAGTTCCCCTCTCAAAATTGCTGAGGGACATTTTCTGTGTTCAAGGTGCTGTAGAAGTGTTAAGGTTTTGGAGCGTGAATATTGATGTGCTGTGTGAAGAGGCGTTCAGCATTTCCCAACAGGAAAGGCTACTTGCATATTTACTTTGCTTTTCACAACCATGTGTCACCCCAAATTGCTTGACAGTGAAGTACTTTTAGAAGTGCATTTGCTCTTGTAATGTCAGAAAGCCTACAGCCTGTTCGTGCACGGCAAACTCTGACTCCTGACAGTGTGATAATGACCAAAAATCCAACTCTGTGTAGTGTTGATTGAGGGATCAATATTGGCCATGACACGAAGGCTAACTACCCTGCTACACGTCAAAATAACGTCGTAATATCTTCTATACTCCTTGAAAAGGTCGTCAAAACTTCAATTTAAACTTCCTTGGTACTGCTCTGAAGTGTCATCCTTCATTTTTTGTGTTGCAGTGGGGCTTAAATTGACATCCTGTAGCCGCCAGTGGGGATGCGAGTAACTAAGCTACAGTTGAAATGTCGCAGGGTAAATCCACATTTAACTTGATAGCTCTTGTCAAGATCCACTCATCTGTGACTCTTTGATAACTTTTTTTACTTTGAAGACAAACCAATTTAACTTCTACTCTTAGGACAGGATTTTATCCTTTTTAGCTTAAGAGGTTGTGGCCTAGTAGTATTATCGCTGGTCTCTTAATCCAGAGACTGAGAACATTCTGGGGACCCGGCTTCACATCTCGCCACCGCAGATAGTGGAATTTGAATTCGGTAAAACATCTGCAATTAAGAATCTAACGATGACCATGAATCCATTGTCGATTGTCAGTTTCCTTCCCTAAAGGATATTGGTGAAACAGATGGGTTTTTCTGACATTCTTACTTGGTCTAGACTACATGTGTCTCCAGATCCACAGCAAATATGGCTGACTCTCAACCGCCCTCTAGGTTATTAGGGATGGGCAACAAATGCTGCTTTGCCCTCATCCCTTTTAATGAATAAAGAAACAAAAAAGTTGACAGTGGATGTGAAGTACCTTTCGGTGATCTCCTCAGACTGACCAATTAGTGACCAGACCTCGTGCTCCAAATAACAACAGGCTGGCTTTCAAAGCTGGACAGCCAGTAGGAGCACTGGCAGCACTAAAGAAGAGAGAGAGAGGTAACATTTTATTTTGAGGCACTCTGTCTGAAACTTATCAAACAACTAAATTTAAGAAGTTCAGTCATCAGGCCATAGCTGGAGAACCTCTGGGTGAAAGCCAGCAGACGATCTAGGCCACAATGCCTACCTGGAGCTCAGGTCCTGTGGCCTGTCACTTGGGACACAGTCCTCAATGTCCCAGGATGGTCAAACAGAGTAGTGGGGTCTGCGGGGCCACTGAATAGATCTGTTATCAGAAACAGACTTAAATTTAAACTACTTTTTAAAAAATATCTTCAGTTAATTCCACTTATGGATAGTGTGCTCTGATTCACCACCACCGCCTACCATGGTGCTGGATCCCATCACAGTCTCATATTTGTACCCCTGATATCAGTCTGTCTTATTGCTTCAAGCATTTTACTTAGCTATGCATATCATTTTATGTCGATATGAAATAATTAAATAAATTGAGGATACTTCGTTTAAAGCAAGTTTTTGACATGTCCAATCACAGCAGTTACCATATACATTCTGTCACATGGGCATGACCAGAACTTTCCTACTAACATTGGGTTTCAAAATCAACTGAAATTTTACCAAAGTAACTTATCAACAGCAAGCAACAAAGAAAAATGATAAAGTGGTCAGAACAACACAAGCTACATCTTGCATGATATGATCCCCCTGTTCTGACAGGCTGTCACAATTAGCTTTGAGAACTTGATACGAGCGAATTTTCCAGTTTTTAAAAAAATAGGATACTGAGAATAGGTAAATGCACCTCGGGCATTTGACATTTTCTGAAGTATATGACCTCAACTAGGATATGTTGAGACAATAACTGGTTTAATAACGTTGGGAACAATTATAGCATATATAAAAGAAAATGCAAAAAAGCTTTTATCTGAAAAGAACAGTTTCTCTGGGGCTGCATTGGTGCTTGTTTTGATCTTTTGATATATCAATATTGGTACAATTGCTGTCCCCAAAAGCATGACCTCTGGGAATTTCTCCTTGCCTTATGATCCAATGCTTTCTTCAGAAGTTGCTTATCAAACTTTTCCATTTTCAACTTTAATGAACAACATGAGGGAAATGACCACGTGATGGAGTTTCATATTACTTTATTCATGTAAACGTTACGGAAACACCAAGCTGCTTCCTGCAGGATCCTTCCCCTCTGAGCATCTTTCCATCCAAAGTACTAGTTCTTCTGCCATCAAACCAAAAGTTGTTTGACGCCAGTGATGACCATGTTGTTTAACCCTGGGCCAGAGCAACAACCAAAAGGTAGGAGCCACTCACTTATGAGGTCTGATGATACAAATATACTAAAACAAAATGCAACACATTGCAGGTATTGGAAATCTGAAATTTAAACCAGTAGTACTAAAAATATTTAATAGTTCAGTAATCATCAGCGATGACAGAAACAGACTTTTTCAGAGATGTTGCCTGCCCTATTGGCCTCTCTTGTTATAAATATAACCAGGTCTACTTAACTGTTAATGTTGCTCAATTTTACTTAGTTTAAAGTGTGCTAGAGGGTTGGAGGAAAGTTAAACTACTGTGTTGAGAAACCTGATGCTTTTCAAGTTGATGTAAAACTTGAGCAAGGAACAGTACATTGAGGTTTTCAATAAAAGCCTAAAAACAGTCAGAAGAATTTTGCTCCGGCATTGAGCCTCCAAAAAGGCCCTTTTTAAAAAACAAACTTCACAATGCTTAACATTTCTATTTTCAGACATTTAGTATATCTCAAGTTTTCAAAATAAAATTCAACTGGGAGATTGTATAGACGCAATAAATATCATTTTAACAGAAGTTTTGTTCAGATTTCTTACCATAGTTTTTAATATTGTGCTGTAAGATGTGTACTTTGTGATTTTCTAATATAACTTTATTTTAAGAGTTGAATTTTGAAATTGGGGCACATTGGTTAAGTCTTGTGTAGGAAGGGAGATGAATGATTAACTTGCTGGTATTTGTGAAGCTATTTTTTTAAAACCAGTATGAGAGAAGCACTTCCAGGAGTGCTTATGAGATTTTTGTTTTTTTGTTGTTTGCATTGGAAGAATTTAACAAATGTATGCTGCTTTCAGTTAGCAGGATCAGGGATTTTTTTTTGCCCTAGTGGAAATTCTGTTGACTTGAAACCATTTTTGGTTGCATTTTGCAGATTTCCTGGCTGAAATTGGATATAAGAAACAGTATCCTGGAACAAGGAGTTAGTTCAGAGAAATTAGTCTTAAGTTGTCTCAGTATATAGGTTTTGTTTGAGAATTCCTGACCAGAAGTGTTGTTAGTATCCTGAAGGAATTATTTAAGCTCAGTTTTATGAATACTGAAGGAAGAGGCTATCAGACACTTGAGACCAAGAATTTAAAACATTTAATATTTTGAGGATAGTAAGAGATTGTATTTTACTGTTATTTGAAATGTTTCACTTTGTGTTAGATTTAAAAAGCTTGGCCCATTCTATTTTATCATTACCTTGGCATGATAACATTCTGCTTTATTATTAAAACCAATTCTACAGCATTGTGTGCTTCATTTTTCCGTGAGATACCACGTGTTTAGATTTTTTAAAAATAGTATGGTCTGTAAAACCAGATTCAAGTCTGGAATTCAACTTTTCTAGTAATAACATCAGCTGTAGTGACATCTCTCTTTAGGTACTATCACATTGTTTACTCTCTATCCCATTCCCCCTCCCTTTTTTCTATGTATAAACTGATGTTTTCCCTGCCACGACCAATTCTGAGGAAGGGTCACCAGACTCAAAATGTTCATTTGTTTTTTTTCCTTCACTGCTGCCAGACCTGCTGAGCTTTTCCAGTAACTTTGTTTTTATCTCTCTCAATTAGTCATGACTCCCTGTCTAAAATCTTTGTCTAAAATATATACAATGGAACTTTTGCCCCACTGAGTTACATATTCTACCCTGTTATCCAACTAAACTAAATGAACCACTATACAGAGATAATGGGAACTGCAGATGCTGGAGAATTCCAAGATATTCCTCTGATGAAGGGTCTAGGCCCGAAACGTCAGCTTTTGTGCTCCTGAGATGCTGCTTGGCCTGCTGTGTTCATCCAGCCTCACATTGTATTATCTTGAACCACTATACAGTCGTCTTATCCTCTGCAAATCTGCACACTTGTCATATTTCCTGCTAAGCAAATAAAACCAACCCTTGCCATTTTTCCTTCAGTATCAAGCACACTCTTCAACCAATCTCCACCTATATCTATTAGAGTCATTTTTTTAACTAAGATTTAAACTTGTATCTGCCACATTCTACTCTTGTCCATCAATCCTCCCCTCATCCAGCCCAGCCTTGAGTCCTGTTTTATTTTCTTCCGCTGAGTCCTGTTCACTGATTAGTACTGACCAGTACTGGATTGCTCAGATTGCCAACTATAATTACCTCCACTCCTGGAGGTTACATCACATTCCCAAGAACCTGATTGAAACCTACTTGTTTGACTAAGATTTTACTTGTCACTGCTATCTTTGGCTTAGTTGCTTTTTGTTTCGTTAGGTAACATGACATCCCTCAAATAAATGCAGGATTGTGACCTGACTTACAAATAATTGTGGTTTTTGCAGAAGCCACGTGCACACGTGAGGCATGCTCAAGTTATTCATCTGTTATATTGTATTTAAAACACTGGTTTGTGAAATTGTTTGAGTTTAAATCTGTGATTTCCCATGCTACCCCTACCAAAATGTGTCAATGCCACAGTCACCACCTACTTAACAGACCAGATGATGGGCCACTTTTGCCCAAGTTATGGTCTGTTTTTAAGTTCTTTCATATAATTATATTGCCTCACCCATGCAGTATTTTTTTTCTTTGTCACTGCTTTCTCTTGTATGTTTTGACATGATTTTAAATGTCTATAAATAATTGTGCAATTAAACCCCATTGCCTCAACTTCTCTCAGTAGGATTACAGATTTACTGCAGGCGACAGCAGCCATCTCATTGGGCACAGATACTTTAAAGTTAACCATTGCTTTTATATCTTAATGGCAAATGACTTGTGTTCTGAATGAAACACATGTCACAGCAGTTGGACAAAATTGAATCACTTGATGCTTGAGTATTTGGCCTAGGTGCGTGAAGACTTGGCAGTCTGAGTTGTTCATTGAAATCCTGGTTCTTGCACTAGCCAATGCTTGGATCTCTAAGCTGGTATTTCAGTACAAGTAGACTGTTACCCTAGAGAAAACGTGTTCATAGTTTAATTCTGATCCAGGTATATTTCTGGTCAAACTGGGAAAGTGTTTGGTACCCGTTATTGAGATAAGGAGAGAAAATGCACGAATCCCTAAAAGGTTTAATGGCAGCTCTGGGAAGCTGTGTACTCTCCTTTTGGGACAAATCTGTCTTTTAACTTGCTTTCTTTCTCTGCTTTCAAAATAATGCATGGTCCACTTCATTTCCAGGAATTGTGTACATATCACAGAAGGCAAATGGTTCACCTTGCAGGGCATCCTGCAAGTTATTGGAAGAACCAGTTTCTATGCCCAACTTTTGATCATCTGTCTCATGTGAATTACATTTCTGCTGTATGATTTTGAATGCCCTAAACCACATATACAATATTTTCTTCTTGATTTAATAATGCTAATTTCAACCTTTCAGCTAAAATCTGATAGTGATAACTTTGTTAACTGCCCTTTTGATGAAACATCAAGCATACTCGACATTTTACTTGAAGTTTATGCTATAAGGGCCAAGTGGTCTCCTCCTGTTCCCAACACCTTTGTAGGCTAGACAATTCAAAAGCAGAAAAAATTTTCAAAATATTTCAAAGTGCTATAGCTTGGAAATTAAGTTGAAAGATAAACAGCCAGCTTCGGACATCTCTTCGTTGGTATGGTTATCCATTATGTTGGAGCAAACATGTGCAAAGATATGATTAATACATCTTTGTGGTTGAGTCCATTAGAACAAAAGAAGTAGAAACCATATTACTTATGGTACATTTGGTTTTGTAGAAAGTCATTGAATATTTGCCACTGAATTGTTTTTGACTAATCCAGTTTATTTTTGACCAATTGTTTTATCCTTATTTACAGTTGAAGCATTTCACTGTGTCCTTTAAGTTTGTCCTAGTGTGCATTTTTTTATTCAGAGTGAATCTTTATACTTAAATGCTTGCAGTATTCTATTTCTTTATTTGCAAAAGCCAGACATTAATTCCCATTCTGAAGTTTGCTCTACTAACTTTTGTCAGCATGTTTGAAATCAGTGGGATATGTAATTCGTCGCTAGAAATACTTTGCTACGAAAAAAGCCTCAATGAAAATTGTGTTTGCTCATTTATGTAAAGAAATCAACGTGAGACATCTAAGCTCTAAGAAATTTGAGCAATCCATATGTAAAATATCAAGAAAAAGAACAAACAATGGATGCAAGTATTAGTTCTAAAGTCCGCATGGTATAAACACAGCCCTTGATAAGGGCATGCTATGTTCTTAGTGACCTATATTTCTTTGAGTGTCGTCTTGAAATGATCATTTACCTTGGGCAATGATTATACTGCAGTGTAGAAATACTGTATATTTGGGATAGGGCATTCAGAATTATACAGCAGAAATGTAATTCACATGAGATGGTGGAGTAGTTATTTTGACAGCTTGGTATCAGCAGTGGGTGGCCATTGGGCCTGTCATGTGTGTTAGATCCTTGTAAAGATGCTAATTTACATAGAAGTGCCGGCTTTATCCTTTTAATGCTACAAATTAATGTGTCCAGGTGCTTTTTGAAGTTGTGATGGATTATGCATTACAAATTTTGATCAGTCTCTGAACTAGTTTTGTTGCCAGTTATTTAAAATCTGGACCCTTTGGTTACACAGGCACATTTTTACTACAGAAGCTAAGTAGCTAGGGCAAAACAATCAAAATTCCTCCATAAAGAGAAGCCCAAGGTAATCGAAATTAACTTTTTCCTACTTGAAGAACAATCTCGGCCTCTGTGATCACCTCACAATTGCAGCCCCTCACCCAGGGATCATTCCTGATAACCTTCGATGCTGCACAAAGTTTTTGACATCCATCAGTGCATGTTGCCCAAAATGTACATAGTACACCAGTTGCAACCTAACCAGTAATTTCAAAAGATTTTTCATGACTTCATTGTTTTTTTGTATTTATTTTCCCTATTTATAAAGGTAAACACACTGTTCATTTTCATAATGTTGTTACCAACTTATTCCTACTTGCTAAAGCACTTGGTTCACTTTAGTGCAGTTTAGGCCATGCTGCCTATGTGATGTTCATCTCAAAGAGTACCACTTGACTACATCAAATTACATGGATCATGTGCCTGCCCATTTCATCAGTTTTTGTGCTCCGAATATCTGGGAGTCTGCTACCTTCTACCTGTTTGCAAATGCTTCAAAATTTGGCAAACTTTTAAATTGTACACTTCTGTGTCTAAATCCAGATCCTTTTACAGTTGTCCTAACATTGCTCTAGGAGGGATGCCATTTCATACTAATTTTCCAATGTCATTCCCTAGTATATCTTGAACTACGAACTTTTTTTATATATTTTAGAAATAGATGCAGAAGCCTGTAATGTTAAGTGGCCTAAGGGGTGCATAAGAGTTAACTTGGAGATTGAAACTACTCTCCCGTCCAGAGAGGGAAGAAGAGAAACATTCTGGACTGATATGAATTTCCCTAAAACCAGCTCAAAAGGATATTGACAAAAAGACATTCTGTTACGAAGCAGTGGTTGATACTCCTTGAATAACAACTAAAACTGAAACACCAGAGAGGCTCACCTCGCCTCACAATCTGTTATGAAGAAGTATGAAAAGTGATATGACCTGTCTTTCACCTCCCAATCTGTTATAAAGGAGTGATCAAATTAAATTAAAATCCTGAAAGTCAACATATAATCAACATGTAACAATCTATTTATCCAAGTCTGACTGTGAACAAATTAACAGAACTACTAACAAACCCAGCAATTCCCACTTTATTACTAATACTGAATAAAACAAAGTTCTGATGGTATGCTGTTCTAATAAATACAAGTCCTACTTGCATAAAACCAAATAATAAGAACAAACTAAAACCTAAGCTCTTGAGGTTACAGCCAGGATATTTCCTTAGGAATCCTCTGCATCCTCTCCACTGATCTTCAGTCAGGAACGCCCCTCTCCATCAAATTTTTGTCTCAAGAATGTTAGCTAAGAGTGTCTCTATACCTTTAGTTTACTTTGTTTCTTTTTCTGAGAGCTTAGAGTTCTGTGAGAGCCAATGATTTTTGTCTTTTGAGCAGATGGGTTGCTAACTGTATTAGATGGCAGTTGCACTCGCACTGATTTTCAAATGCCATCTTCTTTTATGCCCTTTGACCATTTTTTAACAATATAATTGGTTGTAGATTATCAAAACTATCACACTTAAATTTTAGATAATAAAATGTGAGGCTGGATGAACACAGCAGGCCCAGCAGCATCTCAGGAGCACTTGAGATGCTGCTGGGCCTGCTGTGTTCATCCAGCCTCACATTTTATTATCTTGGATTCTCCAGCATCTGCAGTTCCCATTATCACTCACACTTACATTTTATTGGTTTTTAGTTTCTAAGTGTCTGGTTTAAATTAATTGGCTGATTTTTCAAACTGGTTGCCTTTACAACAAAATAAACCACTGCCTGGCTTGTTAATCAACACAGCCTTTTGTACAATGTTTCAATTTCAGGAACTGTTTGTACACCTGCCCATTTGTTTTTAAATCTCCAAACTTAGAATTTTACAAATATCAAATTCTAATGTCCTGCCTTCCAATCCACAAATATTCTATCCAACTTCACAATTGTTTCAAACTCTTCAGGTAGTAGATCACAACATAGGGTGTATAATCAACATAGCCATTCACCCTTGTTTGGAAAAGTGCTTTGAATATGTCAAATATAGCATGGTGAGACAGCCGTGTTCGTCTGACTTTAAAATCAGCCATAGCTTTCCTGCGGATAGGGTTCCTGCAGACAGCTAACAAACTGAAAATATTCGAAACAGCTAAGGTACTGAAATACCTTCTTAAAGGGAAGATTCTATCAGCAAGGAGGCCTTCCAGAAAATTCTCCAAATTCAAGAACACTTGAGAACTAATTTTCTAATAAGTTTATGACATAAGTCTGGACTGCTGTAATTCCTTTGAATTACAAGACCCTGACTTCAATTTTAAGTCATCAACTTCATTCAAGCAATCAGGTGAGCCTTTTTTTAAATAGTCTCTGGTCTATGGACTCAGATCACTCAATTTGTTACAATTTTACTTTTTTTACGCAAAGATAAATTACAGGTGAATGTGCAAGTAAGAATGAACTATAAGTCTTAAGTTGGGACAAAATAGCTTGCTTTTTATTACATTTCTCAAGCTTGCTACTGAAATAAGTTGGTGTACACCTGAGGTACAAAATATTCTCACCTCTTTGATATGAATCTGTGCTGAAGCACATATTAAGCATTGGTACCATTCAGGAAACCACGTATTTACTAGTCTTCCTGTCTCTCATCTTTTTAACTGGAGCTGTCAGTGTACCATTCATCTTTTCTACATCTAGATCCAGATAGATTTTCAAAAATCTATTTCCACAATTCTTGCACTACTTTCTTCAGTTATCTCCCTCTTATTTCCTCAAAGAAAAGAAATCAAATTAACTTTGTCATATTCAATTTCAGGTCAAATACTGCTGATTGTTCCTTTTAATAGCCTACACTTTTCCATTTTAAAAATAAATTCACAAAAACTCTTGGATAAATGGTATAACTAGTCACTTGAACTTTTCCACCAACTACTTAGTGGGAAATTGAGAAATCAACTGTGGAAACTAACATGATTTTAAAATTTTTAAAAACTTTGAGTAACCAGATCTTTTTCATAAACTGAATAACAATCAGTTTCTAGAAACTCCATCCATCTGCTGTTACTGTGCAATGGATATTGGATGCAATGTGAAATATGCAAGTTTTGAAATAAGGCAGCTTTCCAAATGTGGAAAATGGTGGGACTGGAGTTGATAACAATGACCCTGGTTTCAGTCCCTGTGATTGTGTTATGGGTAATTTTATATTATTTTAAAAGTATAGTTTTTGGATTTTGATGTAACTTGTATGTTTAAGTGATGTGAAAAGTATGATGTAAGAGCTTGTGATTCTTGCCTTTTTCCATTGTTTGGAGCTTTTCTACTTTGAATTTTTGCCCCTTGTCATTGTGTATACAGTTGAGAAGTTATGGGATGTTGACTGAACGCCACACACACGTCATTGAAATAACAGTGTGGAACTGGAGGAACACAGCAGGCCAGGCAGCATCAGAGGAGCAGGAAAGCTGACATTTCGGGTCGGGACCATCCTTCAGAAATGGAGGAGGGGGAAGGGAGCTTGAGCTCTACACTGTTATGTCTGACTCCAGCATCAACAGTTCTTACTATCTGAGTGACATATTTCATTGAATGTTTGGTCCATAATTTTTTTTCTAACAAGATACTATAGTTCTTTGTAAATTAATTAAATAAAGCATAAGAAATTGCTTTGAACTTGAACAGAGCAGTCAGCTTGAACTTTTTAAAATTCTTATTCCTAGTGTGAGAGGCATAACAATTGCATGCAGAAGTTTAGTGAAGAAGTTGTTGATGTGTAGGTGGTTTAGAGGAAAGTGGCCAAGCACGTGAGAGAATAATGCTCTACTTTTAGCTGGCTAGCCAACAAACACTTTGAGAGGTATCTTTGTGTTTAAAATGCAAAAGTAGAAGGGAGATTATCAATCCTAATTGCAGTTCCTGTTTAACATGTGCACTGTTTGAGCATTCATAAGAGGTAAAATTGCCATTTTGTGCCCAATAAATTGTACTGAAATACATATGTTGTACTTTATTTCAATGCTACACCACTGCCTGCTCTATGGTATCAAATACACCAGCACAGTCCTGTCAGGTAACTCTTGCTATTATGTTGTGACTTGTGTAATGCCTCTAAGTTGCTGGTTTGGAGTTAGCAAAAAGTGATCAACAAACATGAATTCATGAAGATTAACATTTTACTTTTGCAAAGCAGCAGCAATTTGCCTTGACACAAATGGATTCTGGGGGTCACGCCACATTCTTGTCTGTGGTCAAATGACAAGCTGACAAGTGATAGCAAGCACTTTACAAGGACAACTTGGTGAACTAATAGTCTGTCTGTGATGTAACATTTACTGAAGGAAGCCTCCTTGCCCAGAAAACCAAAGAATCCTGTAGCAGTTGATCTACAGGCATAGGAGTGAGGCTGTTAGTTATAACTTGCAGGCTGTTAGTTCATGATGGAAGTTTGACACTAACTTAAAATGAAGAAGCCAGAAACCTAACATTGCATGGGGTAAGCTACTGAGAGTTCATCAACAGAAACTTTTAATATCTATTGTCTTCATTAAATCAAGGCAGGATCTATAGGCCTGCCATCATATTGTCTACTATTTGATGAACTTTGTGTTGCCATTTTGGACTCTTTCTTTAAAAAAAAACTAAGTGCATGGTATCTGTTTTGTAATCTTTACTTTTGTGGGTGTTGTGTTTACATTTTGGGTGTTCAGAAAATTAAACATTTATTCTTTTAAACCTACAAAGTTTGCCACGTAAAGTTGCAACAGTCCATTGATTTAAATACTTACCTAAAATACATCTTGTTCTGGTCAGTCAAGAGATGGACAAAGGGGGAATTATCTTGCATCTTTCTTTGATAGTAGTAACAGTTAGTCAATTTCAATAGAGCTTGGCATTCATTTATGTCTGAGGGAAGAAAAGACAGCAAGTTCAGGTAAAATGGGAACGTAAAGGAAATATAGCCAGCAAGGTGTGTGAAGAAGGCTTTTGAATGCATGGAGAAATTCTGGGATAAAATATCTGGGATAGTCTCTAAATGAAGAAAAATTACGTGATGGGGAGAATGAGAAATAGTTTTTTTTTGGGGTGTGCATGTAGATTGCAGTCAGAATGTGGGAGTTGGTGGTGGGCGGAAGATCGGCAAAGCTCATGGAAAAATCTGAAGATGAGAACCCCAAATAACACAGATGAAATATTACAAGATACTTGAAATGGAGAGAGCAACATTGAAAAAGCAAAATCAGAAGTACAATGGTGGGGAAAAACACTTTGGGGAGACTTTTAAATGTGGAATGAGAGTAATTGAAGCCCACTCCAAGGGCTGAAATTTTCTGTAGGAGGAAGAATGGTCAAGTCAGGAAACAGACTGGGAGACATGTCTCCTTTTAAAAGGCCCTTGCCCATTTCTATTTTCATTCTGGGAAGTAGAGGTCTGACAGAGTTGAGCCCCATCTCTGGAGGCAGCTGATAGCCAGGCTGGAGTACCTGTCTCCACTTACTGGAGCATTTTACAAAAGAATGACAGCATCTCAATGTTCACCCCCTTGCAGCCTCCTGGTTCCCATATCTCCGTTGCTGCCTCAAGGTGGCAAGGTGTCACCGTGCTTAGGACTGCTGCCTCACAGCTCCAGGGACCTGAGTTCAGTTCCAGCCTCCAGCATCTGCCTGTTTGGAGTTTGCACATTCTCACCATCTCTGCATGTGTTTCCTCTCGCAGTCCAAAGATGTGCAGGCCATGTGGATTTGCTCTGTTAAGTTGAACCATGGTGTGTAGGGCTAGGTTGGGTTACAGGGATAGGGTGGGATGTTCTTTGGAGAGTCACTGCTAACCCAATGGACCAAATAGCCTGTATCCATGCTGTAGGGCTTCTAGCATATCTAGGTCATGCCAGCCACTTAAGCTGTGCCCCCCAAAGATTGAATGAATAAACCAAATAGAATGTTTCTTCAGTTGTTCAAGAGTACAGACTATACACAAACAAGCCAATCTTGCATATCCCAGAACAAAACATCTGTTGGATGTGATTTTTCAATTAAGCAGCATTTACTGAATAATCCTTTGTGTCCAGTAGGTGCTCAACCAGTTTGATTATTGTCGTTTGAACTCATGTAGCTCATTTAACGTTGCGAAAAACAGGGTATTATAATCAGAGACCTGTTACAACTTGACACAAGGAACACGTTGAGTTCCAGTGCTCGAACTGCTTCTGGAATCTATTATCTGTTGCTTTCTCTATGGCAACCCCTCAAGAAGTCGAAATCAACTAATTAACACACTTCCTGCAGTATAAGCTGCCGTGATCATTTGAAATTCTTGCATTGTCCTGTTGAGTGAAAGATGCAAAGATCTGGCATGATAGTCCACCTTTTGCTATACTCAGTAATTGAGACTGATTTGTTAGTTATGATTAGATTGAAACCAGTTAAATGCACTTAAGATGACAAGTGCTTTGATGTATTTCATCAACGTGAACCACTGAAAAACTAAATGTTGCTTCTACAATTACATTACCATTGAGTGGCCTTTCAAATGCTCATTTGAAGATGATGTGACTACTATCTGAAATCGTTAATCTCCCGGAAATATTTAGGTTTAATACTTTTTAATTTTAAAAGAAAGGTTGTGTTATGTATATTGAGTTAGCTTTCTATATTCTGTGAATGGCATTCTAGTGAAATATTCATGGGTTAACCTCTATAACAAGACAGCAAATATCTAAGTTCCTAGAGATGCGTAGTACTGGCACAATTAGAATATTATTTGGGACGCATTTGATCATTGATCAAAACCGCTGGATAATGCTTTGGCCTCAGTCCATGCTGCAATCAGTGCTCACCTCATTACTGTGTGTTCTCTTTCAAAACAGCCTCAACACTTAGTTCCCTTTTTGTTCACATGATAATTCCTTGGTTTTTGTAGATGAGTGCATGGTCCGTTGTGAGACATTTGACATCTAGGAATCCTGTGCAATTTGGCAGGAGCCTGCAACATTGTGTTGAGAAATGCAAACTATTGCTGGTATATTTGCATATCACAGGATTGCATGTCTGTGAATCGTCTTCTGAAGCCAAATTTAGTTCACCCAATAACATGGTATCATATCAAAGCTTGCTGCACAATATAAGACCATATCATAGGGGTAACATGATGGAAAGAGGATTGGTCTCCGAACAGGAAGAAGACAGTTGTGAAAAAAAAGGGTAATTTTTCTGGTGGCAAGCTATTACTAGTGGAATGTCAGAGGGATCAATGCATGGCTACTTAGATTTTATATGAAGGAACTAAGTGTGTGGCTGTTGAATTTGCCTCTCACACGGATAAGAGAGCAAGTTGTGAAGAACACATTGAGGTGTATGTAAAGGGACTAGATTGGAGTGTCTGAGGGGAAAAATTGATAGAATGGTGTATCACGGGGGAAAATGTGAACCTGTCTACTTTGCTTTTCTATTTTCATTGCACAAAGTAGTATTTAATTGGATAGTGATTGCAGAACCCATGATACAGTGTAATCAGTGAGTCCTGGTACATGAATCACAAAGTTAGTATGCATGATTAAGAAACAAAATGGAATGTTGGTATTTACTCCAAGAGGAAGTGACTTAGTGGGGAGGATTAACTGCAACTGCAGAAGGGCTTGGAAGACATTTAGAGTATAGTCAAGGTTTGATTCTCTTATTTGAGAGAGAATGTAATTACATTAGAAAAGGTTCAAAGAAGATTGATTCGACTTTCTTGGGATGAAGGTAACATCTTAGAGGTAGGACAAACTGGCCCTACACCCGTCTATCTTCTAACTAGAAAGACACTGCCACCAATTATCTTTCCTTCTTCTGTCTAAGGTCCTCTTTCTTTTTTTAACACTGAAGATTTTTAGTCAATGCAGTTCTGTTTGTCTGGGAGCAGTGGAGGCAGGATTGTTTAATATTAGTGAAGCTGAGCTAGATTTTTAATTAGCACGAGTTAAAGTTTGTGGACAGTAGAGTTTTTTTTCCCTAATACCCTGAAGTGCTCTTAACACAACTTTTTTAATCTCCAAATCACCTAGAGTGTATTTTTTTTCCATTTATTAACCACTACCAGTAAATCACCACCTGTGTTTCAAATTGAATAATTTACATGCAAAGCCTGTTGCGGGCAATGCAAGCCCCCAACATGAGAGGGCTAAACCAAGGTGGAATTAGAGGAGATAAAGCACTGTACATTGTGTAGTGCCCACCCCTCTCTAAAGTTAGGTAAAAAGGTAAACTGAGTTGAGGCCACAATTGGCCTCAATTACAATTATCAAATGATAGAGTAAGCTTGTGTAGACTGGACTCTTCCTATTCCTTTATTTTCATGTTCTATGATTGTACAAGTGAGGTTTTAAGATCTGGGTATTGAGAGCAGGAAGCACCGTAAAGTTGTTTCCTGATTACCTTTGTTTGATTTTTACCTGCATCTTGTTGCCACAGTGTTTCACTGGGAGTATGTGATGACCATTCTGAAGGCAGACGTGACTTTATTGTTTTTAATTTTGACGTTTGTGTTCTCTTACCTGGAAAATAGTTACAACAGCTATTATTTACAGTTGGCAATATAATACTTTGTGTAGCTCACATCTAAAAAATTTGTCACAGAAGCTAAATATAAAACTATGCCATAGATAGGAACTGCAGAAGAAGGGCCTAGGCCCAAAACATCAGCCTACTTGCTCCTCTGATGCTGCCGACTTGCTGTGTTCATCCAGCTCTCCACCTTGTTATATAAAATTATGCTGCATGTTAAAACACTGCTTCCTTACAATTGCAGATTGTTCTCAAATACAAGCATGGCCTAAATTCCCCTTCCTTAGTTGTAAGATAGCTCCTGAATATTTTGTTGAATTTATTATTTCATGTTCACGTGCTATAATAGACCACAGGATAAGTGGTAGAAAATGCATATATTATATTAAAGTAAGTGGTTGAGTAAAAAGCAAAATAAGATGCTGAAATAAGTGGAAATTTTATCTTGGAGATTATACGTTTTAAGGACAAAGTTGATGTGCCTCCCTGACCCAGTCATGTATTGTTGATCCTGAGCTTTAAAAATCGTGATAGGCCTGAAAATGTGCTTCAAAATATCATGAAACTGCGTGAAGTCAGAAGAAGTTGAAATGCCCCTTTATTACAGTGGATGTCAGGTTTATTTTGCACTTTCATTCCACCTTCGCTTGGCCCCTTTTGGATGATATGGAAATACAGTAAATGGGAGTGGAATGAGTCATGGACATAGCAGCTAAACACAGTGGGTTGAATTTTACTGGAAATCAACTGTCAATTCTTTGGCACATTTCAACTAGGATTTTTCTCTATGATGCTTACCAGGTTTTCTTGCACTATCTTCCCAAACTCACCTTATTACCTCTGCAACATACCCCGACATCTCTCTCTCTACTACTCTCCCACTCACCACAGATGGAAATACTCACCACTGCCAGATCTCTCAACACTAAAGCCCAGTCGTGTGTCTAACCAAGTACTGTTGATACAGAATCATCCTGCTTCATGTGAATTGCCCTAGACAGGTCAGATAGAGTGAAACTGGCACATTACTCCGCTGACAGGGACCTGGTGGCTTAGAGCGGTCCAGAGAAGAGACGTCAATTTCATCAGGGCTAGCAGCAGAGATCATGCTTGTAAACGCTGCTGGTCCATGTTTGCCACCTGAGTCAGTGCCGTTTCCACAGTCCAGAGTAGAATCCAGAAATGCAGAAAGAAGGTCAATGAATTTTTGCATTTTGAGGATAACTGCTAACACTCTCTTGTCTCTGCTACAGCATATATCTCCCACCAAGGTTCATGGTTTACCGCTATCACTATTTTACAAGAAATATCTTCATGCCCTCATTCTTACCCACTCAATCACCCCACCCCATCAGTGCTGCCTACTCACTTAGTTGGGAGACCTTACCACCTCTTACCCACCAGTAACAGCCACTTATCATTTCATTCAATTCCTCCCTTTGTCTCATCGCAGGAGAACAAGGTGGTCCACATTAGGGCAGAAAGAGTCCAGATAAGTGCTGGAGTGATGTCCATGGCCCCTTGCGTTGTGCAAGGAAAGGATCCTGAATCTGCGCCCCCTACCACCCCAAATGGCCAGCTGGCCAAACCCCTGGACTGATATCAGAGGCTGCCCTTGACTGGGATGACTCAGAGAACGTGCCCTTGCTTTGGCTGACGACTAATCCGCATAGACTTTTGAGACATGACCATTTGGCTGAGGTACGTGTAGTATGATTGTTACATGTGTCGTGATGGTGCAAGTGTGAGGTTGATGTGGCATGATGACATGTAGGAACATGTCTCTGGCTGCTGATCACTGTCTCATACTGCATGGCATTCTTTGTGTTTAAAAAAGCAAGTCAAGACAGAAGTACCGTGAGCCTTGAAATACTGATGAATTGGGTGCAACACAAGAAAAGGCAAGCCATAAAGAGGTGACACAGAAAAGCTGTGAGCATTAAAATAGGTGCAAAGTGAATAGGATGTGTCTGGTGGCAGTGTCTTGAGGCTGGTGGGTACATGTGGTCACTACAATGTATCTTGATGTTGGTGATTGCAGTTTAGATTGGAGGCCCAAAGAAACTAGACAGTAACAGTCCCTGACGTGAAGGTCAGAGTAGTAACCTAGTGACTGCAGTCCTGTGGTAGTTGGGAGAAATGGAAACTGCAGATAAATGAGGTGAGATTCATTAATAATGAGATGCCCCTTGCCTGCTCAGCCTTCCCTCAAATGGAGTCAAATTCAGAACAAGTTTGAGAAGCACTCCTCTACAAAGCATAAGTCAGGACTGTGATGGAATGCTCCCCATTTAGGTGGTTGGGTGCACTCCAATGACACTCGAAGCTTGTCGCCATCCAGGATAAAGCTCCTGCTTGATTGACACTCTATTCACCATTGTCGCCATTTACTTTGTCCACTACACCAATGCACAGTGGTAGCATTGTGTACCATTTACAATATGCACTGCAGTAATTCATTGAGACTCCCCTTGCAACACCTTCCAAATCTGCAACCTCAACCATCGAGAAGGGCAAGGGCAACAGACACGTGGGAGTGCCATCACATAGAAGTTGCTCACCGTCATGACTTGAAGCCATTTCACTGTTTCTTTACTGTTGCTGTGTCAAAATACTGGCACTGCCTTTTGTGGCAGCTCTGTGTGCATGACCCTAAACCCCCAGTCTCAGAGGGTGGCTCACCATCACCCTCGCCAGGACAATTTTGGGAAGGCAAAATAAACACTAGTTCTGCTAGAAACATCTATGTTACTCGAATGCCTTAAAACTAAACTTGGAGATTCATGCTGTGTTTTGGCTCTTAATGTATTTGTGGGCTGCATAATTGCATTTCATGGGGCTTAAATGTCCACATGAAAGCACTTATCAATATTTATTTCAGATTAATTCACAAGTGAAGTGCTGAGTCAGAGAACAACCCTTTCCAATCTGTCAGGTCCATTCAGCTCAAACAAGGTAATCTAGCATTTTTTAAAATTCACTTATATGGTTTGAATATCACTGGCTGGCCAGCATTTCTTGCCTGCTGCTAATTGACCTTGAGAAGGTGTTGGTGAGCTGCCTCCTTGAACTGCCTTCCATGTGCTGTAGGTCGACCTACAATGCAAAAGCAGAATACTGTGTACGGAGAGGAAAAAAAAACTGAAATGGTAGTAAATTTGGTGAAACACTCCTGAGAGCATGCCAAAACTCTGGAAATCTAAACAGACTTAACATTTCAGGAACTGTTTCATCAGAAATTGTTGATGCCAGTCAGAACTAAATTACTTCAAATTCAATCAGATTGTCAGGCTCAGAGGTCACATTTTACACCCTCTGCTTACTGGTTTGACTGCAAGTGGGTGATGCATTTGTGGATTGGTATCATGTTGCAAGAGATCTTTTTGGTTAATCTTGAAATGCACACACTTATGCTGGCAATGTTGTACATCATAACATTTTACTTATTCAAATTCCTCTCTATGTAAACTCCCTTCAGTATTAGCAAGTTTTGAGAGGATTTGTACTCCCTTCAGCATGTTAGTACATAAGCCAATACCCTCAAAATTTTAACCCCCCCGTATGAATTCAACACTTCTGCCCTACCCATTGTACTATACCAGGGTTGGGAAGTTGGGTGTGACAGTGACATAGTGATAATGTCACTGGATTAATAATCCACGGTGTTGTCTTTTCTTTGGACACTTCAGCCAGTTTCATGCAATAAACAGACATTTCCCAAATGGTCTTGTCAGTGAGGTGGATAAAGAATCGCAGCATTCAGTTTGCAGCTCAACTTGATTTTATTAACAAAATACTTCTTTGTAAAAACATTTTGGGGCCAAAATCTTAGAATTCCCTCCCTTTCACAGCATTGAGTGTACCTACACAAAGCGGACTACAGGACTTCAAGATCACAGCACATCACCCTTCTCACAGGAAACTAATGATAGGCAACAAATGCTGGCCTAGCCAAATTCCAATCAATCAGCGGTATTCAAATTTGAAAGGGATTCCACTTCATTCATGTTCATTTGGTGGGACAACACCAAGATCCTGGGACAGGCTAGGTAGAGACAAGCATGAGAATTCTTGGAAACATGGCACTCCATGAAATTGCTATTAATAAACACATTGAACTTGACCCCAAATACATTCCACTACGGAGGAAACTCGAAAGTGAAGTAATACATCACAACGGACCCCAGAGTTTTAAAAACCGGGTGGGAAAACACTGACGCTTCATCAGAGGCTGCACTGAGGATGTTACCAAGCATGGTAATGAAACGTCTGCGGAACAACAAACCAGCTCAGCGAGCTAACCAACCTCCACGTTCGTTTGGGTTTTTTAAGTTCTTTCATGTGATATGGGCATCCTCGCTGAAGCCAGCGTTTATTGCCCGGCTCCTTGTTGACAGATGAAATGCGGTGGCAAGCTGCCGCCTTCAACCTGCTGAAATCCATGTGGTGTAGACATGCTCACCACTCACTTCAGAGGAGTTTGAGGATTTTGTCTCAGCAATGGTGAAAAACTGGTGATATACTTTCAAGTAATCTTGACCAATTGGGGAAGTTACAGGTGTTGGTGTTCATGTGTCTGCTGCCCTTGTTCTTCCATGGTTTGAGGTCATGGGTTTGGAAGCTGCTGCCAGAGGAACCCTGGTGATTTGCTGCAGTGCACTATGCAGATGACGTGTGCTCCTTGCAGATATATATTAATCGTCTAGACCTTGGAGTCCACATGAAAATTTCAAAGTGGATGATATAAAATTTGGAAGCATTGTGAAATTTGAGGAGGATAAGGTAAAACTTGAGACAGAGACAATTTGATGGAGTTAGTAGATAGGTCTCAGATGAGTGGGAGGTGTGAGTGATAAAATTTTGTAGGAAGAAGATGGAGAAACTATATTATAAAGAATTCAGTTCTAAAGGGGATGCAGGAGTAGAGGTACCCAGGTGTCTGTGTAGAAGTCACTAGAGGTGGCAGGACAGGTGGACAGATCAGTTAATAAAGTGTATGTTGTACTGGGCTTTGTTAATAGAGGGGAAACGTGTATAAGCGAAGGGAATTTGTGGTGTAGCTATCTAAGACGTTGCTTACATCTCACCTGGAGTACTGTGTATTGTTCTGGGTTCCACGGTTTTGGATGTGAGCATATTGGGTAGAGTGCAGAAGTGGTCGATAAGAATTGTTTCAGGATTGAGAAACTTCAGTTTTGCTGATAAATTGGAGAAATTTATCCTTTTCTCTTTAACAAAGGCTGAAAGGCAATTTGATACAAATTTTTAAACTTAACACAGCTGGACAGAGTAGATGGGGGAAAATCGGTTTCTGCTTATAAAAGAATTGAGAATGAGCGAATGCAACTTTAAAATAATATCCAAAAGAAGCAAATTCTTGTCAGTAGTGGCCAGTCTTTGAGAGTCATGTGAGTTACACACTGTAGAATTCATAGCCTCTTATTTGCTGGCTACTGCAGTTCAGTTTCTGTTAAGCGGATGAGGGTGCTGGTGGAGGGGAACTAGTACGAGGGAGTAAAGACAATGGTTTGACAGGGACAGCTGGATTTGTGGATTTTAGGAAGGAGACAGAACCAGGTGGTATGCAGTTGGAGGCTGAGGGTGGGTGATCTCCTGAGATGATAGGTTATGGATGAAGTGAGAGATGACTCTGTCTGGCGATCGGGGTGGGATCATAATCGATGGGCAATAAGAGGATGTGTCAGATTTGGTGCCTGGCCTCCGTGATGTCAGCATGCCGTAGCACTGCTGTGTCCCCACCCCCCGCCCCTTATTTGCAGGTTTGGTGGTGAGGTTGAGAGTGGGAGTGGAGAGCTGTGTATTCTGATGGGGAAAGGTTGGAGTGAGTGAGGGCGGATTCAGAGATTGGTGCGATTCAGGTTGCTTTGTAGCAATGGGAGTCATCCCATTTATCTGAATTTTGCCCATTTCCCTCTCAACCTTTCCTACTCATTTACCTGTCTAAATGGCTTCTAAATGTTGTAACTATACCTGTGTCTATCACCTTTCTCAGGCAGTTCATTCCACATATGATGCGTGAAAAAGTTGCTTATGATGTCGCTTTTAAATCCTTCTCCTCTCACCTCCACTCTTCAATTAAACGTCCACCAGTTATGTCTCTCTCTAATATGAGAGCAGCCATAGAGTCTGGTCAGACTAAGATGACTTTACTTTAACCTTTTTGAATCATCGTGATCTGTTAGATTTATGCTGTTGACCCATTACTCCATCTTTTTGGCCATGCTTGCTTAGTCGCTGAGGAAAAATCATTTCTCTCATCTGTTAGGAACATAATCTGTGTTTTGCTCTTTCTAGTTTGAAGTATGAACGCCAAATATGCATCAAGGAACCGTGGGACCGGCTTCCCTTCTGGAAACTCTATCTACTTGAGTACCTGGCTCGCTCCCTCCCTCCCTCCCTCCCTCTGCAGTTCTACAATAGCACCATCATGACTCAGTTACTTTTAATGAGTATATTGTCAACTTTTAGGTTTCTTTAAAGTCAGTTATGGGATGTGGATGATGCTAGTTGGAGGAATATACAGGTTTAGCACCTATGTTGGACTATTTCAAACCTAACCTTAATCCCTGTTGTGGGGTGTTTATCAGGATCTGAAGCCTGAAATGCTCTGTAGCATGGAATCCTAGCTACATGGTTAGTGTTTTCTTCAGAATCCACACATGGATGATGGACATTTAGTTTTTTTTCCCCTTTTTTTTAAAGAAAGGAAGCTTTGCATAAGGAGGACCTATACATTAACTGAGCCTTTACTGAATTGTGACTTCAGTCCGTGACTGTTTTAAGTGTAGGGGCTAAAAGGTAATTCATTACCCCACAATCCTGCCCATTCATTCATTTGATTTGTCCGCCAGCATTTATAATCGACTAGGGCATTGATTAGGAATGCTTGTTCTAGATCCATGTCTGTTGGGCGTGGCATACTGAAGGTGCATCAACTTGTTCCAGTATCTCTGCTTTTTTACTTCGGTACTTCATGTCACACATGGACATTGTGCATTGGGGTGAAAAGTAGAGCCACCCGCGCCATCTCAAGCTAACAGTTATTGAAGCCAGTGTATAAATATAGGTTGGAATTTGCCTATCTACTTTAAAAGTAGCTGAATAGCGAAAAATGTTAATGCGAAAAAAATCCAATTTTGCCCACTAATAAATACTTGCAAGGTATTTCAGAATATTGGTAATTGTATCAGTATTTGTTTAATATTTTGAATAGTAAAGGTTGCAATATATCTTTATTGTTGACAGAACTAAAGCAAAATGGCCGTTCATTCTCCTCGACATGCACGCAGCAAATCAGAAGGAACACTGATTGACCTGGATGAAAACCCATCAACAAATAACATATTTTTAAAAGGTATTGAGAAATCATCTAAACTGTTGCTTCAGTTCTGGTTTATATCAGGTTTTGTTCGTGAACGTGTCCACTTTTGATTGACTGACTAAACACTTAGCAATGAAATTTGTGGTCTCTGCTTTACAACCTCAAGTCACACTTGAGTTGGAGTTCAAAAGCCTACGCCTAGTTGGCTTCCACTCCTGCTCACCACTACTGTTCCCATCCATACCACAAACCTCATGATCTATGTGCTAATGCCCAATTTTGATCAAACATCATATCTTCCTGTTCTAGTGCATAGATCACCCTTAACGACTAGATTGCACAAGCAGGTCAATACTATGCAATTTCTATTCTTGATGTACAAAAATTAAAAATATGCTAGTCATTACTAAATAATGGCAGTCTTTCCTAAATCTTAACTCTTTTACATAGGTTTTTTTTGGCTTTTGGTCTTTCAGAATTTTTTGACCACTTTTTTTTCTTTCTTTAATTCGCTTTAGATAGCAGCTACCGAGATGTTTCGTATGGACAAGAGACAGATTTGCTGAAAGATTGGAATGAAGTGGTATTTGATCATTCTAGCCGCACGGTTTCTCAACCCACAAATCCTTTTTGGAATGGTTTGTCAGGATCAAACCCATTCTTAGATGAGATTACCAAAATAAGTGAGAATAAGACACCAAATCCAGAATCTGTGTTAAAGGAGGACCCGCTGCTGCTACTTGAAGATTCAAGACCTGCTGAGTCTGGCTCTTCAGCTGATGAATTGGATATTAATCACCTAATCTATATTGGAAAACCTTTTGCAAAACAGCATGGAAGGTGGAAAAGTGCTTCTGACATTTTGGATTTTTCAAACAAAGAAGTTCCTCAGAATAATCGTCCAGTGAGTCAATTTATGGTTCCCAATTTGGAGTCATTTCAGAATGATAGAGAAGCCTACAAAATGGCATGGCTGAGCCATAGACAACTAACTAGATCTTGTCTCGATTTGGATATGATAAGCCAAAATCCTGGTTGGGGGCAGACACAAGCTATTGAAACCCACATTGTTTGTAAAATTGACCATAAAGGGGGATCACTTCAGTTGCCCGAATCAGATATAAGTGTCCACATACCTGAAGGTCATGTTTTGCCAGGTGAAATTCAGGAAGTGGCTGTAAAGTCATTGCTTGACCCACCTCAGGTACTTAATAATGATCTTTGCACAACTATTGGACCATTACTGGAACTGAAACTGAGCCATTTAAGGACCCAAAATTTTGTTTCTTTGGAAATGAAGGTGACCGCTGAAGTGAAAACTGATCCTATGAGTCAGGTTATGACTGAAATTGTGTGCCTTTGCAGTGATGCAAAGGAGGGCCCTTTTGAGAAGCTGCATGACATTTACATATATAAAGATGTCATGCAGGTAAAACTGAAAACATTGAGTCCTTGTATGTATATTGTTGCAGCAGTTCAAGCTAAAGGCATTCAGCCTCCTGCATCGACAGTATGGGACTACCTGAATAAGGTGATGACCTTTGGAGTTTATGGTCCCAAACATATTCATCCAGTTTTCACTGCAGTTTGTGTAATCTTTAGCCACAATCAAGTTCCACAAAATCTTACAGATGTTAACAAAAACAATAAAAATTTACCACCAGTTGTTCTTCAACTTTGGGGAAAACATCAGTTTCAGTTAGATAGGCCAGAAGATTTTGAAATTTCAGTTTTTCCTGTTGACTCAAGGTACGAAGTACAAGTGTTTGATCAGAATGGAAAGATTAAAAGAAGTTTATTAAAACTAGGTAGAACAGTTCGGCAGCCTTTTACTTTGGCCATGAGCAAATCCGGCGAGATTAGTCCATTTCAACTTGAAATTCAAGTTACAGGAGCCAACGGTGATGTAATAACAAAATTCAACGTCCTGACACCCATGCCAGCACCCAAATCAAATGTGAGAAGACATTTTCAGAGATGGAAAGAACCCACAATAGCTGTACCACCAGGTGAAACATCACCACCAGTTAACTATCCCTCATTTCAAGAGAGGCCTGTAAATATTCTTAAATATGGAGTGGCTCTGAAAACTGTGTTGAGGCAACCAAAGATTGAATACTTACTGGAATATTTTAAAGGTGACACAGTAGCACTTCTTGGAATGGACAGAGTTAAAGCCATTGGTCAAACAAGGATCAAGGAGTGGTATGTTGGTTTCATACGTGGAAAAATTGGCCTTGTACACTGCAAAAATGTGAAGGTGATTTCTGAGGAACAGGTCATGGACTTCTCAGATGTAAAGATTACAACCAAGGTACTCCTCCACCAAATTATCATTCCATTTAAGAAGTTGACATATATGTATTCATCCATCCGTAAACTCATAACTGAGAATATTTCTAATTGGAAAGCATTTGCTGGGGTTCTTGGATACACTGACCTCTCACTGGATAAAGTCTGCAGGAGATCTTTTGAAAGTGAATCAGAACGTGTTGCATGTATATTAGAGAAGCTGAAAGAAGACTGCCACAGTGGTGACAATAGGATGAAAAGAAAATTCCTGTACGATGTTGTTCTGGTAAGTAGGCTTGATAAGGCAGTCCCTTTGATTCGGCAGTATGGGGGTAGCTTACAGCATTACCACTTTGTTCTTTTGAAGCAATGTTAATCTGACATCTGTCCATCTGTTCAATTGATTCAGGTTACACTAGAAATTAGGTGGCAGGGAAATCTCCTGATATCTTCATTTACGTGAACTAGTTTTGCCTAAAATAGTTTTTATTAGGTTATTAATTTCATTACTGCCTTTGGGATGAGTGGAAGATGACAACTACATGCTCCCATGTAAGGATGCCAGCATTTCGGTCTGTTGGGTTACATAGAGATACAAGAGTATACTTTTCTATGTAAGTTTGCTTTTGTTTGATGGGTAGAACAGACATTTTGGTCTGCATTTTAAGGAACTACACTATTGACCACCTCACAGACCCACTCAATTTTGAGGCTAGCAGGAGAATTTAAGGGTCAAGTTTTGGAAGAACAGCTGGCACCCTGCTGTGGCCTGGGGTGGGAAGGGGTGGAGTGGAGCACCGCTTTCTACATCTGCGATTTCTCAGTATTTCTAATCCTGGTCGTTGTTGGACAATCTGGCCAACTGATCTCTGGGGTGGAAGTCCTGTTTCCAGCCCATTTCTGACAGTGGAACAATTGGGTTAATACTGCGCTGATCCCCCTCATTTCAGAACAAGAAACCCTCTCCCCGTGTCTGCGTGGGTTTCCTCCGGGTGCTCCGGTTTCCTCCCACAGTCCAAAGATGTGCAGGCTAGGTGGATCAGCCATGTTAAATTGCCCATAGTGTTCAGGGGTGTGTGGGTTATAGGGGGATGGGTCTGGGTGGGATGCTGCAAGGGACAGTGTGGGCCTGTTGGGCCGAAGGGCCTGTTTCCACACTGTAGGGATTCTAATCTAATCTAATCTCTCTTCCCTGGTCTTCCCTAAGTTTCTGTGAAGTGGATTAGTTTCAGACCAAATCTTGCTCCAAAACTGAGCATCTGTGAGGTATGAGCTGACTAAAATATCCAACAGCAAACCTCAAAAAGCCAACACAGACCTCACTCTGTCATTAACATCAAGCTAAGTAACCAGATAGTGTAAGAGAACATGTTTAATCATCCCCAAAATACCTAAAAATAAGGGGCAAATCTGGTGCTGCCCCAGTCCAGGGTTAAAAGTATGCAAAATACCAGTAGCCATGTGTTGTAGATAGAACTCGGTGAGCCTACAATCATTGAACAAAGTTCTGCCACTTCCAGTCATGAATGGTGATGAACAACTAACTGAAAGAGGAACAGACTACACAAACAGCCCCATCTACAACAATGGTAGAGCCCATATTATCAGTACAAAAGACAGGGCTGGAGTATTTGGAACCATCTTCAGACAGAAGTGTCAAGTGGCTGATTCATCTCTGCCTACTAGGTTATTAGCCCAGTGTTCAGCCAGCTGCATTCTGGTATCTATACTGTTGAAATGAGATGAAATTTCTTGATCCCGTTAAGGCTTTGTGCCCTGTTAACAACACAGTTACACCGCTGAAAGACTGGCGTTCCAGAACTAGCCATACTTCTAGCCAAATTGTTTCAGCACACCTACAATATTGACATCTACCTGGCATTGTCTGAAATTGTCCATAAATTCAAATATGTCAGTTACTTTCCAAGTCAGCCTCGGTTATGAAAAAAGTGATGGAAGGTTTCACCTAAAGTGCTATCACAGCAGTAATGTGCTCACCAATGCTAAATTTGGGTTCTAGTTGGAGCCACATATTTCCAGACCTCATTACAGCCTTGGTCTAGGCATGGGCAGAAGTGCTGAATTAAAATTGACTGCTTTGACATTAAGATGGCATTTGACTGCGCGTGGCATAAAGAAGCCCCTGAAAAATTGAAGCCAAGGAAATCAAGAGAGCAGAAATGGGGAAACTCCACTGAATGGAACCATTCCATTCAGAAAGCAAGATATTGCCTTTTGGAGCTAATTTCTGCCCTAAGACACTACTGCAGAATCTTTTCAAGAAAATGCCCTCTACCCAACCATTTTCAGTTGCTTCAACAATGCTTTTCCTTCTCTCATAAGTGAGAAATTAATGTTTGTAACAGTATGTGCAATAACTTGGGTCAAAATGCAGCTTCAAGCTGATAGGTGGCAAATGAGTGCTCTTTAAGTTCTAAGCAATGACATCTCCAACAGGAGAGTCTAGTCGTCTCCTTGAATGTTCAATGGCATCATCGTCTCTGAATCAGTCACTACTAAAATCTTTCAGATTACCATTGAACATAACCTTAAGAGGACCAGCTAGATTAATATTATGGTTAAAAGAGCAGGTTAGATGTTGAGTAACACACCACCTGACTTGCCAGAACCTTCCACCACCTATTAAGCCCAAGGAAGGAATGGAGTGGAATGCTTTTTACTTACCTAAATGAGGCATCTCCAAACAATACAATAATCTTGACACCGTCCAGAGTAAAACAGTCTGCTTGATTGCTAACCATCTTTAACATTCAGTTCCACCACCACTGGTGCAGATTGGCAACAGTCTGTATCTTCTGCAAGAAGCACTGCAGCAGTCCACCGAAGCTCCTTTGACAGCACTTTCCAAATATGTGACCTCTACCAACCAGAAGATCAAGAGCAGTAGATGTTTGACAGCACAGTGTTTTGCTCCCTGTTTTGAGATGTATTTGCACTGGGATAGCTCAGGGAAGAGTCAAAAGATTGATTTTACTGGTTGAAGGCATTGCCTTTATCAGTGGTTAAGTGGGTTAGGCCTTTACTCATTGCGGTTTAGAAGAATGAGAGGTGGTAGTCTTGGCGGAGTTTGACAGGGTAGTTACAGCGGGGATGATTTTCCTTTGCCGATTGCTATACTTGCACACATTAGTGCTGAAATTTAGCTAGAAAATATAAGAGCAAATAGGATATTATCATTCACTGCGTGGTGTATTGAATATAAAAGATAGTGTGGTTACGCTTCATTCGTGCAGGGCATGTGGGAGACTAAATGTGCAGAATGTACAGCACTGGCTATTTATTTAAGGAAGGTTGTGCTAGAAGCAGTACATTATATCAGATGAATACTTGAAATGGGTTGTTTGTTTTACGAAGAAAGTTTGGTCAAACTAGATTGTGTACTGTAACTTAGAGTGAGAAACAGCTTGATTGAAAGACAAGATCCCAAGGGGTCTTGACAGACAGGATGTGGAAATCCTGTTTCCTCTTGTGGGAGAATCTAGAGCTAGAAGTAATTTATGACTTAAAGCTAAGTGGTTGCTATTTAAAACAAATTAGGATAAATATGTTTCTCAGTATCGTATCTTTTGATTTCTTCTACAGAAGTCTTTGCTTTAAGTATAACCAAAGACTGTATAATCAATGATAGGGAGGAGGGTCAAGTGGCCTACTTCTGCTCTTCATTTGTAAGCTTGTATACAGTTCCCAAATAAGGAATAGTACGTTTTAAGATGGTGAGGAATTTCCTTTCTGAGAATTAGGAATCTTTGGAATTTTCTATTCCAAAGAGGCTGAATCATTTAATATACTGTATTCAACGTAGAGATTGACAGGTTTTCGATCTACAAGATTATGAGAAACCAGCAAGAAAGTGGAGCTGATGCCAAAATAACTGTAGCAATGATCTTGCAGAATCATGGAACAATCTCAGTGACCTGTGCTGGCTCCTATTTCTTATGTTATGGGAACACCACAAGCTGCAAGTTCACTTCGAAGTTACGCGCCATTTTGGTTTGAAACTGTATGACCAGCCTTCACTACTAATTGGTCAAAATGGGGCAGTCGGCAATATAGTGGTAATGCTAGCTTACCGTAATCCAGAACTTTAGGCTAACGTTCTGAGGTATGGGGAGTGCAAATCGCAGTGTAACATGTGGTGAAACTTGAATTCAGTAATAGTGTAGAATAAAAGACAGCTTAACAACCAACCTATGTACCAATTGTTGTAAATACCTGTGTGTGGCTCATTAGTTCCCTTTTTAGGGAAAGGAATCTGCTGTCCTTACCAGTTCTGACCTGTGTGTGATTCTCGACCCACAGCAATGTGGTTGGCTCTTAACTGCTGGGAGGGACAAGATGTGCTAGCCCATCCTGTGACGCCAACATCCCATGAACAAGTATGACAGCACGTGAGACGGCACACCACTTCTTCCAAATATCAAAATAATCTCTCCAATGCCTACAATGAACTGGCTTTCGCATTTCCAGGCAATGCATTATATATCCTAACGTCTTGCTATGTGAAAAGGTTTTTTTTTCACAACTCTTTTTTGCTTCATTTTCACATCGCTTTAAATCTGTGTCCTCTAATTATATCATTTTATGAGCAGGAACAGCTTCTCTCCGTCTGCTCTGTCCATCCCACTCGTGATGTTGAAAACCTTTATCAGATCTCCTCCGTCATCATCTCACCAGCGAGAACAGCCCCACCTTCTTCAAACAAACCTGTGACCTCTACCAAGGACATGAGCAGATGCCTAAGAATACCACTATCTACAGGTTATCCTGCAAGCCACACACCGCCTTGACTTGAAAATATATTCACGCCGACTGGGTCAAAATTCTGGAACTTTGCCTTAACAAACACTGTGGTTGTCTTAACACACCAAGGACCAGTGCCCGCCCGCCCTCCCCCACCCCACCAACCTGTAAACCTCTCATTCCTACCCCCCCCCCCTTACCCATTCTTACCCTCCATTCCCATTGTTATTCCAGACTCTCCTCCACCTTTCCTCAATAGCACACTTCCACAATTTTTCCTCCACTCCCCCGTCCTTACTGCTGCACATGTCCCTCTGAATTCCATTTCAATACACCACTTCCTTTCCGCATGCATGCTGTGTCAAGGCTTATGACATCATTGGAATTCTACATGATGACACAGCATTTCTGGAATTGGGCACATGCATGGTTTCCAGATCAGCATAAGTAATGACAAATGACACTGGTGTCAGCAGACAGTCTTTACAAATACTGAATTTGCTTGTATGCTTTGCATCTATGACGATAGCACCATGCATTTAAATGAGCTGGTAATCAAGTACAACGTCGCCGGACACTTCACAGCCAAGCATAATATAATGCTGAGCTAAATGAGATGTAAGGTCATGTGATAAATTGTTTGGCTAAAGAGATTGGAGTAGAGTGATTTGTAGAGAGTTAAGGAGCAATGTCTAGAGTTCGGGGCCCAGAGTCACACTCACATATTCTAGGCCAGGAGATATGAGATTGCAGAAGAGGCCAGAATTTGAGGAACATATAGATTGCTGAGGATGGGAGATGGTTAGCAATAGGAAGGGACAAAGCAATAGAGAGATCTGAGCACCAGGCCAAAAAATTGGAAAATCGTAGTATTGCTGGAGTATGAATTAATATATCAGCAAACACAGGAATATTGAATAAATGAAGCTTATTGTTTGCACAGCAGATGAACTCAAGTTCATGTAAGTCCGTGACAAGTGGCCAGCTAGAAAAGCGTAAAAACAGATGAGACTGGGCAAAAAGGAGGCTGGGTGTAAGAAAGGCATGGATGAAGGCTTGTTGGAAAGGGGTAAGATTGGAGGTTGAAATCAGTAGCCATGCTGATGGAAGAATTGAAGGGTCCATATAAATAGCTGTCAACGTCACCTAGTGTTCAGCCCAGAACGCTGTGTCCAGGGTGAAGAGTAGAATCAGTGACAAAGAGAGAGCGTTCATGGTAGGGGTAGAAAACAGTTCCTTCAGTCCTCCTGATGGTTGGAGTAAATTTCAGCTCATCCAGTATGGATGTTGCACAATGAACTGTAACAATATTAAACATTTAAACTAGGATTAAGAAAGAATCGCCAGAGAATTAGGTGTTCTCAAAGTACATAAGAAACATGACAGTGTGTTTTCAGATGTTACCACTGAATGGTGGCATGTAAATAGGAGGGGAGCAAGGATAGATCATGGATGTCTGCCGATGTAATGATGCCGCAGCTGGAAGATGAGTCATTCCAAGGTGAGCTTAAAACTGGTGTAACAAGACTAAATAATTTAACAACTCATTGTCATGATACGTAACATTTTGCTCGTGTATTTTCTAACATTATTTTGGAGAAAGAATAGAATAATTTTAAAATGTTGAGTGACGCTCTATTGCAGTCGTTTCTCTTATCAAGTGGCAGCAATCTCTTATACTTATACATTGATAAGTGTTTCACAGTTCCTATGGAAACTTCAAACTTTGGAGTTATGCATCAAGAGAAATGTAACCATACTGCTATCAAGCACACTGCTCTTAGAAAACGTTAACATCGGGCTCTTGAGACCCTTATCTGTCCACAGATAGAAACTGCTGACAGTGTATCTGTCAGATGAGAATTTTTCGTTCACTGTTTAGAATTTTTTAAAAATATCTTGACTGCAAGTCATCTTTAGAGCTGCAGCATTTTCAGGCAATTTGTACTTTAATGGCTGAGATACTTGTTAATTGGAATTTCCTCTCTATCGTAAAATGATTGTTTCTTTGGTATTGTCAGAGAGGCAAGTATTCACTTTGGAAAAGCTTTATTTTTGTGTACCAGCCACGTTTCTATCACCCTGTAAATATATTAACTCTGGATTACTTCTTGGTGTTCCAGCAATCTCATTCCGAATAACTTTCAGCAACAACCTGCATTTACAGAACACACTTAACATAGGAATTTTTACTATGATGTTTTGAGCATTGTCAGATATTAGCTGACATATATTAGAACAGGTGACTCAAAGCTTGCTCAGAGGTAAGTATTAGGGAGTTACTTGAGAGATGAAAAAGGTAGAGAGAAAGAAGTTTAGAAAGAAATTTCCAGAGAATAGCATCTGGGTAGTTAGAGGTACAGCTATAAACATTTGAGTGAAGGGCATTGAAGATAGCAGGAGGCCCTAATTGGAGAGACAGATGAGTCGTAGATTTGGAAGTGGTTTGAGACGTTGGTATCCATACCTATCCCTCACTTTTTTAGATCAGGGTCATGTACACACTTACAAAAGAACATAAGGAACTAGAGTAGGCAATTTGGCATAATCTCCATTAATATATTTCCTCTGGAGTGGCATCTTTTCGAATGTGCTTTAAAATCCAAATCTGTATTTTGTCATTTCACCTTTTTAACTATCCAATTATTTACATGTTCAAAAAACTTAACATATTTATAAAACAGGCTTTCTGTAAACTTCCAAGAAGGAGCAGGAGGTCAAAATATTGATTAGCAGGAGCTTTATTGAGGTGTTCACTCATGCAGCGAGGTTAAGACTAAGCTGTTTCCTGTCCAAATGGCCAATGACAATACATGATTGTATCCTGAAGTGACAGTCCACCATATCTAGATAAATATACAACATCCCTTGTCCTTTTAGAACAAAAGTTCCTGCAGTGAAGACATTGCAAATATTTGCAATCATATATAGGACAGTCAGTAGGTAAGGTGTTGTGGAGGAAATCCATTCCTGTGTGGCTTTCGGCATACTTCCAGCCTCTGTTTATTTTTAACATTGGCTTTAACCTTTTAGTATCCTGGGACCATTGTTTGTATTTTCTTGATGACTGAAAGTGCAAACCACCAAACAATGTAATGTCGTCTTAGATGCTCCACTGACTATTCTGTCCTCTCGTCTATTTAGAACTCTACTTGGCACTGCTTTTTGTGGATCTTCCATTGCTGTTATCCATGGCACATTTGCTGTTATCCGTGGCACATTTGCTGTCAGTGTGTTTGTTACTTGTTTGAAAATGTAGAAAATATGTACAAAAGTACTGTTTGTAATCAATTCATCATTTGCCAAAGGTAATCTAGCGAGCCATTAGCATTCCCATGTAAGTTGGCTTGCTAATACTTCATTACATAAGTAAGAGTTGATAGCAACAATGCCCACCTATGGCTCGCTGCTAAAGATATCTCTATATGAGGCACAAATGCTGTGGTCAGTGGTCTGGAGTGTGTTGAGGTAAATTCCTAACCATACAGGTATGGTTGAATTGTCCAATGCAAAAAGCAATTCCTGGAGCTACTTTCTGTATCTATGCATAGCTCACTTCTACTTTATTTTTTAAAAAAAGACCTTGATGGAAAGATTTTTGGCTTGTCTTCACAGTTAGATAAGTAGGTGAGAAATGACTCCTCTCACTCCATACATTGATGCATCACATGCTAGTTGCTGTGATAAATTTGAGTCCAATTGGACCAGGACTTCAGGTTTTAATAGTGCTTTCTCACGTTGATGTTCTCATTTTCAGTTCTTGTTTTGGTGTAATAAATTGTATAACAGCTTCAGAACGGCTGTAAGAATTTGGAACAAACCAGTTGTCGTAATTTAGCAAACCCAAATACAAATAGCAGTTGATTTACATTTCAGGTGTGAGAGCCTTCGATATGCTGTTTGTTTTGCTTTTGAAGGTGACGTGTAGTCCCTTGGCAAAATGACAGGACCTAATTATTACATGAAACTTTAAAAAATTTATATTGGGTTTTGTTCACTGTTAAGCCATAATCTTCAATTCTCTGAAGAGTAGCATCTAAAGTTTGGAGATGCACTTTGTCTTATCCCCATAACTGAAATACTGTCCAGGTAGCACTGGACTCCTTCCAGTCCATACGAAATCTGATCTATGGCATATTGGAATAACACAGGTGCAGATTCCAAAAGGAAATCTGTTGTATTTGAGTGGTCCTTTGTGTTAGAATCGTCAAGTATTTCTGTGACTGAGGATCTGCATTTGTCAATATTGAAGTCAATATTTGCCGAGAAACTGATCTCCCACCCCAACCCCAACTAGTCCAGCAATAGGTCTTTCATTGAAGGCCAAGGGTACTGTTGAGCACATGCGCACCAATCTATATTTCTTCTTTATGACTGGGGCAGCACGGTGGCTCAGTGGTTAGCACTGCAGTCTCACAGCGCCAGGAACCCGGGTTCGATTCCAGCCTCGGGCAACTGTCTGTGTAGAGTTTGCACATTCTCCCCGTGTCTGCGTGGGCTTCCTCCAGGTGCTCCGGTTTCCTCCCACAATCCAAAGAAGCGCAGGCTAGGTGGATCGCCGATGCTAAATTGCCCATAGTGTTCAGGGGTGCGTGGGTTATAGGGGAATGTGTCTGGGTGGGATGCTTCAAGGGGTGGTGTGGACTTGTTGGGCCAACGGGCCTGTTTCCACACTGTAGGGAGTCTAATCTAATCCAATCAATAGGTCTGGCCCAATCACTCATGTTTACAGGTACTTGGACCAGCCTCTCTCATTCTGCCATGATCTTTTGGTCTGATTGCATAAGGTGCTGATCTAGCCTTCGTGTTTTGCTTGATTATCATCCTCCATTTTCAATTTGTCAGAGATTCTTTGCATGCTTCCTGCGATATGCTGCCTTCGTTGTGTAAAGTTTCCTACTCTTGGGGTTCATCAATAATATCTTTCCTTGATGGCTATTTAATGTATAAACTTGGACCACTCATGGCAGTTGGATATTCAACAAGGAATCTATTCACAATACTCTGTTGTTTGCCTGTAAGTGCAGTGTTTTCCCCCCCACGGCTGAAAATTTAGGAGCTTCAAGTGCCAGTGAAACATTACGTTCCTTGACACTTTATCCTTAAACAACTCATATTTCTGTCTGCCATCACTGTAGCTGTTTACTCCCGACCAATTTTGGCCAGGCTATCTGGTGCTTGGGACTGTTTTGCGATTTGGGGGAAAAAATGAGTAATTTGTGTATAATTAAGTAAGCATTCTGTTCTCTCTTTCCATCACTTAATTTCAGTGTTTCAATGCCCCCTAGCTGTATCTTCAATTACTTAGAAATGTGCACTCAAGACATGACAAAACATTGATATAGCATAATATGCTCTTCAGAGATCACTGCTATAGCTCCCTGTTGACTGAGAGAAGTCTAAAATATTCCGCGGCATCCAGGTATATTCCAATTGATTTTGATGTCACCTACTGGGTGCTACAAATGCTTAGTTTGCTGGTCCACTGACATGACCTGTTTTGGTGAATGTATTTGTAGTTGGCAATGCAAGCCAGATAAGTACAGATGCACTGATTTAAAGAAAATAGATCTAAATGTTATGTAAAAGCACATAATTTTACTAAATTATTTGCCCAAGTCTAATCTGAAATTAATAACTTGAGACATAATTTGAGCATTAAATACATTTGTCTTTTAAAAGATTTCAAGCTTTCAGGTATCATTATGCTTTTGCGTTTTACTAGGTTATCCATAGAAAAATTTGGGTGAAAGTACCTTAGTTTTTTGTCTGTGAAGTGCTTCACGATATTTTTTGATGTTAACGGTGCAGCCTAATTGTTTCATTACATAGCACAGATTTGTGATTACTGTTTTGAAAAATAGGATACACTAGATTTTATGTAGAATTCTTGAAATATTATACCGCAGAATGACAAAAAGCTGCTCTTAAAACTTGAAAAGCAATATTAGACTATACATTCGCATGCACTTATTTGAAAAGTAATCATGGTCATTACAGAGACTTGGATAACACAGGGGCAGGAATGGTGGTTGGATGTTCCAGGGTTTAGATGTTTCAAAAGAAATAGGGAGGAAGGTAAAAGAGATGGGGGAGTGGCATTGCTAATCAGGGACGGTATCACAGCTGCAGGAAAAGAGGTTATTGTGGACAGTTTGTCTACTGAGTCACTATGGATGGAAGTCAGAAACAGGAAAGGAGCAGTTACTTTGGGAGTTTTCTACAGACTCCCCGAAAGCAACAGAGACACTGAAGAACAGATTGGGAGGCAGATTTTGGAAAGGTGCAGAAGTAATAGGGTTGTTGGCATAGGTGACTTCCACTTCTCTAATATCAACTGGAACCTCCTTAGTCTAAATAGTTTAGATGGAGCAAATTTTTGTCAGCTGCGTCCAGGAAGGTTTTCTGACTCAATATATAGATAGCCAACTAGAGGGGAGACCATATTGAATTTGGTGCTTGGTAATGAACCAGGCTGGGGGTCAGATCTCTCGGTGGGACACTTTTACTGTAGCCATGGAGAGGGATAAGAGCAGTCAGTATGGGAAAGTATTTAATTAGGGGAGGGAGAATTACAATGTTATTAGGCAAGAACTGCAGAGCGTAAATTTGGGTTCAGATGTTCTCAGGGAAATGCACAACAGAAATGTGGAGGTTGTTTAGGGAACATTTGCTTCGAGCTCTGGATAGTCTTATCCCACTGAGGCAAGGAAGGGATGGTAACTTCTCATCCAGAGGAAGAAGGAAGCTTACTTAAGGTAGAGGAAGCAAGGATCAGACAGGACTCTAGACGTCTGCAAGATAGCCAGGAAGGAACTGAAGAATGGACTTAGGACAGCTAGAAGGGGGCATGAAAAAGCCTTGGTGGGTAGGGTTAAGGAAAACCCCAAGGCATTCTATACTTGTGTGACGAACAAATGAATGGCCAGAGTGAGGGTAGGACCGATCAGGGATAATGGAGGGAACTTGTGCGCGGAGTTGGGGAGGTTCTTAATGAATACTTTGTTTCAGTACTCACCAGTGAGAGGGACCTTGTCATTTATAAGGACAGTGTGAAATAGGCTGATATGTTCAAACAGGTTGGTGTTAGGAAGGAGAATGTGCTTGAAATTTTGAAAAACCTGAAGTTAGATAAGTCTCCTGGGCCAGATGGAATATACCCAAGGTCAAGCCTCCCAAGCCTTAAATGAATTCTTTTGAGGATGTGACAAAATATATTGATAAAGGTAGAGCAGTGGATGTGGTGTATATGGATTTTGGCAAGGAGTCTGATAAGGTTCCCCATGGTCAGCTCATTCAGAAAGTCAGGAAGCATGGGATTCAGGAAATTTGGCTGTTCTGGGTTGGTAGTAGATGGAAAGTATTTAGCCTGGAGCTCGGTGACCAGTGGTGTTCCACTGGGATCTGTTCTGGGATCTCAGCTCTGTGTTCTTAAATGACTTGAATGACAGAGTGGGTGGGTTTGCAATTTTGCTGATAACATGAAGGTTGGTCGAGTTGTGGATAGTATGGAGGACTGTTGTAGGTTGCAACGGCACATTGACAGGATACAGAGTTGGTCAAAGAAGTGGCAGATGGAATTCAACCCAGAAAAGTGTGAAGTGATTCATTTTGGAAGGCTGAATTTGAATGCAGAATACAGGGTTAGTAGGATTCTTGGCAGTGTGGAGGAACAGAGGGATCTTGTTGTCTACATTCATAGATCCCTCAAAGTTGCCAACCAAGTTGATAGGGTTGTAAAGAAGGCCTATGGTGTGTTGGCTTTCATTGGCAGGAGAGTTGAGTTTAATAACCACGAAGCTATGCTGCAGCTCCATAAAACTCTGGTTAGGCCACACTTGCAATATTGTGTTCAGTCCTGGTTGCCTCATTGTAGGAAGGATGTGGAAGCCTTAAAGAGGGTTCAGAGGAGATTTACCAGGATGTTGCCTGAACTGGAGGGCATGCCTTAGAGATATAGGGGAGAAGTCAGAGGTAGGTTCTTTAGAGTGGTGGGTGTGTGGAATGCACTGCCGGCGGTGGTAGTGGAGCCAGATACATTAGGGACATTTAAGCCACTCTTGGAAAGGCACATGGATGATAGTAAAATGTAGGGTATGCAGGGTAGTTTGATCTTAGGGTAGGATTATAGGTTGACACAATGTTGTGGGCCAAAGGGCCTGTACTATGCTATGTTCTAAACGTGAATGTTTGTATGGATACATACCTGTTTTTCACAGAAGCTGTAAAACAAAAATAGAAAATGCTGCAAGTACTTGGGTCATGTAGCATCCTTAAAGAAACTGAGTTAATGATCCCAGTGTTTACAGGAGACCTTCCAGCTGCCAGTGTTGCAGAACGAGTTATTGATATCCTGCTCTAATTACTTTACCTGTAGGGCCCTTAATGACGGGTTCCTGTCTGGATCTAGTCTAACTGAGTGATAGACTTAGACTTAGTTTGCTTTTGCAACAATAACAAAGTTGCTGGAAAAGCTCAGCAGGTCTGCCAGCACCTGCAGGAAAAAGAGACAACATTTCAGGTCCAGTGACTCTTCCTCAGAGCTGCAGAAGTTTGCTTTTGGGTAGGAAATGCTCCAGCAGTGATCACATTCTTGACTCAGGTGATTTACCTGCTTAGAGTGGCAATCACATTTGGGGGAGGATGTTACATGGTTCGCTGGTTGGAATTTGATTCTGGAGTACCGGACAGATTTGAGTGCAAGGAGTGGAGCAGGGTAGGGGAGACCAGTTATCATGACAGGATGGTGTGGAAAACAAGCTTGCTTTGGAAGCTAGGGAAAACATTACTGAATCTCTTAGCTGACAAGCAGTACTGTAAGGAAACTTGGCTCTTCCATGCTACAGTTCCCACCTCTCTCAGCTACTGAGTTTCCTGTGGAGCTGGAAACAAGATTAAATGATATTAAAATTGGTGCAAGCAGGGAAATTCAACCGGGTATCCAAATAAATATTTAACTGGTGATTGAATAAATATTTTGCATCTGTCTTTACCAAAGCAGCACAAAGACTGTGCTGATAGAGGAGGAATCTATAGCTGGAAATATTCAAAACTGATGAGACTGTTGGTAAGTGATCATTACTTGAGGTTGATAGGGCACTGGGATTAATTAGATTCAACTAAGGACATTGAAGGAAGTGAGAATGGAAATTGCAGAAGCACTGGCTTTGAATTGGGATGGTACCAGTGGACTGAAGTATTGCAAACCATACATGCTTGTTTGAAAATCGCCATGATCAGGCTAGCAGTTATAGAGCAGGCAGTTTAACTTTGGAGGTCAGGAAGCTTCTAGAAATAGTTAGTTGAGTGGAATTAGTAGTCACAAGAAAAAATATGCATTGATTAGAAAGAACTACCATGAATTTCCTGAAGGAAATTCATGTTTAACTGGATTGCTAGAGTTTTTGAGGTTAATGCTATTTATTGATGTGTTATAAATATGGACTTCGAGTAACTGTCAATCCAGTGTCTCAGAACAAACTTTGAGCAATAATTTAGCTCATTGAATACATGGGTCAGAACAAAAAGAGAATTGACCAAGTAGTCGGGAACAGAGTAATGGTTAATAGGAATTTTTCAGGCTGGAGGAAGGCTTTAAATGTATTTCCACAGGGGTTTGTACTAACATCCTTGTTGCTCTTTTAGTGCAACAGATTTTGCTGTGCGGGGTACAGTTTGATGATAAACCAATATTGGAAATCATTGTAAATTGAGAGGAGGACCATGTAGAACTTCAAGAAGTTATCAGCAAGTTGGTGGAATTGGCAAGTAGGTGGCAGGGAAGACATAGCTATTTGTTAGGAAGAGTACGAAGGGTACAATTCTGAAGAGAGTTCAAGAGCAGAACGATATGGGGTATCAGTACGTAAATCACTAAAGGTGACAGAAGTAGTAGAGAGAATAGTTAATAAAGCATTCAGTAATCTGGGCTTCAATAATGGTGCAATAGAGTACGAGAGCAAGGAAATTATGCGGAACTTGTTTATGACACCAGCTGAATCCCAGCTGGAGTATTGTAGTGCCCAGAACTGTCCACAATTTATGAAGGTTGTGAACATATTGGAGAAAGAAGTTTGTAAGATTGGTTTGAGAAATTTAAGTGAAGAGGACTGATCGGCAAAGCTGGCACTGCATTCATTGGTGATGAGAAAGCTAGTGGAATATTTAAGAGAAGTTTTCAAAATCATAAAATCGTAAGACTGTAAGACATTGGAGTGGGAGTAAGGCCATTCGGCCCATCAAGCCCACTCCGTCATTTAATCATGGCATTTCCATTCATCTTACCCACACTCTCCCCGTAGCCCTTAATTCCTTGCGAGATCAAGAATTTATCAATCTCTGCCTTGAAGACATTTAACATTCCAGCAATGAATTCCACAAGCCCACCACTCTGGCTGAAGAAATGTCGTCTCATTTCAGTTTTAAATTTACCCCCTCTAATTCTAAGGCTGTGTCCACGTGTCCTAGTCTCCCCGCCTAACGGAAACAACTTCCCAGCATCCACCCTTTCTAAGTCATACATTATCTTGTAAGTTTCTATTAGATCTCCCCTCAAGCTTCTAAACTCTAATGAATACAATTCCAGGATCCTCCGCCATTCATCGTACGTTAAACATACCATTCCAGAGATCATCCATGTGAATGTCAGCTGGACACGCTCTAGTGCCACTATGTCCTTCCTGAGGTGTGGGGCCCAAAATTGGACATGGTATTCTAAATGGGGCCTAACTAGAGTTTATAAAGTCTCAGAAGCACATCGCTTCTTTTATATCCCAACGCTCTTGAGATAAGTGACAACATTACATTCGTTTTCTTAATCGCAGACTCAACCTGCAAGTTAACCTTTAGAGAATCCTGGACTAGCACTCCCAGATCCCTTTGTATTTCAGCTTTATGAATTTTCTCACAGTTCAGAAAATAGTCCATGCCTGTATTCTTTTTTCCAAAGTGCAAAACCTCACATTTGCTCACGTTGAATTTCATCAGCCATTTCCTGGACCACACTCCGAAACTGTCTAAATCTTTGTGCAGCCTCCCCACCTCAGCAGTACTACCTGCCTGTCCACTTAACTTCGTATCATGGGCAAACTTTGCCAGAATGCCCCCCCCCCGCCCCGTCCCTTCATCCAGATTATTAGTATATAAAGTGAACAGCTGCGGCCCCAACACTGAACCCTGCGGGACACCACTCATCACCGGTTGCCATTCCGAAAAAGAGCCTTTTAACCCAACTCTCTGCCTTCTGTCAGACAGCTAATCCTCAGTCCATGCCAGTAGCTCACCTCGAACACCATGGGCCCTCGCCTTACTTAGCAACGTCCTCTGAGGCACCATATCAAGGTCTTTTGGAAGTCTAGATAGATAACATCCACTGGGTTTCCCTGGTCAAACTTATTTGTTACCTCTTCAAAGAATTCTAACAGGCTTGTCAGGCACGACCTCCCCTTACTAAATCCATGCTGACTTGTTCTAATCTGACTCTGCACTTCCAAAAATTTAGAAATCTCATCCTTAACGATGGATTCTAGAATTTTACCAACAACTGAGGTTAGGTTAATAGGCCTATAATTTTCCATCTTTTGTCTTTATCCTTTGTTAAACAAGGGGGTTACAACTGCGATTTTCCAATCATCTAGGACTTTCCCTCACTCTAGTGACTTTTGAAAGATTACAACCAAAGCCTCTGCTATTTTCCTCAGCCACCTCCCTCAGAACTCTAGGATGTAGCCCATTGGGGTCAGGAGATTTATCAATTTTCAGGCCTTTTAGCTTTTCTAGCACACTCTTTTGTAATGCCTACCATACACAACTCTTCCCCTGACTCTCCTTAATTGTTGGGCTACTACTCATGTCTTCCACTGTGAAGACTGATGCAAAGTACTCATTAAATTCTTCAGCTATTTCCTTATCTTGCATAATTAGCATTCCAGCATTAATTTGGAGCGGCCCAATGTCTACTTTTGCCTCTCGTTTGTTTCTTACATATTGAAAGAAACTTTTACCATCATTTCTGATATTACTGGCTAGCCTACCTTCATATTTGATCCTCTCCTTCCTTATTTCTCTTTGTCATCCTCTGTTTATTTTTATAGCCTTCCCAATCTTCTGGTTTCCCAGTGCTCTTGGCGACTTTATAGGCTGTCTCTTTTTCTTTGCTCCATTTCCTGCCTTCCTTTGTCAGCCATGGCTGTCTGATTCTCCCCTCCCCTGATAATCTTTCTTTTCTTTGGAATGAACCTCTGTACTGCGTCCTCAATTACACCCAGAAACTCCTGCCATTGTTGCTCTACTGTCTTCCCCGTTAGGCTCTGCTTCCAGTTGATTTTTGTCAATTCCTCTCTCATGCCCCTGTAATTAACTTTATTTAACTGTAACACCATTACATCCGATTTTGCCTTCTCTCTTTCAAATTGCAGACCGAACTCTACCATATTATGATCGCTGCCTCCTAAGTGTTCCCGTACTTTAAGACCTTTTAAAAAGTCTGGCTCATTACATAGCACTACATAGCACTAAGTCCAGAATAGCCTGCTCCCTTGTGGGCTCCATCACAAGCTGTTCCAAAAAGCCATCCTGTAAGCATTCCATGAATTCCCTTTCTTTGGATCCACCGACAACATTATTCACCCAGCCCACCTGCATATTGGAAGTACCCCATGATCACCATGACCTTGCCTTTCTGACATGACCTATCTATTTCCCAATGCATCTTGCGCCCCTGGTCCTGAACACTGTTAGGAAGTCTGTACATAACTCCCATTATGGGTTTTTGCCTTTGTGGTTCCTCCACTCCATCTACGCAAACTCCACATCATCTGACCCTATGCCATTCAGTGCCATAGATTTATTTCATTCTTAACTAACAAGGCAACTCCACCCCCTCTGCCCACCCCCCTGTCTTTTCAATAAGTTGTAAATCCTTGGATGTTTAACTGCCAGTCCTGAATCCCCTGCAACCACATGTGATGCCTACCACATCATAATCATTCAAATGATTTGTGCTGTTAATTCATCTACTTTGTTGCAAGTACTACGAGCATTTAGGTAAAGTGCCTTAATGCTAACTTTCTTATCATTATTAGAGATATAGGAAATCATAGGATATCCTAAGTTATCCTTCCTTTTTGCTGCATTCCTAGTCTGCCTCGATCTTAAACCCACCCATACACATGCTATCCTGCTGCTTATCTTTCCATTTAACTCCATACTCCCTGTCGCTTTCCCTTTCCCCAGACTCAGAAGTTTAAACTTCTATTGACCACCTATTTATCCTTTTTGCTAGAATACTGGTTCCAGATCGGTTCGGGTGGAGAACATCCCAACGCTGATCCCCCAGTTCATGAGCAATTTGCACAGCTTAGATAAGGAGAAACTTCCCACTTCTAAAATAGTAGGGAATGAGTGGACGCAGACTTAAATGACTTCCAACAGTTACAAATGCAATGTATGAGAAACCTTTTTTGAGTGAGTGATTTGAGTGTGGAATTCATAGAATTGTAGAATCTCTACTGTATGGAAAGAGGCCATTCAGCCCATCGAGTAAGCACCAACCCTCCAATGAGCATCAAAATCTGGCCCAGACCCCCACTCTATTCCCAGTAACGCCCACTACTTCCAATGGCTAATCCAATGAGCTTGCACATCCCTGGATACTGCAGGCCAATTTAGCATGGCCGATTGACCTGATCTGCACATCTTTCGACAGGCCTTGCTTAGAGTGGTGGAGGAGATTCAATTGAGACATTCTCGAGGGTAGAATGAATTGGGCAGAGATACAGAAAAATAGCATGAGTCTGGCACTAAGTCACAGTGTTCATTTTGAGAGCCAATTTGGACATGACTGACTGGCTTGCACTGTTATCAGATATTCCTGTTCTGTGATAGGAAAGGTTGGCCTCCTTCCACCTACCCTTGTTTAATTGAAAACAGGTGGGACAAATTGAGATTTGTATACATTCCTCTTCATCTAAACATGTATTTTGTAAAAATTACCCCAGCACTTCCAGTTGTTAAACTTTTTTTAAAATCAGAACTCTTCAATAAAAAGCTGTAAACATGATTGGAGCCAGGTACTACGTAGTAACTTGTTCTCACAGAGCTTAAGCTTTGTGAAAAGGAGAGGCTATCTTAATTTTCTTACACATTTCTCAGAAGGGTTGCAAGAATTGCTTCCAAAAACAGTAACAGTTTATACTTGTAAAGACACGCCAAGACAACCAAATCAAATTTGCCTTCCTATCCTCGTATTTTGAATACAGCAAAATTAAAACATTCAATGCTAAAAATTGACCCTAATAGTTCCTAACCAGATTTTTTGAATAACCAGTGACAGACTTTGAATAATTAATACCAAACTCCAAGTTTATAGCTTGAACAAAAGATTTAACAATTAATTAAAACAGCACCTTTCACAGAGCAAAGTTAAACCATAAAGTAATTTAGTTAATATCTATGATTTAAACCCAATAGTCTTTCATTCTTGACCTCACTCAGACATATGAAATAGGCACAGTTATGGGATAAATTTTTTTTAAAATGATGTAACTGACCATTTCATTTAAGCAGACTCCACAAACTATAACGTCATAGGCATATGTGATTGTCTTGCTTGGTTTTAGAGGACACTGATGCATGCAACTAGCTTTCAATAGGCTTTGAGGAATATTCACTTAATATTGAGATTTATGTTCTCCAAACTTTCAATAAGTTGATAATTGGACGATAACCAGGGATGACTCAATCCTCTGCGCTGTAACTTTGGTAGGCACAATCCTAAGAGACCAAATCACAGTCCATAAACCAAATCAAATTCTAGCCTCTTCCTGCCAACCTAGTTGCTTCTCATGAGGTCCCAGTTAAAGTTCCACATCTGCCATCTGTTTGAGCATAAAATCTTGATGGAATGAAAGTGTCTATAGAGCACTTTAAACAAGAATCAAAACACAATTGACTTCCAGGCCTGACCTGAAACAACTTTTATTTTCGGAAAAAAAATCTGCTACTCTCAGTCCGAAGGCCACCTACAGGTCTCAACATACTGTAAGAAAAGAAGTGCTGCTTAGTCAGCAAGTCAATTCTGATTCATCAAGGCATTGCTAGGAAAAATGCAGCAGGGAACTTTTCTCTGCACTTTTGCTGAATTCAGAAATATGCAATGACTGGACATATTTTCTCTGCAGGAAAGAGGAACATCCCTGTAAATGATTATTTAGAGTTTCTGGTAGCTTATGTGAACCACATTGCGAACCTAACTAACAATTGGCTACTGGTAGAATTCTTAGCCCACACAAATTGTTTACTAAGTGTGGATTTTTTGACTTGAAAAGTGCCCAATAAAAATCTGAGCAATAGGTGAAAACACTACACAATAGCACGATAGGAGTGTTTTATGAAAAAAAACCTACCATCAAGTCAAAAAGACATTGTGTGGCACATGATTCAATGATGCAGTGTCAGGCGTGTATGTGGCCCATGCGTCTCAATGACATTATATTGAACAGCACATATGTTCAGTTTGCAATAGGCAGACTGGTTCCTAACCAGCCTATGCTTAACACGGAATTTTAACTCATTGGAAAGACTGTTATTCCAAACATTTTATTTTTTCTAATTCATTCCTATTTTTTTCTTATGATCTGTAATTCTGGACTTATTTCTTATATTTTTCTAATTTTGTTTTGCCTAAGAATTTTTTCTTAAGAATCTATGCCTGGGGATCTTTGTACCAGTATTTATTGCCCCTTCCCAATTTCCCAGAAGGGAGTTGAGTCACCGTATTGCTGTGGCTCTGGATTCAGATGTAGACCAGGCCAGGTAAGCATGTTAGATTTCCTTACCTAAAGGACATTAGTGAATGAGACGTGTGTTTTTTTTTTGAACAATTGGCAATGATTTCATGATCATCATTAGATCCTTAATGCTTGAGTTTTAAAATTGAATCAAAATTCTGCCATCTGCAGGATTTGGACACTGGTCACCTGAACATTATCTAGGTTTCTGGATTATTGTGTAGTTTTAGTACCAGTAGGCCATCACCCCATTCCGTCTAATTTGCTTGGTGGCTGATATCCCGTTACAGTGTCAGAGCAGCTGTGTCTGCAGTTTAGAGAGAATGTTGTCTATCACCACTAACATTAAACATGATTCCATATTGTTGCAGCACTTGAAATTTTATGTAAACAAACATTTGAAGATTATCATATGTGACTCATTACACTTCCTAGAAGCTACATAAGTTTCTACGAAGAGATCTGCCATGTGTAGAAAGAAGGAACATGTCCAGGCAATGTGCCTTTGAGTTAAACAAAACATGTGAAGAGCTGGAGTTCCCTCGTGCATTCTCCATAACAATCTATTGAGCAATCAAATTAAACTTTCCAACCAATCCGTATGCCTTACCTTTGTTGCCTTAGATTTTGGGATGCCAAATTTCAGTACTAATGAATTAAAGTCAAAGGCTTCAACAGCATGTCCCCTTTTTCAGCATTCTAAGTATTTGCAAGACTGTATCATTCCAGTGCATATAATTGAATTGTACTCAGTGAAGAGTGATCTTATTTCAAGTTATTTCCATACCACCATGGACTTGATGAAAATCTTCAGGCTTTCATATCTAATCTTGATTGCGGTGTGATGTTTTCATTCCAAGAAGGGCTATCATTTTCTGGCTACTCTTTGTGACCTGTAGATGACATCATCTATAGTTGGCAATAGCACTTGATGTTATTGTTGATCTTAAAGTTCTCCAAATAATGAGCTGAAACTTTGTCATGCTTAGATGTGAAACATTTTCTTAATGACATGCTTGTTGTTTTCTAGGGACTTTTAAAGCTTGATTGCCAAGGAACAGTGGCTCACCTTGTTCAAGATGTTGTAATGCTCTCAACAGCTGTGGAGCTTGGTGTCCGTTGGAGGGAGTTAGGGGAAAAGCTATCCAAACTCTCAAAACAGCAAATAGAATCATATGAAGCACCTCACAGAAGTAAAAGTGGCGAAATTAATCAGGAGGTGGGATGTTGCTTTGGTGTAACAATGTATATTATGCAGCTATGCAGCAATTCAGCCTTATTTCATGTTTTTTGATCTTTGTCATTCACATTTTTATTTGTCCTTTTTTTTCAAAATTTATAGACCATGTGGAAACCAGCATATGATTTTCTTTATACATGGAGCATCAAGTTTGGTGATGGATACCGGGATGTACTGCAAGAATTGCACACTGCCCTGGATAGAATGAAAAATCCAATTACGAGACATTGGCGACAACTAACAGGGGTTCTCATTTTGGTGAACTGTATGGAAATACTAAGAGCTGCTGCATTTGCCAAGCATGATGAGGAATAACTCTCTTGTCTTTCAAAACCATACCATTAGAAACACAGACACTGAATCAATTCTGAACCAGGTTGTGAAGTGGGAAGGTGGATGGAAGTAAAACAATTCTCCAAGAATGCAGTGACATTTAAGATAACTATCACAAAACAAAACCGGATAAGTTATAGGGTATGTGTACATCTCCAGTGAATTGAAAATGGGTTAAGATTTAATAATCATTCTATTTTCTCAAATATTTGCAGCTTAACACCCAATGAGTTGAACCTAATTACAGAAGTGAAGTGTTTTTGGAAAATACTGGGTTAGATGAAAAGCGGTTTCATTTTTGACTTTTTCTTCTTTTTTGGGTGTTTGGCATCTCTTCCACTTCAGAGCATGATAATAGCATTTGGACTAAGTTCTTCCCACATCTAATGTGGTTTTAAAAATGAAAACAACAGTTCCTGTTGACCTTCATGATCAGTAATTGAGTGAAAATTGGATAAAATATGCATAATGTGTAGGATTCATTTTTTTTCCTTTGGGAGCTGAGGACGGCCCCATTATTTCTCAGTATTGATTTTTAAAATTTGACTAACTGCATCTACGAATGTAGTGGCATAAGTATGTAAATACTTGGATCCATTATCATTTATGAGAGTTATATCTCCACCAAATCTATAGTGAACCACTAGGGTCATATATTTAGTAAAATAATGCACTGCTTGATTTTTCTTTTTGACCAACATAACCTTTGGAGCCTATGCATGGCCATGATATTCATATGTTATTCCTCATGTGTCATTTTACAGTTCACACAGTCTTAATATGTGTAAGATGCTAACAGTAAAGGAATATCATGTGAATACAATAAACACTAGTCTGACCACTAATTTGAGTTTTATTTTCAAAATGAATCACTGATAATATAAAGTATGTAGTTTCAGTGATGCAGAAACATTTAGTTTACTATGATGTTTACAATATTCTTAAATTGCCTCCAATGTCACCTTGATTTATGTAATTTGCTGTCTCATTCCTTTGGATTTAATACCTTTTAAAGGTCCCAGAAAAGATGGTGTGTTCAGGTTCACAACCTGAACCCTCTACACTTGAGATAAGAAGTTTCCCACTTTTATTCTCTTCAAGTAACTATTTCATTAAGGCATAGCACTTCAAAACTGCACTTCAAAGTGTTTATATCTATATATAAAAATGCTTATGTTCCATCATGTGAATAAGGGTTTTTTTATCATTAGCATATAAATGCATGACCCCATCACACAGTTTTACACACCAAAAATTGCAACAGGATCACTGTTTTGTGGGATGTTCAGAAATGAATAAACTGATGCTTTGGGCCTGAATTCCTAATAAGCTCTCACTATGTGTAAAGCTGTCTTCTGGGAATAGAGTTTGTAAAATTGCTTGTCGAGAGTATATTCGCAGAATAATGAGGATAATCTGATATGATGAAAGAAAGCATTTTCTATTTGTGGGTGATGTGTGCTCAAGAACAAGAGTAAGTGTCTAATCTACATCCACAGCTTAGCTACCAAAAGTTAATAGTTGACATATTTCATGTGCTGTCATTAAACACTACCAAAAATTGATACACTGCCATCCGAAACGGAGTTGGCACATATCCATATATTCTATTGCACCTGTTCTGAAAACTGCCAAAATTTTTAAAATGCTGAATTCAATAGTGATTGCAATAATGTAAATATAATTCAGTTTTTCTCTGGGTATGAGTTATTTCCTTTGTCTGGCCTTACTGCCTTGGACTTAATACAATTTATATGTGAGAAGAAATTAAATGAAAATATGGCAATAAGTAATATTTAGGAATATTAGAGGTGTGGGGTAAATCTGCTGCAGTATGTAGTTCTCTTGCAATAGGAAACAGCTATTTTATTTTTTCTTCCATGGTTTGCTGTTTTCCTGTTCCTAGGGCTGAAGGGTGCTCAGCTGTATGATTTCTGATTTTCTGTAACTGTGCGGGATAACAGAATGGCTTGTTTTCTTAGCAGAGTAATGTAGTGCCATATGTGCTTGAATTAAATTGAATGTTAACATCTGTATCCACAAAATCTTAAACAAGATGTTCTGCAGTTATCCAGCTTTTTTATTTTCTTTTTCTGTTTATGTAGTTATATATGCTAACCCTTTGTCACTTGTGGTTATTTTTTTCGGATTGGTCAGAGAGATGACAATCATTTTAAATTTAGTTTTATGTTTAGTAGATATGATAAATGTTTCCATATTAATCATTTAAAATATTGCAACTGTTTTCTAAACAATCTTGTAACTTGTCAAATTTGGGACTGTAAAACACTGCAAATTGCTGATGTACAGTGCAAGGCACACATGGTATGTGCTGAACATTTTTAATATAACCTTTTTCATGAAAGTATTGTGAAACAGAACTTTACAGAAATACTTAACATTATTTACTCATTGTCAATAAATATTCTAAATTAGGTTTAAGCTGCATGTTATGTTTAAAAGCCAAATTTTGCACGGTTTAAAATGGTGATACCAATGACTGATCAAATTGGATCCCAGAATGAAATTTGGCTTGATGGATTTTTTAATATATTTTAGGTAGATTTATAAAAGCCACTGCGGAAGAAATTAATTTTAACTTGTGCATATTCGGTGTTTGGCCTCTGAAAGGTGGGTAGATATCCACTTCCCTCCTGAAGCAATGGGAAAGCTCCAACTTGGTTGCACAAGATGGGAAGATTCTGAAAATAGTGAGAAGCCAATATTTGATAATTAGAAATGACGACAGGAAAACCCCAAAAGTAGTACTGAAGGGTCTAGGCCTGAAACATCAGCTTTTGTGCTCCTAAGATGCTGCTTGGCCTGCTGTGTTCATCCAGCTCCACACTTTATCTCTTATTACTGGCAGAGAGTATTGCAGTGAATAGAATTCAAATCCTTGAAAGTAATTAATAACTATGCAAAACTATTTTAGAATTTATAATCTCAAATCAATTTAATATTGCATTACTGTATTACAGAGTGTCAAAACAAAGTACTGGTACATTACTGCAACATTGCTATAGTACAGTCTATAGAGTTTACAGTAGCAGATTTTGAAGCAAGAATGCAAGCTTAAAAGATTACAGGTGATGTTGAAAGACTACCAATTTTAAAATAGATTTATTATTCCCAGAATTTAACAAACACATTAAGAGGAAAAGGCAGGAGACATAACTCTTCCATGATGATTCCAGAGTTAAGAGTTGACCATATAAAACAATATTGGGTATCTTGGAGAAGGCATTTCTTACGATTCAGGCCTACTCATAAGATTAAGATTAAACATTAAATCTGAGGCTCATCAAGTAAATTCAGTATGTCATATGGTGAATTAAGTTACTAATTGCTAGACTATTAGAGTTCAGATACTTTTTGAAGTCCTAAAATATTTAGATTATCTCAAGAACAGATCTGTTTTTCAATAACAGAACTGAGAAAGTGAGCAAATCTAATTTACTATGAAACTACAACAGGGGATGAATTAAGATGTGCAATCTGATTAACAATTCATGGAAGCCAGCCCAATATCTGCAGATTCTGGACATGGTCAAGAAGAAGCAGTTGCCTGGTTAAGGTATCCAGGTTACTGTCCAGTAAGAAGAGAACGTTATCCGAAAGAGACAGTCTTATTTACAAATCAAGGAAGGATTTTCACCAGAGCAGCTGTCTTTCGTGACTGAATTGAAAGATTAAAGGACCTTTGCATGATATTACAAGACAGCCAGATGAGTAAACAGAGAAGAGGCCCTCTACGAAGGGAATTCGGGAGATTAAAGGTTCTTCAGATAAGGTTATGGACTAATGACATGATATACAAGGGACAACATCGTCCATGAAAGATATCCAAGAGATAAAAGATCCTCCAACAGGGAAATGATCCACAGATCAGAACTAACATCGACAGTTCTCAAGCACAACATCTATTATCCATAATCTGAAGAGAGGACATTCTCAGAAAATTGTGAAACGGCCAGGCTACCAGCCCTTATGAAGCTATTGACGTTGTGGATGGCGTTAATGGGGTAGTGGTAAATACAATACTGTTGCACACATGAATGTATGTTTAGCTACGGAGAAAGGTTAGAGGGCAATCTTGTATAAAGTAACGATTCTGAAGGAACTAATTTTTGTATTCTGTTAAGGTTGACTCAGTCTGATGATGTGATAGTCTTTGGGTGCAGATAGTTGAAATGTGCTTGAGTACCTGATGGAAACACATCCTGTGTAGCTTCCAAGAGTTCTTTATAAATAGACTAGTAAGTTAATAGCAATAGTTATAGTTTACATTATGCAATGAACTACATTGTTATGTAAAACAAGTGCCTGTTCTGCTTCAACAGCCTCTAGGCTCAGAGTAGGGGAAAGGAAAATTAGAGGCAGTAAATTTACCTAAAGCAGCATACTGGCAGCAGCGGTATTTGAAAGGATGGAAATTTTTTGCTTCACGTGGAAACGTCACATGAATTAAGTTTTTAACAGTGCTTCTGCGAATGGCCATTTGGTTGTCACTAAAACCTTCCCTCTAAATTTATCTAAGAAATCTGCAGTTTAATAACACAAGACTCATTGTATAGAAAGATTTTAATTGTTGTTGGCAAAGTGTGGCTTGGAAAGGATCCGTGCTGTCTCATAATATTCCACTCCACAAAATTATAACTTGTTGTTTTATGCACTTTAAATGTTTTTTACATTGTCCAACAATCAATTATTTTATTTACATTGATTGTTAGAGCTTCCTGAATTAGAAGTCTCCAAAACCTTTTGGTCAGATTTTAATCTGTTTTGTTTGCTCATAAATTTTTGATAGTTCGTTCTTGCTGTTTTATTTAAACTTGTCAAGTTCACATCTGCTCTATTTACAACCTGTAGCCTGAATGTGAGGAAAATATTTAATAGGTAATTTTATTTTATGTCCACATCATTGAACTACTTCAGTCAGTAAGGGTCAGTAATGATTAGAAGGTCGAGGAACAGGAACATTTTGAGGTTGGATTTTCTTACTCAAAAGATAAATTTATTCATATTAGAGAGCAATAAACATTATTAATTTGTCATATAATGCTGTGAAATTTTACTTGTGACTTTCTATGAAATATCCCCTTTATTCAGGGGCAGCATGGTGGCTCAGTGGTGCCAGGGGACCCGGGTTCGATTCCAGCCTTGGGCGATTCTGTGTGGAGTTTGCACATGCTCCCTATGTCTGTGTGGGTTTCCTCTGGGTGCTCTAATCTCGTCCCACAGTCCAAAGATGTACAGACTAGGTGGATTGGCCGTGCTAAATTGCCTATAGTGTTCAGGGGTGTGTGGGTTATAGGGAGATGGGTCTGGGTGGGATGCTTCAAGGGGCGCTGTGGACTTGTTGGGCTGAAGGGCCTGTTTCCACACTTAGGGAATCTAATCTAATCTAAACAGTGTGCCAAACACCTATTGATTATAAACTGCAACAAAACAAATGGGACCTGATGGATAATTTCCAAAAGATATGTCTTCTCTAAATCAAAGGCAAATATTGATACTGTAATTATCAATACTGTTTGTACACCTCTATTGACTCACTTCTGTATTTTGATGTTTTGCTGAGCTATATTGGGCTGCTGATCAAATATGCCTTTTTTAAATCTTCAAAACATTTATAGATGGAATTATTTTAAATGGAGAAATTACAGCAGTGTTAGAGCTTGCTAAGGATCATGTATGTTGATATTATAGGTTAATTCCAATTACCATTATTCCTCATTCTCTGTTATCATGATGGATCATCCTCAGTGATCTACAATTTGTTAATGTGTAATTAAATGACATGTTTCTTCTGGTCTAAGACTTACACTATTATTGTCCTGACAGCTGTAAGTATTGCAAGTAAACTGAGCTAATATAGTCTCAACATGGCTGAGTTAAAAATGATCCCTTGGGTAGTGTTAATTTACTGGAATTTCCTGTTATGTAAAGAATGCACCTGAATCAATAGAATTATGTCACTGCTATTTTATTTGTTTTAATTTGTGATGTGCCTCATGTCTGGACCCCACAAGTTGCATGCTTTATGCATGACAGCCCTTGGAATTTTAATACGATGCCAGGTGATGTTAGTATACTGAAACCTACCTCAAGTTTCTAAGATACTTTCATTTAGTTTAGTTGCGGATTTCTTTTCTGTTATATGTTTTTAAAAAAAATCTTTATTTGATCAACCCTGTCAATTTTGTTTTTAACCATACCACCACCAATTTCAATACAAGGATCACCCTGGTCACTAACTACAGCTCTTGAAAATAGATTCAAAAGGTATTTATGATATCACCATACAAGGTAACCAGAAAAAGAATTGACAAATGTGTTGTTACTTCTCACTTTTTATACTGCCTGAAAGCTAATTGCATTGTATGAAAGTCCTGGGTCATTCAGCTGTCTGTTTAGTAACTTCCGCACCAGTTTGACCTATTAGAGATTTACTAGAATGTAGCATTGGAGTACATCGACAGACTGAAGTATCCTAATTGCATTTTCTGCTTCAAGCACGGGTGATAAAAGGCAATTTGACATGGATACTTTAAAATCTGCCATACTGTGCCATAATTCCTGATGAACATTTTCCTGTCTTGAAAAATTAATGTTAAATACCTGGAATGTCATTCTTTCCATTTGATGGTACAGATTAAAACATTTGCAGGCAGTTTATTATGCATTCAGCAGCCAGCACTATCAGTTCACCACTGACCAAAGTACCTTGCTCTCATTCATTAGTGTTTACCACCGTGAAGTCTTACCATATGTTTTGATGTTTTCATTTCAAAAAAAGCTTCTTATGTGATGGCTAGTCTTTCTCACTTGAGTCTTAAAGTCTAATCCTCCTTACCCTGATACCCTCACCCTGGTATTCACTAAGATTTATAGGTAGTTTAAGAAATCTGGAATATTTGTATTAATCTATAGCAGGTACATTTAGAATTAGTGGAGGAATTTGTCTAGCAGTGCCATATCATCTTGGCACAATCTTTACAGAGGCCTGAGCAGCATGGCCTATGGAAAGATTTGTGCCAGAATTGGACAAGAAATCTGGTGAAGTCTACCCTGACAAATTGTTACATTTTCTCTGCTTTTGCTTGCAATTTTCTTGCTAGGCAGCAGTGGGTAATTGCTTAAAAGGATCGTAGCTTTTTAAACATCATCTTAATACCCTAACTTTCCTCATTATTACTCAGTTTCTGAATTTATGAAAATGACCAAGTTATAGATTGAGAATTATCAATTTTAAAGTCAGCATGATTACCTGGCAACTTCACCTCGTCACTGGCTAAAAGCAGCCTTGATGTTGCTCAGCACGCCGTAGGGGTATTAAATGCATACATGCTTCATCCACTGATATTAGCATCTGGTATTTGATGGGACTTTGCTCATCCATTTGCAGGATTCTTAGGAAGCACACTCTTTCTTCGCGGTGTGTAGCAGTAACTAGAATTGAAAGGCTGATACAGCACACGAGCATGCACCCAATTCAGTTTAGACCAGATTGCATTTCAGGATTGACCACGTGCAGTCATGGTGCTTGCTCGTTTAGCACCTACCTGCATGTTCCCACCAGCCATGCCAGTTTGGGCAGTCACACAGTCAGGTGCCTTGCTTTACTAGGATAACAAGGTGTAGAGTTGGATGAACACAGCAGGTCAAGCAGCATCAGAGGAGCAGAAAGGCAGACGTTTTGGGCTGAGACCCTTCTTCAGAAATGGGGGCGGAAAAGGGTGTTCTGAGATAAATAGGGAGAGAGGAGGCAGATCGAAGATGAATAACGAAGATAGGTGGAGAGGAGACCGAGACAGGTCAAGGAGGTGGGGTTAGAGCCAGTGAAGGTGGGAAGTTAGGGACGATATAGATCAGTCCAGGGAGGACAGACAGGTCAAGGGGGCAGGATGAGGCTGGTAGGTAGGACATGGGGGTGGGGCTTGACGTGGGAGGAGGGCATAGGGAGGAGGAAGGACAGGTTAGGGAGGTGGGAAGAAGCTGGGGTGGTTTTGGGATGCAGTGGGGGGAGGGGAGATTTTGAAGCTTGTGAAGTCCACATTGATACCATTGGGCTGCAGGGTTCCCAAGCAGAGTATGAGGTGCTGTTTCTGCAACCCTTGGGTGCCATCATAGTGGCACTGCAGGAGGCCCAGGATAGGCATATCGGAGGAATGGGAGGGGGAGTTAAAATGGATTGCAACTGGGAGGTGCGGTTATTTAGTGTGAATTGAGCATAGTTGTTCCACAAAGCTGTCCTCAAGCCTCCGCTTGGATTCCCCAATGTAGAGGAGGCCACAACGGGAACAGCGGATATAGTATACCACATTAGCGGGTGTGCAAGTGAGCATCCGCTTGATGTGGAAAGTCGTCTTGGGGCCTGGGATGGGGGTGAGGGGAGAGGTGTAGGGGCAGATATAGCATTTCCTGCATTTGCAGGGAAATGTGGGGCTGGGGGGGTGGTGCGGGGTAGTGTGGATCGGACAAGGGAGTCACAGAGAGAGAGTGTGGTCCCTCTGGAAAGCAGATAAGAGTGGGGAGGGGAAAAAATGTCTTTGGGGTCGGATTGCAGATGGTGGAAATGTTGGATGCTGATGCATTATTAGTCAGCAGTCCTCAGTCAAGGAGTGTATGTCTTGCTGAACAACAGTGCAGTAATGCTGTTAATTTAGTTTTCATTGTAACAGATTTAAGGAATCTCTATACTGCCAAATGTAATTGTAAACATTATATAACATTTGAAATGAAATCTACCTCAAAATGTTTATTTTACTACATCTGGGTATTAGCTGGAATATTATTGTTTTTCTTTTATTACTGTAGAAATGTGACATACTTAGCTCAGCACATTGAGACAAAAAAAGCACAAGTAAGGAATGACTGTGGTATGTTGCATGTTTACAGCTCACCAGACTAGCCCAGACAAATCAATTGAGCTGTGACACCTCAGCTGTCATTGATAAATGTTTTTCATTCACTCCACTTTCCTACAATCAACAGCGCCTTCAGCAGCAAGTTGGTGCCTTGGATCTCAGGGTGTGTCCAAGAGGTTCCTTTCGGATTTGGTTAAATGTAGTTAAGAGAAGACTCAGTGACAGCAATTTGCTTAAATATGTACATTTATTGACAATAATTTTAAAAGGGAGGAAGGGAACTTTTTATTAAGTAAATAAAAAGAATGAACAAGAGAAGTCGGGGTGGGGGGGGGGGGCACAATAAGCCTCGTGTCCTTCTGCCCGGCTTGTCTGGGGACTGAGGCTGTTCCTGGCACCAATTCCAATCCAAGCTGAGGTTCAGTGACTGGGAACGAAGCACTCTCGCTCTCTATCTCTGAAAAGCAATGTTGATTATGCTGTCTTCAGCACACGAATGTTCACAGGACTCATTCAAGGTCATGCAGCTGTTGAACATCATCAGTTTTAGCCATTCAGCCCCTCCTACACAATCCACCCCAATGATATTTGAAAGAGTAAGTGCAGTTGCATGTGCAAATCCAGCGACGGCCATGCAAGAACTTACTGGAGTATATAACCTGCACTAGATGATTAAAACCGCAAGTTAAAGTAACTAGCATTAATACAAACGATACAAATATAGAATGTATCAATTAACAATCACAGTACCCTTTTGGGGACCAGCCCTTAAATATATATCCCACCCCTGATGTACGGTCAAGGCTAGCAAGTCGTGCCATCTGACCGAGGCGAACCAAATATTGTCAACATGTTTTTCAATTAATTTATTTATAATTTGCTCTTAAAATTTAGTATATTCCACATTCAGCTTCCTTAATTTTTCTTTTTTGCATACTCCGATTCCTTATCTGCAGGTTACTTTGCACAATAACAGTAAAATAACATCATGCATGGACTCAATTTCTTCAGTTGTCTTCATCTGTGTCTTGAGAATGCTTCTTCAATATGTTTCCTCCCTTGCCAATTTTGTGAATGATTGCATCATTGAGTGGTAAATCCCTCCATATGCTGATGTCCCCTTTGAGCTACAATACACATAGGATCAAACAATACAGCTCTTACATTCATCTGGCTTTACCATAAACTTATGCATCACACCTTTTTTTCCCCAGGGTTCCCTTACTACAGACTTCTACACCACCTGAGATTTGTTCAGCCTTCTTTCACTCACACTATTGTCCTAACATATTCAATTTCACCGATTTGGTTTAATCATACAAATGCTCAAGATGTGTATGCCATCCAATTGGCCCTTTTACTCCTTCCAGAATCCATATTCTTTCATTTCTGTAACATTTTGATATAATAGCCAATCTCAGTTTTTAATCACGATTGTAATTCTTCGCACATCCATTTCACTGACACTACTTTCATTGTTTTAAAGTCTGTTTCTCTGTGGATTTTTGTCAGTCTTATCATTTAAACTATGTCTTTGTTTTCTTCCAAGCCATATTAATCCTTTCATCGGGTAGGTGTACACATCTGAGACCTGTTCTTCAGCGCATGTTTTTATTTAATCTGTCTCATGTTTGTAACCTCCCAAGGTAACATTCATTTTTGCACTTTTTTACTTTTGTATTCTGAGACTATGTCATGCACTCAACTCCCGCATGAGCTTTTCAAATGATCTGAAGCTTTACTTATCTCTCTGCCAATGGTCCTGCTGCCTTGTGTAGTGGTTTGATCACCAGTTCAACTTTAAAAAGAAGGACAAAGACACAATCATTGCCAAGTGAACGCTATCAGTTTGGTACTCTCATCTAAGTTTCATTTTCACTAAAATGCATTTTAACCTCAGTTGCTGTTTTAACCCATGTTTCTATTTTTTTCTTCTGTCACCAGACTCCACCCTTAATTATTTCATCTCATCCAATGTTGCAATTTAACTATTATCATCAGATCTAATTCCAGAGATCTGTAGAGATTTGTAGTCATAGAAAGTAATTTTAAAAATGTTTGACTTATGTCTCAAATTATTGTTTGATTCAGGCACAACATACTTTGTTTGTTCTTTCTCTAAGATGACCTTCATTTTTTAAGTTACGTGATCATTCATTCTAGGTATTTGATAAATCTCTATGTAAATTCATCCTAATTCAATATTTTGTTTACTCCCTTAAAATCACTAGGCATTTTTGTATGCATTGAAACCACAAACTCCACTTTATCATTTCTTAGAACCTCTTTAAATTTTCAGGTAACTATTCCATTTAAATCTTTTAGAATACCAGGGCATGAGAGTCTTAACATAGTTTTTATCATAACATGTTTAAATGTACCCAGGCTTAGTGGTTTCGAGATTCCTGACACTATACAATTAATATTTCCACGCAACTTCCCCAATACTGAAATATGTAATTGATGCTGGTTTGATAGGTTGAGGGTGTATCATTCATCACTATGTTGTGATGTTGAAATTCTGCTAACTGGTTCAACCTTCGATGTCTCTATTTCTAATAAAAAGAAACAAGTTAGTTCCTTCCATTCCACGCCAAGCAGAATGAGTTAATTAGCATTAATCTACTATGGTTTCAAAAAAGGGGATGGGGCATAAACTCATGCATGTAATTATCTAGTCCATCTCCTTTTAAGCTTACTGCTTTGTTAAACGTCGCACCCAAAGGGAGTTGCATTTTCCACATTCTAATTTCCCTATCCCTAAGATTGACTCATTGTTATATCTAATCATCCAGAACTTAAGATTCACTCACGTTAAGACAGTACTCTAGCCAGAAAAATGAAATTCCAAACATGGCAATTACTGGAATTAAAACTTAACCTAGTCTGAAAACAACACGGAGCCAATTCCAAAAGGCAAGATTTTAACGAAGCTTTACAAACTAAACATTTGAATCAACCTTTTGCAAATTTTTGCTTTACACAACCACTAATGGTTTTTCAAAAGGACATTACATTAACCATACATGTTCCACACTAATATAGGCACACACCATACTTTAAGTCAGCAGACAGCCCCAAAAAGCCAACTAAAACCAGAACTCAAGCTCCAGAGAACAAAAAGGCGCAATTTGTATGAGATGATATTTAACAACCAGCAAACAAAAAGTGCATGTAAACAAACCCTCAAAGAGTTAACACTTCTACAATGTTCAGTACACTTGCACAGTGCAGAAAACTGACCTCTAGTTTTCTCTTTTTCCAGTTATAACTATCTCCCATTCTTTCAGGGGTCCTAGTTGTGCTAACGTTAGCTACAGCCACAAATCCAGAGCCTGCTGCATTCTGTCCTAGAATACAGAAAGTCTCGAAAGTGTTGGGTTGCTTTTTCCTTCTCAAATATTTTCTCAAATCCCCACCATCATTGCCAAAAATGTCTTGGATTGCAAGGTGTATCCAAACAGTGCTTTTTGGATTCAGTTAAATGTTGTTTAGTCTCAAAGATAGCAATTTGCTTAAATATGAACACTTGTTCAGTAATAATAAAAGACAAGAAAACAAAGGATTGTGTTTTCATTCTCTGTATTTACTTAATGGAAGAGAGAAAAGAAGCCAATAAACCTCACCGCCTTCTGCTGGTTTGGGACCCCTAAATTGACAGCTGAGCTTGCTCCTGGCAACGTTTGCGATCCTGGTCAAGGTGAAGTCCTTGGAACTTGGAATGAAACTTTCCCTCCTATACGGTTTAATAAACCGCCTGTACTGAAAAACAACTTTGATTATGCCAGCTTCGGCATTTCCAGGAACATTCACAGGACTCAATCAAGCTCATGCAGCTCTCAAATATATCAACAATTTTAGCCCTTCTATCCATCCTATGTAGTTGGCAAGCAATGAAATGTTTCCTCACAATTATATTGCACACATCATTGAAAGGTTTGAAACAAATCATTTTATTCAGTATGTATTTAGACTCAAACTTACATTTTAATATCGTAGGCTTAATTAAAAATCATCAGACCAGATTGATTTCAATAGTACACGATTGAATTCCCATTATAGCAATTGATGGATTTGTGACCAGCCTTTTTGCCCTATTCTTAATGGAGACTGTAGTGCTGTGGGTTGGCCCAGCCTCAAGCAGAGAGCCAAGGAGTTGGAAACATGCAGATTTTTTTTTACTTTTATTAAAAATAAAGCTTGTATTGTATAGTGTGTAAACACAGAAGAGATTTTGACCCCCAATTCAACCACCTGAAACCTTTGCTGGTTTGCATGTGAAAGCTAGGGTGCTGGGTTCTTTGTATACAATGTCACTCCTTGCATAATTTATCTTCTCTGGTTTCACTACCTGCAGTCCCAATATGAACCTGTACTTTTGAACAGGCGTATAGGATTCCTGCTGAATGGTAATAGGGTGTTACATTAAATATATGGAATGGGCTCATCTGTGTTATGGGAGCTTGACTGCAGTTTTAGTACAGACTTATTTTGAAAAGCCTTCCTTATTTTTCTATCCATCCCAAATTATAGGGAAGCCATAGAAGTGTGGTGTAATGAGGCCCTACAAGCTAAGTTTCATTCAATTTTCATTATTTTTATGTGGGCCAAGATGAATCAAAATTCTTTTTCTGGGCCCCACACGTAAGACATGACATCACTTGCCTGGGTTTTCCGCTAAAAACTCTAACCATCTTGACCAAACCCATTTAAATTTGTGTGTGGTCTGTCCCTAAGTGGTGGGCTGCTCCTAACAAAACTCTTGCTTTTCCAGTCATCAGCTAATGCAGCTACCTGCTGAATTTGGGCCAGAGACTGATGATGAGCATACAGGTAAGTTTGCGAAGTTAACATCTCCCAGGTCTCTCAGTCAGGAGGGACAGATGCCACACCTGCCCCTTGGTGTCAAATGGGGTTGATTATACATTCCATTAAAATCAATCCAAATGTTTTTCAATGAAGGGTCTAGGCCTGAAAAGTCAGCTTTTGTGCTCCTGAGATGCTGCTTGGCCTGTTGTGTTCATCCAGCTCCACATTTTGTTATCTCAAATGTTTTTGAATGTGACTTTTGGATGCATTGAATGAACAATAACACTCAGTAGCCTTTTCCACCATGAGGCGAAATTCCAAGCAAACCTGTATTTCCAGTTTGCTATTGGCTCAGTAAGTTTACCATATAGTTACATCAGTACCTAAATATGTGACACAAAGATCTCTATTGCCAGACTGGATTACAGCAATGGAATCTCCTCCTTATTCCAATGTGGTTGACTCATAAAATCTATCTGAAAGGACTTGCTAGCCCACTCCATCATCTTCTGAAAGGTGTAGGTGGAGTAAAAATCCCCATTAGCTTATGGATACACCCTGGACTAAAACCTTCTGAAGACATAAGTTTGTGGAATTTACTTTGGACTAAAATTCACTGAATTTTTGGAGTTGAGAAACCGTGGGCCTCAACCGAACCAGGAAAAGGACTGGATATTATACAAGCTAAGGGGCAGTTGCCTGACCAGGGATTAACTTGCAAAACGAAAGGAAAAATCCCCATTCATGTTCAAGCTTAAAACAATGGAAGCTAGACTGCAGGAAACAAACAACTTTAGACTTTCTGGAACTACAGAAGTACAAAGTCATTTAATTTCCAACCAGCGCTCAGGCACAAACATTCCACACCATGTTGCATGAAAACCTGTTTCACCTTTGGATGTGAGAACATCCACACTACAATTCAAAACTGAATGAATACTCATCCAAGGGCAATGGTGGACATTCTAAACCATCAATACCATTAACCTTAATCAAAAAGCCAGTCAACATCTCCACCAGTGATCAGGAAGCTCATTCAGCCCCAAGAGGAGGAACAATAGCTCAGCAGTCAAAACAAGATTTGGTGGGAGAGGAGGGGGCCTGCAGCTGTGTATAACTGGGGGACCCGATCCCGGCAGTGTGCACTGCGATACCAGCAAGCACTCCAATTCCAACTGGCTGCGTGTGCTCTCAGGTGGGCTCTGTGCGTACCCGGTGTGAACAGTTCACAAGAGGGACTTGAGAGTCTGAACAAGAAGCAGGCTCTGCACGCGAAGGAGTCCTTGAGCCAAAGCCGTGAGGAAGAGAAAGGAGATCAGTCAGACTTACTGATCAAGAGAAATGTTCCCACAGATGTCACCAAGCCAAGGAATCTGCGAACCCTGCACACCAAAAGCAACCCTGGCAACCACCAAACACCATCAACCACCCACAAACATCTACTTGAAATCTCTGAAGAAGGGTCTCGGCCCGAAATGTCAGCCTTCCTGCTCCTCTGATGTTGCTTGGCCTGCTGTGTTCATCCAGCTCTACACGTTGTTATCTCGTTACCTATGAGACAGGTTTCAGCCATTAATAGTCAGGTTCGATATTCACTTCCTAATTTTCCTGCAACTCTGCTTGTTTTTCAATAAAATCAGAGTTTTCTTTGCCTCTGTCTCCTGCATTTTCCACCACACCACATTCCGCTGTTTAAGCCCGGTGTCAGAATCAGGGAGCACTCACTACAAAGGGAAGTAAGGTTTTGCAGTAAGCATTAATCTGTCTCTATATCCTGAGAATGAACTCAAAAGCATAGTGTGATCAATATAAAAGTACAGTTTATAAATTCATAACTTGTGGGACATGCAGGTTAATGGGAAACCAACCAGATAGTACAAGAGAACCAGACAGGTGGTGCCAGAGTCCCTGAGGTTATTCTGAAGAATTGCTTTTCCATCTTGGATCTTGCATGGATGACTCCCCAAAGGAGTGCAGCAATGCCAGTTGTAATGGATGGGAGGGCAGAAGTGATAAGCGATGCTTTGAAAAAGATTTTCTTACCGTACATTGCTTCTTTTGTAAAATACTTTAAATATATTCCTGCTATTTCTCAATCTATTTGCAAGCAAGAAAAATTTCTATCTGCTCTGCATACACCCAATCATGATATTGAAAACTTCTGTCAGATCTGCTTTCAGCCTTCTCCTTTTCAAGGAAAATAGACTCCACATTCCCGATGCATCATCATAACCAAAGTTTCTCATCCCTGTGACCCTTCTTGAAAATCTCTACAGCTCTTGCAAATTCCTTAGACTAGTACCTTTCAGTTCATACTGCCTTTCCTTTTTGTACCAGAGCATGTTTCATCGCAACCTTCTGCGCTGAACTTCGTCTGCCACCAATTTGATAACTCAACCAACTTGTCCATGTTAATCTAAAGCTCCACGCTGCCCTGCACAGTTTACAATGCTCCCACATTTTAAGTGATCTGCAAACTTTGAAATTATTCCCTGCATACCAAGATTTAAATCATTAAGGGCCCCAAAAGCAAATCCTGAGAAATCCATTATGACCCTCCCTCCAGCCCTAAAAATACCTATTAGTCATTATTCTTTGACTAGTCTGTAAGTACTGGGATCATTTCCACAACCCTTTTTGAATAAGGGTGTAATGTTTGCAGTTCTCCAATCCTCTGAAACCAATGCTCCAAATCTAGGAGTAGACTGAAAATTGATGGCCAGCGCCTCTACAAATTCACCTCTCGCTTCCTTCAATATTATTAAATGCATCTTACCTGGTCCTGGTGCCTTTCTAACTTTAATTACTGACAGTCCATTCAATATCTTCTCCTTTACAATTCCATTTTAAATCTTCGTAGTGACTGAGTTTCCTCCTTGATAGTCATGGTCTTGGCAGCATCAGCTTTGTAGGAACAGATATATGCCAAGTATTCTGTTCATACCTCAGCGAAGCCACTTTCCTGAAAGTGTAAATCTTCTTTTTGATCCATAATCAGTCCTAATCTTCCTTTTACCATCCTTTAACTATTCGTATGCTTTTGGAAGACTTTCAGATTTTTCTTTATCTTGGCTGCTAGTCTTTTTTCATAATCACATTGCCTTCTCTTAGTACTCTTACAGCTTCGTCTTCACCTTTCTGCATTCACCTCATTTCTTCAATGCATTTACTACTTGACAACTGAAATAAGCACAACTTTTCTTCTTTAACTTGAATTCCATCTCCTTACCTTGCCAGGAAGAATCCTCAGTAACTGTGACAGCGATCATTCCAAGCCGGAAACAGTCTTCAAAATAGCAGAACTGAGGAGGTGAACAGGTTTGATTCATTGATAATGTGATCCCTGCAGGTGAATTAGAGAATCTACACCAATCAACAGACATTGAAGTAAAACCTTTATGTTCTTCAGTACAAATCTACATGGATTGAGAAGTAGATCTGCTGACACTTTTTGAAGGTGCAGTACATAATTCCAAGGAAGCCACCAGTGAAAAGGAACAACTAATTTATAATGATTTAAGACACTGCAAGAAAGATATTGGCTGTTTCAGTAGGGAAGGTGTCTGCCACAAGGAAATTCCAAGAGATTAAAGATGCTGCAGTTTGAAGTGATTTACAGTCCCTGGACATCAGGAAGGGAATCAAAGGCCACAGTCGTCCACCCAGCAAACTACCAGTCTTCCATTTCCGAAGATAACACATTTCTGGAAATAACAGAACCAACAGATTATCTGAGATAGTAGGAACTGCAGATGCTGGAGAATCTGAGATAACAAGGTGTGGAACTGGATGAACACAGCAGGCCAAGCAGCATCAGAGGAGCAGGAAGGCTGACGTTTCAGGCCTAGACCCTTCCAAAACTTTAGCCTTCCTGCTCCACTGATGCTGCTTGGCCTGCTGTGTTCATCCAGCTCTACATCTTGTTACAACAGATTATCTGAATTTGTAAACTCACACACTTTGACAGTGCTGGGAACAGGATAGTGATAAATGCAGTTAAATATACAAATGTATAGTATTAGCAAGGGAATATAAAACTTGGGGAAAGAACTTGTATATGGGTCTGAAAGGATTTAGTAAAGGTTAAAATAAGGAGTGCCATAAGAACTCAAGATGTTGGATTTATTTTATAACAAGTATATAATTTAATATAGGATCGCCAGACATGGCCCTCTCCCAGAAACTTGCAATGATTAATTATTATTTCCTTTACCTTGAACATTTCAGAATCTACTTCAATTCTGACTTTTGTGCTAAAATTACTTAATATCCTGGAAAAGCTGTATAAGAGTTAACTATTTGTAAAGACTTTCATTGAACTTCAGGGTTCAATCCTTTCCAATGGGAATTTAAACTGACATACAAGAACACCAAGGAATCCCATTACCAGCAAACAAGCACCATACTTTAATATTAACAGATATGTCTGCAAGAAAATATAAAACTGACAATATACTTCTATAGAAAGTAAGTAGTAGTTTGTCTTCTTCAGAATTGACAAAGCCTGGCTGATTGCTCCAACTGCCTTACTGCAATAATTGGCTCTACTCACACATCCAAGCAAAAACTAAACATGTTATTTCCACCTCAAGTACTTGCTGGAACAAATACATATTCAGTGCTGTCAGCTGAACTTAATGAAATTGCCCCAGTATATCCATTAACTTAGCTTTTTAGTTTTCTAAATTAAAGGGCTCGCTCATTGAAATTCATACTAGACAGAACTCATTTTATTTTTTTTTAATTGCTCTGTTCACTTATGGAGATTGGTTGCCCCCATCCTAGTTATTGTCCTTCTCATGTTGCCCTTGAAGAGGCAATGAGCTACCTTCTTGAACTGCTGCAGGCTTGGGTATAAATAGTAAAGGAGTTGTACAATTTTGACCCAATCATTATGGAGGAAAGGTGGAATATGCCAGGTTGGAAGGAGCCTGATTTTGGGAGACAATTGGACATGATGCTGTTTCCATTTTCCTGCTGCCCTTGTCCTTCCAGGTGGTAGGGTGCCAATAGATTCTGTCAAAAAAAGTGTTGTCATTTTTACAGGTAGAACCATATTCATATTCAGCTACATGATGCTGATGGTGGAGGCAGTGCATATTTAAAGTGATGAATGGGATGATGTTGAGCTTTTTGAAATTATTCCATTAAATTTTTAACTTGTGCCTCTTAATTGAGGGGAAAGGCAGAAAGTAAGCAAAATTACCAGTCGCTGATTTCATATGGCAGTGTAGTTAATTTTCTGGTGAATGCGATTTACGACAAATTCACTGAAGGAGCGGGGTAACACGGAACGAGAATGATGATAGTCCATGTCTTGCTGCGGAAGGGCAGACTGCTTCAGTTTTTGAGGAAGTTGTGAATTGTGATGAACTTTGTGGAACCATCAATGAATTCCTCATGTTTAACCTTCCGTCGGAACGAAGACCATTAATAAAGCAACTGAGGATGATTAAGCCTAGGACAATACTCGGAGGAACTCCTGAATGATGTCCTAGGGCTGAGATAATAGATCTCCAACAAGCACAACCATCTTCTTCTGTGTTCAATATACTGCAGCAAGTGGAGTTTTCCCTTTGCCTCTCATTACTTCAATTTTACTGTTGCTTCTTAATGCCACAATGGCCAGACACTATTTTAATGTCAAGAGCAGTCAATTTCATGTCACCTCACTTCTTGAATTCAACTGTATCGCCAAAGGTTGAACCAAAGGTGTATTGAGATTTGATGCTTTGTGGCCTGGGTGAAATCAAAAATGATCTTCAGTGAGCAAGGTTTTTGTTGAATAATGACAAGCACTAAGATGACGAGGCAATGGCCTACTGATATTATCTAGAAACTCAGCTAACATTCTGGGGTGGTCGAATCCCACAAGGAAGATGGTAGAATTTGAATTTTAAACAAAAATTATGTAGAGTTAAGAATCTACTGATGACCATGAAACCATTGCCAATTGTTAGCAAAAAAAAACCTGTCTGGCTCCCTAATCTGCCAGCAAAGGAAATCTGCCATGGTCACCTGGTCTGGCCTACATGGGCCAGCAATGTGGTTGAATCTCAACTGTTCTCTAAAATGGCTTAGTAAGTGACTTAGTTCAGGGGCAACTAGGGAAAGGCAATAAATGCTGGCCAGCCAATGAGGCCCACATCTGACAAATGAATAAGGGAAGTTGCTGCTTGACAACAGTGTCAAAATCACCATCTGTGACTTTGCTATGTTTAAATATAGATGGCAGGATTATAATTGTCAGGGTTAGATTTATCCTGCTTTGTGAAGGCTGTACATAGCCTGGCAATTGTCCACTTAGTCAGAAGTTTGTTTTATTGAGATGGCTTGGATAGAAGCATTATAAGACTTTTAGAAGAAAATGCAAAAGGTTGACATCTGCCTACCTTTTGTTCTTTCTCTCTCCAAGCTCCATCTCCGCCTATCCATTCACTCATCCCACCCCCTGTCTTCAACATAGATACCCCAACCTTTTCTTAGCTGCTTCAGTCCTGCCGTAGAGTCACTGGATTCAAAATGTTAACTCTGCTTTTTCTCCACAGATGCTGCCAGACATGCTGAGTTTCTCTGGCAATTTCTGTTTTTGTTGTTAACACATTATGCTTACACTTATGGTTTTGATTCTTTGTGGCTCAGTGAGAATTCTTTGGGAGTCTGGATATTTCCCCTGCCATTGCTTGTCTTGCTCATTGACATCAGAGAAAATATGTAGAGGTTGCCTTGTTGAAACAAACATTTGGTTAAAGCAAATCTTCATTTGAGGATTTAAGAGGTCTGTTAACAGAAGCTGGTGGTTATTTCCAGTACTTTATGTTTTCATTTTAGATATTCAGCATCTGCAGTATTTTACTCAAGTCTTGGTTAATGACTGTGTTTTAACATCCTTTAAAAATTGTAGTTAACCATTGATTAACACATTAACAACCCAGTTTCTGCTTTCAGACAAAGTCACTGCTGAATTATAATCAAATAGTTTTAGACAGTTCACGATGAGGATTTGAAAATCTAAAACCATATTTTAAACAAGAACAATTCTCGATAATGATGTCAGTAAAATGTTGGGCAGTTTATAAAATAACTTACTCTTTTGCTGATTCATATCAATGTTAGAGCAATTGTACTGTATTTTTCCCCTGCAGGTCTTTTCCAAGTGAAAAATACTTCAACCTCACAAATATGTCTCTTGTGTAGCATCAGCTCTTCCCTTTACGTAAACTGTAATTAGCTTAAAATGAGGCAAAACAATTTGTAAATGATTCCTGAGGACTGTGTAATTACAGTCATAGTTAGGTTGGGAGTGGAAGGGGTGATTTTGTGGAGCCTACGAGAACAAGAAATGTGGTGTGCGACATGACTTAGTTGCATTTCTTGATCCGCTGTTTTGCAAAGATAAAGTCAACATTGTGTTTGTGGTTTGTCAAGCAATACATCAAACTGTGGCAGATTTCTACTTGCAGTATATTTGCATGCCATGTATCATAGAAACATTGCAATGCAGAAGGAGGCTATTCAGTCCATCATGCTTGCCCCAGTTCTATTCGCTGGTGACAATTTTTCAATTACCTTCTACAAAACAAACCCAGTGGTGCCTGAGAATCTCAGAGACTCGGTAACACAGTATGTATAATGGTGCCACACTGAACCTATCAGCTTTGTACGGTTGTATGTAAGGTCAGTGTTTTGCTGCATAACTCTGAGGGGTCCTTTGGAGTGGGGTCAGGCCGGCAGGGTGAGAAGAGGCATCCAAAGGAATGAACGAAGTGCGGGGTTGGGGGCATGGAGGAGTGAAATGAGAAAGGCATTGCATCCTGGTTAAGGAAGGTGTGTGGTGGGCATTCAGTCAAGAATAAGGAGCCCAGAATGCTGTCTCAAAACTTTTTCATAACTTATCCTAAGAAATCAAACTTCATGCTGCCCTAATGAATTCACACTGCAAGCCACATTTGTCCTGGATGTTGGCTAGCACAGTCCTTACAGGGGTTTGTACTCACCTACAACATTTCAATTCCCAATGAGATTGCTCTTAGAAAATGCTGTTTACAATTCATAGAATACATTCATTACAATTCATTCATCGTGATATTGTAATTTCAGCCATGTCCCACAGAGTACTGAGTAAAACATTGCACATGGATGTTTGTATATACCGTAAAGAGTTTATGCAAAAATGCATTGTTGCTTCCAGAATAAAGGAAATCTTAACTTTGCTGTAGCCACCGGTGTGCAAACCGTGAGATGTGCCTGTACGTTTGGCTCTCTGACTAAGCCAGTCTCAACATATTATTACGTACACGAATAAAATGAAATCAATGTAATGTGAAATATTTACAAATGGAATCTCATTTTTCAGAACACCGATGACACATTTGAGTCATAGTTACTAACAATGAGGTTGGATAGGAATATTGCGGAGAGGGTGCAGAGCCTGAAGAGCTTGTCATATGAGGAGCAGTTGAGGACTCTAGGTTTGTACTTAATGGAGTTTGACAGGATGAGGGGAGATCTGATTGAAATTTACAGAATACCGAGAGGCCTGGATAGAATGGAAGTGGAGAAGGTGTTTCCTCTAATAGGAGCAACTAGAACCTGAGGGCACAGCCTCAGAGTGAAGGGATGGCCCTTTAGAACAGAGAAGAAGCAGAATTTCTTCAGCCAGAGTGTGGTTTATGTATAGAACTCATTGCTGCAGAGGGCCGTGGAGGCTAAATCACTGAGTGTATTTTAGATAGCGATAGATAAGTTCTTGATTGGTCAGGGGATCAAGGGTTTTAGGGAGAAGGCAGGAGAATAGGGCTGAGAAACATATCAGCCATGATTGAATGGCAGAGCAGACTCAATGGGCTGAATTGCTTAACTCTTCTCCTATTTCCTATGGTCTTATCGTCTTCCCGTTTAACCAGGAGCTCTTTAATAGGTCCTTTCGATGGACTATTATTGATTTCCTCCATTTGTAAATAAAATGAATTTTGCATGCATGCCACTGGCTCTTCAGATTTTAATTATAATCACGTGAAAAGAGGAAAATAGAGAGATTGGAAGTGGCGCTCAGTTCTTGTTACAGTATTGGAAATAACACACTGTTGTCAAAATCCGTAGAGTCACAGAGTCATTATAGCATAGAAGAAGCTAATTTGGCTCATTGAATCCATATAATTTCCCAAGGCAACAATCCAGCCAATCCCACAGCCAATCAATCCTTGTAACCCAGCAAGTTTTATTTTCTTTAGGTGCTCATTTAATTACTTTTTGAAATCATTGTTTGCTTCCACTTTTACAACTCTCATGGCCAGCAAGTTCCACTTCATTACCATTCATTAACACTTGAATAAAGTTATTTACATTTCTCCTGCATCTCCTCGTCCTTGTACCATTAGTTAATGGAAAAAGTTATTCCTTGCCTACCTTCCCTTACATTTTCTTCCCCAATTCACCAACCTTATCATTGTCTTAAAACTTGTTTATGCATTTACATTTCCATTAAATTACTGGGGCTAGAACAAACATTTACAGTGTATGCCTTGAAAACATGTTTTTTTTAAAAATGAACCTGTCTAAAATGCTCCAAAAAATCTTTCAGCATCACTTTCTGGAAATAAATCAGATCTGACCTGAGTGATTCACAATCTTTTAATACATTTATATTTCAATTTCTGAGATGATTTTTTTGTTTGGAGGTTTCAAAATGTCTTATTTTAGGGATCCACAGCGTTGTTTGCAGATTTTCTCATATACAAAGCTTAATTTGAATGTTTAGCTGTTAGCTTAAATAGTGTTTTCAAGGCTACACCATTGTTGTTCCTTGTGGAACATAGTCTTAACAGGTCTCCAAGAAATCAAATTTTACTGCTTTTCATAGCAGATTGCCAGAGGCTTTTAATTGTCAAGCTACAGATCAGGAAACAAAGCTTCCCAAAATCCACAAACCTGCCTGCCCTGGTCGACCCATCGTCTCAGCCTGCTCCTGCCCCACCGAACTCATCTCCACCTATCTGGACTCCATTTTCTCCCCTTTGGTCCAGGAACTCCCCACCTACGTCTGTGACACCACCCACGCCTTCCACCTCCTCCAGGACTTCCAATTCCCTGGCCCCCAACACCTCATATTCACCATGGACGTCCAATCCCTGTACACCTGCATTCCGCATGGAGATGGCCTCAAGGCCCTCCGCTTCTTCCTGTCCCGCAGGCCCGACCAGTCCCCCTCCACCGACACTCTCATCCGCCTAGCTGAACTCGTCCTCACACTCAACAACTTCTCTTTTGACTCCTCCCACTTCCTACAGACTAAGGGGGTGGCCATGGGCACCCGCATGGGCCCCAGCTATGCCTGCCTCTTTGTAGGTTACGTGGAACAGTCCCTCTTCCGCACCTACACAGGCCCCAAACCCCACCTCTTCCTCCGGTACATTGATGACTGTATCGGCGCCGCCTCTTGCTCCCCAGAGGAGCTCAAACAGTTCATCCACTTCACCAACACCTTCCACCCCAACCTTCAGTTCACCTGGGCCATCTCCAGCACATCCCTCACCTTCCTGGACCTCTCAGTCTCCATCTCAGGTAACCAGCTTGTAACTGATGTCCATTTCAAGCCCACTGACTCCCACAGCTACCTAGAATACACCTCCTCCCACCCACCCTCCTGCAAAAATTCCATCCCCTATTCCCAATTCCTCCGCCTCCGCCGCATCTGCTCCCACGATAAGACATTCCACTCCCGCACATCCCAGATGTCCAAGTTCTTTAAGGACCGCAACTTTCCCCCCACAGTGATCGAGAACGCCCTTGACTGCGTCTCCCATATTTCCCGCAACACATCCCTCACACCCCGCCCCCGCCACAAACGCCCTAAGAGGATCCCCCTCGTTCTCACACACCACCCTACCAACCTCCGGATACAACGCATCATCCTCCGACACTTCCGCCATTTACAATCCGACCCCACCACCCAAGACATTTTTCCATCCCCTCCCCTGCCTGCTTTCTGGAGAGACCACTCTCTCCGTGACTCCCTTGTTCGCTCCACACTGCCCTCCAACCCCACCACACCCGGCACCTTCCCCTGCAACCGCAGGAAATGCTACACTTGTCCCCACACCTCCTCCCTCACCCCTATCCCAGGCCCCAAGATGACATTCCACATTAAGCAGATGTTCACCTGCACATCTGCCAATGTGGTATACTGCATCCACTGTACCCGGTGCAGCTTCCTCTACATTGGGGAAGCCAAGCGGAGGCTTGGGGACCGCTTTGCAGAACACCTCCGCTCAGTTCGCAACAAACAACTGCACCTCCCAGTCGCAAACCATTTCCACTCCCCCTCCCATTCTCTAGATGACATGTCCATCATGGGCCTCCTGCACTGCCACAATGATGCCACCCGAAGGGTGCAGGAACAGCAACTCATATTCCGCCTGGGAACCCTGCAGCCATATGGTATCAATGTGGACTTCACCAGTTTCAAAATCTCCCCTTCCCCTACTGCATCCCTAAACCAGCCCAGTTCGTCCCCTCCCCCCACTGCACCACACAACCAGCCCAGCTCTTCCCCCACACCCACTGCATCCCAAAACCAGTCCAACCTGTCTCTGCCTCCCTAACCGGTTCTTCCTCTCACCCAACCCTTCCTCCCACCCCAAGCCGCACCCCCAGCTACCTACTAATCTCATCCCACCTCCTTGACCTGTCCGTCTTCCCTGGACTGATCTATCCCCTCCCTACCTCCCCACCTATACTCTCTCCACCTATCTTCTTTACTCTCCATCTTCGGTCCGCCTCCCCCTCTCTCCCTATTTATTCCAGTTCCCTCTCCCCATCCCCCTCTCTGATGAAGGGTCTAGGCCCGAAACGTCAGCTTTTGTGCTCCTGAGATGCTGCTTGGCCTGCTGTGTTCATCCAGCCTCACATTTTATTATCTAGGAAACAAAGCTCTCCTATTTTATTCGTTTAACAATGGATCCTTAACAATTTTTAGACTGTAACTGATGCTGTCATTTTTTTTATATTCTGGCTTCTAGCTGTGAGCTACACAAACATAATCTAATCCTCCAGGCATCAGCTCTTCTTCCACCTCTGAGGAATAAGATGAAGATTCCTCAGAAGAAACAAGGTTTCCTCCTGCTTCCCCATATTCCAAACTTTTGACCTCACTTGACATACTGTCTCCAGTTGACTAACTGTAGGATCAGTAATTTTTCAGTGTGTTACTGACAGAAATGCTATTTACACATAATTCTAAACAAAAAAAGTAAATATGCAATTTATCTGTAAAGGTATTAGAACCAAGTTTGATCTTGCTATCAACGAGAATCATTAAATAATAACCAGAAGAGAGAATTTCTATCTTTAGTTCAGGTGTTTCTTAATCTACTGGTGTTTCCTACATTTTTGTTAGTAATTTCAAATTTCCAACAATGATAGTACTTCCCTTTCATATTTACTAAACAATCTGTTCAGAGATGTTATGATACACCTCTCGAGTAGGTGGGACTTGAACCTGGTTCTTCTGGCCTGGAGGTAGTGACAAGCATCCGCTGGTATTTCACTTTCATTGTAGCAGCTAAATTTTGCCCCAGCTGATATTCTTAAATGCAGCATTGCAAGTTAAAACCTTAAAGATAAACTCAGAGTTAATCTGCAGGTTTATTGCAAACAGCATTCATTTAATCTTCTAAATAAAATGTGCCAGGTGCATTTTGGTGCCAAAGTTTAAACAACAATTGTTGTTATGTTAAAATGCTCCAAGGTGTGATAAATATTTGTTGGCCAAAATGCCTTTTTTTTAGCTACGTTTCTTTTCCTATTATTACATATCTTATATATTTGCTATATATTGTGAGGTATTTAGTGGTACGCTTTCAAAATCTATGAACTCATTAACAAGTCAGTGATGCTTGGTGCCCTATAATGCAATGTCATGAAAAAGTATTCATTGTGTATTGATTATAACATAGAGGTGAATTTTCCATATTTTGGATGAGTGTCAACCTTGGGGAGTTTCTTGGAAGACTTCCTTCTGTGAGCCCTGGAGACATTTCACACACAATTCTCCACTGCTCACATTAATTACATTCTGCTGCCACAGCACTGTGCTTACATGATCTTGCATTCAGCAGAGGCAGAAGTGTTTGCTGGTGACAGCATGTTACAGCATTCGTCGTGTAAGTGATATGTTATAACCCCAGCTGCATGTCATTTCAAAATCTCAAGCAAAGAATTGCCCTTGACCATGTGCGGCTCTTCATTGCCACGTACGAGAGAGACAATTTGCCACACAGTTTTTTCTGCAAAGGACTCAGCTCCTAATGGCTGGGGTGGTGGATTGGAGGCCCCAGGGCTTTGAGAGCAGACTGCAGCACCAGACCCTGCCGTCATGGTCCAAAGTGGTGAGCTATGTCAGTATGGTATCTGGAGGAATATACAGTCATTCCATAGGAATGTTAATAACCTTCTGCACTGCAAAAACTCCGTCATTGTACCCACCTCCCACCAAGGCACGTTATTGCATGCAGTATCTTCACGTAAGTGCTCTCGGCCACCTCATCCCTCCACAAAACTACCTGCACTCCCTACTCAACCACTCAGGTCACCTCTTCACCTTTCTCTCATGTCTAGCTAACAACTAAAACTGTATTTCATCTCATTCAATCCCTGCCTTCATCTCACTGTTGGAGAAAATACTCCAAAATAGTGCTTACAGTGTGAAGACAGGCAGCAGGGTGACTGGAATTTACCTTCTCTCACCCTACAAGGACAGGATCCTTGAATTAATGGGAGTGGATCAAGACTGTTCATGTGGGCACATCAAGACTTCCACACCCTGCAATCTACTGAGGTTCATGACATTGTGCTGTGCTGCTCCCCCATTACTGTCACTGTGAATGCATATTGCGCAAAACATTCCTTCTCTTGGCTTCTTCTGTTGCTGGCAGCACCCACACAGTCCCTGCTGTGAAAGAGCAGCTCCTCCAGGCACCAGCTTTCGTTCCACCTCCTGAGGAAGAAGATACTGATCCCTCAGAGGAAACAAGATTTCTTCTTGCATTGTCTAACAGCTCTGATGCTTCCACTTCGGTGAGTATTTTATTTAAGAATAGACTCAGGAGCACATTCTGGAGATCACATGTCTTCACAGCTGGCTGAGGAAGAAATAGTCCAGGTCACCAACAGGAAGTGGATTCCTGACAACAAGGTACCTACTCACCCCCAAGCAGGAAAGGAACCCAATGGGGTCAACCATTAATGCCATTGTCAAAATATGCAAACAGCAGACAGGTTTGTTAGGGACACTCAGTGAAAAGGATTGAAAGTTGTAAGATGCAGGCTGTAGTGTGGATCATATATCCTGGGGTCTCCAGGACAGGGTAACAGCTGCCAATGGAGGTCCAGATCCAGCAGAATGCTCAGTGGCTGCCAGTATGCACACAGATTTGCCCTCCATTACTTTCACCATTGGAGCTCAATATCAACGGCAAGGAAACAGGGTCATGGCCTCACTCTCACTGGTCTCTCCATCTCTACCCTACATGTGACACTCGGCCGATAGAAATTCACGATCTGACAAAGGAAAACAAGCTTACTCCATCCACTCTGGGTTTGCTGGCAGCCATTTTTCGTTTTCATTGAGCTGTTGAGAACTGGATGAAAATGGGAGGCTTTCCACATTGTACTTGAGAGAGTTGTAGCTTCCAAAGTAATTTTAGGTGCCCCTTCCCAATCTTCATGTTCCTTTCTGTATTGTAGCTCCCATCAGTCCCACCACATTTAATCCCATGTTCCCATCCGACCCTTTTTTTAACTATTCATCTTCATAGTTTACCTCCCAAGCCCTAGGCCTGCCATGTGGCAATGCCCACCATCATGCTGGATGGTGATCCCATCAAAACCAGGATAACTCCGCCCAACAACATACCCTGTGTCCTTTCATGCTATACTGTCTCCCACTCTTCAATGTAGTTTGCATCCCAGCATGCTGCCTCCAATCCCCACGCTTGACTTTACCACTTGCCACAAAAAAAGCACTTATCTCTTGACGTTTAGTAGACAAATACCCTGGACTGACTGTGACCCAAATGCTGGACTGACTTGAAGGTAAGTTCCAACTGCTAACATTTCAAAATCCTAACTGGTCTTTGTGCAACTCCCCAGCTAATTTACCTGTAATTTCTAGGCTGGTTGGACTGGACCTACAGGGCTGACTGTGCTTCAACCCCCATGGTGTAATAACAGGAATCTCGGAACCTTATCACACTTTATCCATCTGTACTAAAAGGCAAGATAAAGCAGAGATACTGGGTGCATCCTAGAAAGCATAAAGTGAGTGAACACCAAGAAAGCAAGCTAAAGCCCTGAGATACATGCCTGCCCCTGCACATCACTGGGCCTAGCCACTGCATTACAATGTAAGGTGTCTCTGAGCTCCCAAGCGTAGCATTGAAGTGCTGAACAGTATTATAAGCCTGAGTTGTGCCATGCCGGTGTGGTGAGGCTGTTACTTTGTCAAATGCTGATTTCTGTGGATAGAGGCAGTAGGCAGTTGCTGCCCTTGCAGCATGCCTGAGTTGTTGGGGAATGCTGACCAAGGTGTAGGTCTGGAGAAAATACCAGCCGGCTGCAGCTTCTAGGGAACCGCTCTGACTTTCAAGTCAGGAATTGGCATTTGTCTAGTTTCTCCCTGTATCTTTTCTGCTTTGCTTTTCTGGATATCTGTCCAAACAGCAACATCTAATGCATGGAGTTTGGTGAAAATTCCTTTTTCTAAAAGTGATATAACTTGCTTGTGTAAACGCAGTAACAAAACTGAAGAATATAACTTTTACTGCTGCACCCTTCTCACTTTATGATAGAGGATATGACACAACATGGTATTTCTTACATTCTGCCTTATAGCAATCCAGATATCTGACACACCACAAACCATTTTCTACAGCTTAGATAACATATTTTCTTCAAATAATGGTTGTGAGAAATGGAATCAACAGAACTCGTAAGCATAATTAATCTGATAAATTGAATCATTTTTTTCTTTTAGCTGCTGATTGATACTTATAACGAAATTTTCACATTGGGCCCAATAAAGCTTGACATCTCTGTTTTATAAACCATACTTTCCTATTCATCTATTTACAGAAGCTGACACACTTTGAACAATATAAATAAGCAACATTTTGAACTTGGCATGTGGCTAAAGATACAAGAGGAGCATCTTCTTGTTTGTTGTGCTGTAGTAAATCAAATCTTTTTACCTCTAAACAATTTGCTTCCACTTTCTAAATAATATCATTTCATCCTTATTGGATAATAATATGACATTGAGAGTGAGCACTGAACAGGATAGTTTGTAGAAAGGAGGAGAAGAAGGAAGGAAGGGTGAGGTCTTCTGGGAAGTTCTTATATGGAATCCCAACAATGCAAATAGAGGCTATTCAGCCCATTGCACCCACACCAACTCTCTGAAAGGCGTCCCACAATATCTCTGTAAACGTACATTTACTAAGATAGTTAACCATCTTAGCCTGCATCCCCTTTAATCCGGTGGCAATTTAGAATAGCCAAAACACCTAACCTGCACATCTTTGGCCTGTGGGAGGAAACCCTCACAGGCATGGAGAGAATGGGCAAACTACACACAGTCACCCTGGGGCCATTTTCACTGAGGCTGACGGGTGACTTTATAGAGATTTATAAAATCATGAGGAGCATAGATAGGGTGAATAACCAAGGTCATGTCCCCATGGTAGGGAAATCTAAAACAAGAGGGCATAGGTGCTAGGTGAGAGAGGAAACATATAAAAAAGATTTAAGGGACAACTTTTTCACATACTGGATGGTGTATGTGCGTGTGGAATGAGCTGCCAGAGAACGTGATGGATGCTGGTGCAATTATAAAATTTTTAGAGGCATCTGGATGTGTGCATGAATAACCAGGGTTTGGGTCAGTTTCCGGCAAATGGGATTAATTTAATTTAGGATATCTGGTCAGCACGAATGAGTTGGACCAAATGGTCACTTTCTGTGCTGTACAAATCTATGACCGTATGACTCTATGCTTTGCCAGCTTGTCCCAAGGCAAGTTACCAGCCAATGAGCTGTTTAATAACTCAAGGTGGGCTTTCTGTTACCATCCATACAGGAACTCCACTTCTGAGAACTGTCAGCCATGCCATCAGGAGCAGTCACCACTGCCAAGACAGTATTCAGTTCGTGTCCAAATGGAGATCATTGCTGTAGCCAGGCCACCAAGATAAATGGGGGAAGGGAAGGTGCAGTGAGACCTAGGGTGTAGCAGGATATCAGATGGGCAGGCTGGGAGGTGCAGAAAGGCCAAGGAGGTGGGTACCAGATGGACAATCACGTCAGAATCTCTTAATGCTAGTTGCTGTTAGATGAAGGACCGTGAAGTGAGCAGACAGCACGCTGTTTCCATGCTTCCTGAACTGAAAGAAATGCATGCTTAAATGGGCATTGTAATCAATCCTGAAGAAAGTGTCTATTTCTAGGGGAAGATTATCAAATCTCCTATCCAGTAATTTAACAAGCTGTGAAGACTTCAGATAATGATTACAATTAGAGAGGAAACCATTGAAAATGTGTTTAGCAATACTTTCATGGAACTGCAGCTGGAAGAGAACAGTAAAGTTACATGTGACCAAATTGTAAGATGTCTTCTGCAAACTAAGTGCATTGAAATAAAAGCCTGAGTGTGATAATATTAGGCCTCTTTTATCCACCACAAATAAACATTCCATGTGATGAAACACACCCAATATAAGCTGTTAAAGAATGATGACTCCAATTCTAGTCTTTGATTTATTTGCAGCTAAGTATATCATATCTTAATTGGGTCTTACAAATCCCTCTTGGTTTTGTGGTATATCTGTCAGTGGATATTTTCTTCTTAATTTCATAGATTGCATGAGAATTACTTAAATTTACAGTATGTGGCAGTTGTGCCATAGATATACTGTACAACCAGCATAAATAAGATTCCACTCAGGAATAGATTTCACTTGCTGTTACTGCCATATTGCCTTTCATTCTGCCTGTCATGCATCTTATGTTACTGAGCATCTGAAAAATCTTTGTTAGATGGTCCACCGCTGCTACAACATCTCCAGACTTGTCAATCACAGAATGCGTACAGTTCAGAAGTGAGCCATTTGGTCCAGGCCCACACTGACCCTCTGAAGAGTATCCTACCCAGACCCACTCCCCTTCTCTATCTCTGCAAATCCCATTGCTAATCTACCTAGCCTGCAGATCCCGAAACTCTGGGAGGAGACCAACGCTCCCAAAGGAAACCCATGCAGACTGTCACTCAAAGGTGGAATCAAACCTGGGTCTCCAAGGGGAAGCAATGCTATCCACCATGCTGCTCCACCACATTAAATGGAGTTTCCAACATAGATGTTAAAATAAGTACCGGTATGATATGACATAGTCCTCGCCACATGCCATATTGAGAATCACTCATGGTCCAACCATGTTTGAACCAGTTGCCTGAATGCATATAGCCAAGCCTATTAGTAGGTTATATTTTTACAAGAAAGACAGCCACGAACCTAGTTGAAAGAAAAGTAAAGCTCAGACCCATTAATACATTTACCCTGTGTATATTGAAAATCCTCTTCACTTGCAAAAAAAAAGTTGTTGAGAAAAGTCATTTGTGCAGAAGGGTCCAGACCCGTAACGTCAGTTTTCCTGCACCTCTGATGCTGCTAGGCCTGCTGTGTTCATGCAGCTCTACATCTTGTTATCTCAGACTCTCCAGCATCAGCAGTTCCTACTATCTCTTGTTGAAAGTGTGATATTTTATGTCACTTAACATTATTACAATACAGTAATCAGAAAGCTGTTAACAGAATAATTATGCTGACTCCTATTCACATGTTTTTACCTGAAGAATATCACTTTTTCTACTTTTCTTTAAAAAATGAGAACATATTTAGTGATAATTCTGGTTCTTTTGAGCTCTTACCAAAGTATATGAATCAGAGTCTGTATAAAATAAGTCTGTTCTTTAGTTATTTTGTTCATTTTGCAAGCACATTTTATAATTTGTGTGACAAATTGGATGCATGAGAAAGACAGAAAATCAAATATTTGTGATAATGGGAACTGCAGATACCGGAGAATCCAAGATAACAAAGTGTGGAGCTGGATGAACACAGCAGGCCAAGCAGTATCTCAGGAGCACAAAAGCTGATGTTTCGGGCCTAGACCCTTCATCAGAGAGGGGGATGGGGAGAGGCAACTGGAATAAATAGGGAGAGAGGGGGAAGCGGACCAAAGATGGAGAGAAAAGAAGATAGGTAGAGAGGAGAGTATAGGTGAGGAGGTAGGGAGGTGATAGGTCAGTCCAGGGAAGACGGACAGATCAAGGAGGCGGGATGAGGCGGTAGGTAGGAAATGGAGGTGCGGATGGAGGTGGGAGGAAGGGATGGGTGAAAGGAAGAACAGGTTAGAGAAGCGGAGACAGGCTGGGTTGGATTTGGGATGCGGTGGGGGAAGGGGAGGTTTTGAAGCTTGTGAAGTCCACATTGATACCATTGGGCTGCAGGGTTCCCAAGCAGAATATGAGTTGCTGTTCTTGCAACCTTCGGGTGGCATCATTGTGGCACTGCAGGAGGCCCATGATGGACATGTCATCTGAGGAGTGGGAGGGGGAGTTAAAATGGTTCGCGACTGGGAGGTGCAGTTGTTTATTGCAAACCGAGTGGAGGTGTTCTGCAAAGCGGTCCCCAAGCCTCTGCTTGGTTTCCCCAATGTACAGGAAGCCACATCAGGTACAATGGATACAATATACCACATTGGCAGATGTGCAGGTGAAACTCTGCTTAATATGGAAAGTCATCTTGGGGCCTGGGATAGGGGTGAGGGAGGAGGTGTGGGGGCAAGCGTAGCATTTCCTGCGGTTGCAGGGGAAGGTGCCGGGTGTGGTGACGTTGGAGGGGAGTGTGGAGCGGACAAGGGAGTCGCGGAGAGAGTGGTCTCTCCGGAAGGCAGACAAGGGTGGGGATGGAAAAATGTCTTGGGTGGTGGGGTTGGATTGTAGATGGCGGAAGTGATGGAGGATGATGCGTTGTATCCGGAGGTTGGTGGGGTGGTATGTGAGAACGAGGGGGATCCTCTGGGGGCGGTTGTGGCGGGGGCGGGGTGTGAGGAATGTGTTGCGGGAAATGCGGGAGATGTGGTCAAGGGCATTCTCGACCACTGTGGGAGGAAAGTTGCGGTCCTTGAAGAACTTGGACATCTGGGATGTGCGGGAGTGGAATGCCTTATCCTGGGAGCAGATGCGGCGGAGGTGGAGGAATTGGGAATAGGGGATGGAATTTTTGCAGGAGGGTGGGTGGGAGGAGGTGTATTCTAGGATAATAATTTGTTCCCTCTCCTAATGTATACACATTTAAAATGTCAGAATTTAGAGAGCTAGACTGAAGAAAAATCACTTTTGGCAGATTTCAAACAAAATTATCATCACGTAAGTTACAACAGAAGCATTTGTTGAGGTATTGTCAATTTTGGATTAGCTGCCCTGGGGTAATACACGTGACAAAATTGCTGTTGAGCAAAATGTAACTTTTGAGAGTTTTATTTAAGCAGAGCTGGTAGTGTGAGTTAGTTTTCACATGACATCTTTGAACCAGTAACAATGAAAGATAGTTTAACATTCCAGTAAACATTCATAATGCTGCTGCAACAGCTCTATACAGTTGAACACAGTAGGCATAATTGCTGAGATAGGCTAGTGAATTCTTTTGTTTGGAGGAATTGTTAGTTCTTACTCTGGTAAGGCTGTAGGGAAAATAAAATAAAAATTGAGTCCTGTTAAGCGTTAAGAAATATGGAACATAAAGGAACATTGTCAGATTAGCATTACTTCAAGCAAGACTTGGATGCTCAATGCATAAAGACAGCAGCAGCAACTTGCATATATTTGCCTCCTTTAGCATTCTACAACACCCCAAGATGCTACAGAGGAACATTAACAAGTTAACTTGTCACTTCACCAGCTGAGAAATTAGGACAGGTGAGCAAAGGTTTGGGTGAAAAGGAGGGTTTTAAGAAGTATCGATAATCATTCTTCATAAATAGTCATCATTTATGAAATTGGCTATTGAACACTGGGAGTTTATTTGAACATGGAGTGTTTCACCATTGGTCTTCATCCTGATCTCTGCAAAAATAATTTGAAATAATTAATGATGCTATTTTCAAGGGCTCTAGTATTAGGGAATTTATCTAGCATATTCAGCGATATTAATTTGGCTCTTGTTTAACATTGCAGCCAAGAAACTACAATTAGTGATTTTAATTGATAAATATGTAGTAGGTTGGTTCATCATTGCTTGTGATAAAATTCAAAGGAGGCTGAATATATTTGCCTTAACAGACTGGACTTTGCTGTGCTAATGGTGGAAAAACTCTCAGTGTTTGTTGATGTTTGAGGATTGGCTGTCTGACAGAAGGCAGAGAGTTGGGATAAAAGGCTCTTTTTCGGAATGGCAACTGGTGACGAGTGGTGTCCCGCAGGATTCAGTGTTGGGGCCGCAGCTGTTCACCTTATATATTTATGATCTGGATGCAGGGACTGGGGGCATTCTGGTGAAGTTTGCCAATGATACGAAGATAGGTGGACAGGCAGGTAGTACTGAGGAGGTGGGGAAGCTGCAGAAAGATTTAGACAGCTTAGGAGAGTGGTCCAGGAAATGGCTGATGAAATTCAATGTGAGTAAATGTGAGGTTTTGCACTTTGGAAAAAAGAATACAGGCATGGACTATTTTCTAAACGGTGAGAAAATTCGTAAAGCAGAAGTACAAAGGAATCTGGGAGTGTTGGTCCAGGATTCTCTAAAGGTTAACTTGCAGGTAGAGTCTGTGATTAAGAAAGCGAATGTAATGTTGTCATTTATCTCAAGAAGGTCGGAATATAAATGCAGCGATGTGCTTCTGAGGCTTCATAAAGCTCTAGTCAGGCCCCATTTAGAATACTGTGTCCAATTTTGGGCCCCACACCTCAGGAAGGACATACTAGTCCTGGACCGTGTCCAGCTGACATTCACACGGATGATCCCTGGCATGCTAGGTTTAACGTATGATGAACGGCTAAGGATCCTGGGATTGTACTCATTAGAGTTTAGAAGGTTGAGGGGAGATCTAATAGAAACTTACAAGATAATGTATGGCTTAGAAGGAGTGGACGCCAGGAAGTTGTTTCCGTTAGGCAGGGAGACTAGGACCTGTGGGCACAGCCTTAAAATTAGAGGGGGTAAATTTAAAACTGAAATGAGATGACATTTCTTCAGCCAGAGAGTGGTGGGCTTGTGGAATTCATTGCCACGGAGCGCAGTGGAGGCCGGGACGTTGCATGCCTTCAAGGCAGAGATCGACAAATTCTTGATCTCAGAAGGAATCAAGGGCTACGGGGAGAGTGCAGGGAAGTGGAGTTGAAATGTCCATCAGCCATGATTTAAATGGCGGAGTGGACTCGATGGGCCAAATGGCCTTACTTCCACTCCTATGTCTTATGGTCTTATGGTTTGATATTTATTCACCGAAACTGATGCCAACTTTAGGGGTTTCAGACATTACACCAAGATATATGAAAATCTAGATGTTGCTGGTGGTGAGTCAACTCTCCTCCAACAGGTGCATTGTGAAGATTCCCACAACTTGCCTGTCTCACTTGTAATCGTAACTTGATGAAAATTTGTATGAACATATTGTTAGTCATATTATAAAAATGTTTGGTGGATGAGGCGTGGCTCAGCTTTTAATGGTGAAATAACTTCATAATTACTGGGAAACACTCCCACACACCCTGCTATGTCAACCAGGTCTCACATGACACTGCACTTGACTTTACATCATAGAATTCTGGCTTCAAGCCTGTCTTCCACATTGAGGATGTGTTGCACTGTTTGAGGAGCCATCTTTTAGGTGAGACTATAGGCCAAGACCCTGTGCTCTCTGATGAATGCTAACAATCTCTTGGCTTCATTTAAAAGAAGGAAGGGCGTTCTCCCACATGCCTTAGCAAATATTCATCCCTCAAATAACATCACTGGAACAGATTGTCTGATTATAACCACATTGCTATTTGTGAGATTTTGATGGGTGAAATTTCCTGAGTCCTTGATGTGTGTCAACAATGGTGAAATTTTGGGGAAATTTGGGAGAATGTGGTGAGAATGATAAAAGCTAATTCTTGACAAAAGAAGTCAAATATTTGCCTTCAGATGTCAAGACAAGATAAAAATCTCATTGTAAATGAGAAGGACTTTATTTCCCTGAATTTCCATCTTATTATTATTAGCTAACCTCATGTCGTTGCCATGTAATTGACAATCCTCCCATTCACTAGTGAGAAAATAGATGTTACTAATTCCCGACTTGAATGGCAGAGTGGCTACCAAGGGGTGGCACGGTGGTTCAGTAGTTAGCACTGCTGCCTCATAGTGCCAGGGACCCAAGCTTCAATTCCACCCCTGGGAAACTGCCTCTATGCAGTTTGCACACTCTCCCTGCATCTGCGTGAGTTTCCTCTGGGTGCTCTGGTTTTCTCCCACAATCCAAAGATGTGCAGGCTAGGTGGATTGGCCGTGCTAAATTGCCTGTAGAGTTCACAGATGTGTAGATTAGGGGTATAGGTCTGGGTGGGATGCTATGTGTGTCAGTGGGGACTTGTTGGGCCAAAGGGCCTGTTTCTACAATGTAGGGATTCTATGATAAACTCTTTGGGCCTGCATGCTCACCTTCCTTCCCTAGCAACTCTGCATGAATACCAGTCTCACTATATCTTTGTGTTCAATCTCAGACCAAGGTTAGAAGTCAGTTTACATTGTAATTGTCCTGCCAGGTTGCTCAGCATGCAAGAACACAAACATCTCATACATCTGCACCGAATGCATCTAGGGGCCCTTAGCTTTCTTATTGCTCACTCACTTTGTGTTTTCTTGGATGCTTACAGCACTTCTGTTTTGCCTTGTTCAATGCAGCCTAAAAACTAGGCACTTTGTCACTTTTGTCATCAGTGAACAGTCAAGGGAGTGGGCATGTTGGTGTACTGCACTGTGTTGCATCAATGTGCCAGCAGCTTATGTGGCAAATACACTGCATATGCTTCAATGGTTTATAATGCTTGGAGGTTTAAGAGGAGTGTCCTTAGCCAAGTGAAGAAGACCTATGTCAGTCAGGGATAAGGTCACAGTAAAACTGATATTAAGCCATGGATTGCACATAATCAGTCAGGTACTTTGTGTAATAAGAGTCCAGGGTACATGTCTTTCCAGTTCAGCAATTGGGCCATGGTCAGTCCTGGAGTTCAATTCCAATCAGCCCAAGGAGTACAGGTAAGTGAGTCTGACGGGTATCCAGGAAGGGTCGGGGGATTGGCTGTGCTTAGTCAGGGCTATCCTCACAAGTCAGTCCGATATGGTTGATTGTGGGTAGTCGTGGGTTTTTCTAATAAATTGTCAAGGGGGATCCGTGTTGTTTTGGGGAAAATGGGAATCTCAAGTGAGTGGTAATGGAGACATTATGCTGGGATGCAGAAGGGATAATGGCAGCGAAGGAGGAAACTGCATATAAAAGTATGAGATCTGGTATAGTATGGGAGGGCACAGGTTACTTGGGAGGGTCTTTCATAAACGACCATAAATTCAATGGTGGACAGTGGATAGTGATAATGAGATGGCAAATCAAGGAGGTTAGGGTTGAGGGGGGAAAATAGGGGATACTGATGTCAAATAAAAGGATAGGATGGGAACTCTTCTTCAGAACAAGAGACATATCAGCCCCAAAACATTAACTGTCGCCACAGATGCTGTCAGGCCTGCTGAGTTTTTCCAGCATTTTCTGTTTTTGTTTCAGATTCCCGGCTTGCACAGTATTCTGCTTTCTTTTTATGGAACTCAAAGGATCTATCACCTCTGGTGTTTCCGAAGATGGGACTTCGTGGGGACCCTGTCTGTGGTTCTATCTCTGTCTGGGTGCCTGCTGGCACACCGCCAACACCAACTCCCACCCTCCGCCAACCTGCTCAACCCCGATCTCAGAAAGAGGAAAGGCCACATGGAGTATGGTTGTAGCCTGTTGTCCCTCACATGCATTGCTGCTGCTGTTGCTGGCTACACCAATGGAGTGAAGCTCTGCATACCTTGCCAGCATCTACTGAGCTTTCTGCTGGGCTCAGGCTCAATGGTAGTCACCAACCTGACCATGGAGAAGCCTAGGTGCATGCATGTCAGAGTGTGCATTACACCTACAATGTTGGTGGCCTCCTCCAACTTTCAATTCTGGTTATTAAATGTCTGGAACAAGTCTGTTGCTGATCTTGTGCCAGTCTGTGCATGGGGACAATGTTATTAAGGCCTGCCACCAAGGAGTCATCCTCCTTTTAGGTCTGATCAGCTACCCAGTCTCTGGCAACACTCTGAGTGCCAGCAACCTTGGGTATTTCATCTTCAACCAGCAGTAGAGATGCGCCAGAAATGATGCCCATCTGAATGTGCTCCAGAGACTAATGTAAAAAGAGAACTCAGCAAAAAGGAAGTCTCTGAGCTGGTGGCAGGTACAGGAGAAAATCTTGTCAATGCGAACTTTCAAGGGTTTCTAGCTGGTTCCTCAGGATAGAGGAAGGGCTGAGGTGTTTGGCATATTAAGGGCAGAAGACATATGGGTATTACTGTTCCTTGCATAAGGAAACAGAAGCATCATTTGTACCATAGGTGTAGAAGCTTGGGTATATAGCGAATGTGTTCACATCAGTTTTGGATGGGAGTGCGATTCAACACAGTACAGTGAATTTGGTTTCCTCAAGATGGAGGCCACCACGCACACTTGGGTATCTCGACCTTCACACCCTCACCCCCCACACCCCCCACCACCCAACCACCCACCCCTTCCCACCACTTGTCCTTGCCTTATTGGCCCTATTGAATTATATTTTCTCCTGCAATACAACAAAAGGAAGGATTGGGTGAAATGAAAGTGGCTGGATGAGCTGTTAGTGGCAGTGCAGGAGCAGAGCCAGCGATGAGATGGCCCAATAAGTGAGAAGGAATGGAGACAGAAGGCAGGAATACTTAGTTTGAGAAGGTGAGGTGAGTGAGTGCTATTAAAGGAAAACTGTTGCATGCAATAATGAGAGTGGTAAACCATTAGCCTGAATGGGAGATGTGTATAATGGCAAGGTTAGGGACAATCTTCAGTACAGAGAGGACAAGGTGGCACATTCTCTTGTGGTATTTCTAAACACTTCTCATTATTGACACTGCGATAACAAGGTGTAGAGCTGGATGAACACAGCAGGCCAAGCAGCATCATAGGAGCAGGAAGGCTGATGTTTCAGGCCTAGACCATTCTTCAGAAATGGGGGAGGGGAAGGGAGTTCTGAAATAAATAGGGAGAGAGGGGGAAACAAATAGAAGATGGATAAAGGAGAGAATAGGTGGAGAGGAGACAGACAGGTCAAAGAGGTGGGGTTGGAGCCAGTAAAGATGAGTGTAGGTGGGGAGGTAGGGAGGGAATAGGTCAGTTCAGGGAGGACAGACAGGTCAAGGAGGTGGGAGAGGCTGGTAGGTAGGAGAAGGGGGTGGGGCATGAGGTGGGAGGAAGAGATAGGTGGGAGGAAGGACAGGTTAGGGAGGCAGGGACAATCTGGGCTCGTTTTGGGATGTGGTTAGGGGAGGGGGAATCCTCCTCCCACCTCAAGCCCCACCCCATCTCCTACCTACTAACCTCATCCTGCCCCCTTGACTTGTCCATCCTCCCTGGACTGACCTAACACCCTCAACTCTCCACATACACTCACTTTTACTGGCTCCAACCCCGCCTCTTTGGTCTGTCTGTCTCCTCTCCACCTTCCTTCTCCTTTATACATTTCTATCTGCCTTCCCCCATCCCTATTTATTTCAGAACCCCCTTTCCGACCCCCATTTCTGAAGAAGGGTCTAGACCCGAAACATCAGCTTTCCTGCTCCTCTGATGCTGCTTGGCCTGTTGTGTTCATCCAGTCTACACATTGTTATCTCAGATTCTCCAGCATCTGCAGTTCCTACTGTCTCTATTGACACTGCATTGAACCTGTTCAACCCTGGCATCATTTGTGCGATGGCTTCCTTTTGTAATTCTGAGGAGATTGGACAGCTGTCCTCTTCCCCACATCATCTACAAGAAACCCCAGGCCCCTGTCGGTGGAAAGGAATACCGATGTGCCTTTCGCAGCCATCTCCTGTAGAACAGTAGTCGAGCAGCAGACTTTGAAGAGCACTAATAATAAAATGTGAGGCTGAAAGAACACAGCAGGCCCAGCAGCATCTCAGGAGCACAAAAGCTGACGTTTCAGGCCTAGACCCTTCATCAGTGGTTAGCAGCATTTGAAGTGGTGTTTACCTGGGTTTTTATCTGGTGTCCACAGCATGAACCAGCGACGGTAAACACTTTCCACCTCTGTGACGGTGACAGAATTCAATGCCAAGAGTCTCGTGAATTCTGGCAAATATTTAATGATCTGTGGAAGATTGCAGGAGAAAAATTGCCATGGCCCATTGAACTAAACCCTTCATGAAACTCCCCTGTAATGACACTTGGCCAAATGGGGTGAAATTCAATCTATTGAGTGCCAATTGCTGCCATATTTCCATTATTACAATGATGAAACTACAAAAATTAATTCATTAGATGGAAAGTGCTGAGACAAGGCTAGTGATTGTGCAAAGCACTTTATCAACTCCAGTCTTTGTTTATTTTACTTTCTTTCTGAAATGTAATATATTGTGGAATTTCCAAAATATTTCATAATTATTTTAAAAATTCCTTTTAAAAAGATTTTTTTTAATAAGTATGTTTATCTTCACCTTAATCCTTTTGTTTGGTAGTCATTCATTTATTTCACTGTTTGAAAATTTAAAGCAAAACAAATAACTGTGAAGTTTTTTCTCTCTTGTGCAAATACTTTGACTTGATTGAATACTGACGGTGGCTTGCAGACCCTGCAACCGGAAGCCAAGACTTCCCCTTTACACCAGATCTAAACTGCCATCAGGAATGGGAAATGCCTGCGACAGTGCTTGCTAGATATTTTGAGGTTAGTGCTGCACACCCTTGCTTTACTTTGGACTGTAGACTCTGGATCATTGTTTTACATCATTGTCCACTAATAACTGTAACTTGAGATAATGGGAACTGCGGATGCTCGAGAATCCAAGATAATAAAGTGTGAAGCTGCATGAACACAGCAGGCCAAGCAGCATCTCAGGAGCACAAAAGCTGACATTTCGGGCCTAGAACCTTCATCAGAGAGGGGGATGGGGAGAGGGTTCTGGAATAAATAGGGAGAGAGGGGGAGGCAGACCGAAGATGGAGAGAAAAGAAGATAGGTGAAGAGGAGAGTATAGGTGGGGAGGTAGGGAGGGGATAGGTCAGTCCAGGGAAGACGGACAGGTCAAGGAGGTGGGATGAGGTTAGTAGGTAGGAAATGGAGGAGCGTCTTGACGTGGGAGGAAGGGATGGGTGAGAGGAAGAACAGGTTAGGGAGGCAGAGACAGGCTGGGCTGGTTTTGGAATGCAGTGGGTGGAGGGGATGAGCTGGGCTGGTTGTGTGATGCAGTGGGGGGAGGGGACGAACTGGGCTGGTTTTGGGATGCGTTGGGGGAAGGGGAGATTTTGAAGCTGGTGAAGTCCACATTGATACCATTGGGCTGCAGAGTTCCCAAGCGGAATATGAGTTGCTGTTCCTGCAACCTTCGGGTGGCATCATTGTGGCACTGCAGGAGGCCCATGATGGGCATGTCGTCTAAAGAATGGAAGGGCAAGTTAAAATGGTTTGCGACTGGGAGGTGCAGTTGTTTATTGCGAACCGAGCAGAGGTGTTCTGCAAAGCGGTCCCCAAGCCTGGGCTTGGTTTCCCCAATGTAGAGGAAGCCACACCGGATACAATGGATACAGTATACCACATTGGCAGATGTGCAGGTGAAACTCTGCTTAATGTGGAAAGTCATCTTGGGGCCTGGGATTGGGGTGAGGGAGGAGGTGTGGGGGCAAGTCTAGCACTTCCTGCGGTTGCAGGGGAAGGTGCCGGGTGTGGTGGGGTTGGAGGGCAGTGTGGAGCGAACAAGGGAGTCACGGAGAGAGTGGTGTCTCCAGAAGGCAGACAAGGGTGGGGATGGAAAAATGTCTTTTGTGGTGGGGTCAGATTGTAGATGGTGGAAGTGTCGGAGGATGATGCATTGTGTGTGGAGGTTGGCGGGGTGGTGTGTGAGAACGAGGGGGATCCTCTTGGGGCGGTTATGGCGGGGGCGGGGTGTGAGGGATGTGTTGTGGGAAATGCGGGAGATGTGGTCAAGGGCATTCTCGACCACTGCGGGGGGAAAGTTGTGGTTCTTGAAGAACTTGGACATCTGAGATGTGCAGGAGTGGAATGCCTCATCCTGGGAGCAGATGCGGCGGAGGCGGAGGAATTGGGAATAGGGGATGGAATTTTTGCAGGAGGGTGGGTGGGAGGAGGTGTTTTCTAGGTAGCTGTGGGAGTCGGTGGGCTTGAAATGGATATCAGTTTCTAGCTGGTTACCTGAGATGGAGACTGAGAGGTCCAGGAAGGTGAGGGATGTGTTGGAGATGGCGCAGGTGAACTTGAGGTTGGGGTAGAAGGTGTTGGTGAAGTTTTCACCATCCACCCCAACCTCAAGTTCACCTGGGTCATCTCCAACACATCCCTCACCTTCCTGGACCTCTCAGTCTCCATCTCAGGTAAGCAGCTAGAAACTGATGTCCATTTCAAGCCCACCGACTCCCACAGCTACCTAGAATACACCTCCTCCCACCCACCCCCCTGCAAAAATTCCATCCCCTATTCCCAATTCCTCCGCCTCCGCTGCATCTGCTCCCAGGATAAGGCATTCCACTCCTGCACATCCCAGATGTCCAAGTTCTTCAAGGACCACAACTTTACCCCCGCAGTGGTCGAGAATGCCCTTGACCGCATCTCCTGCATTTCCCGCAATGCATCCCTCACATCCCGCCCCCGCCACAACCGCCCCAAGAGGATCCCCCTCGTTCTCACACACCACCCCACCAACCTCCAGATACAACGCATCATCCTCCGACACTTCCGCCATCTACAATCCGACCCCACCACCCAAGATATTTTTCCATCCCCACCCTTGTCTGCCTTCTGGAGACACCACTCTCTCCGTGACTCCCTTGTTCGCTCCACACTGCCCTCCAACCCCACCACACCCGGCACCTTCCCCTGCAACCGCAGGAGGTGCTACACTTGCCCCCACACCTCCTCCCTCACCCCCATCCCAGGCCCCAAGATGACTTTCCATATTAAGCAGAGTTTCACCTGCACATCTGCCAATGTGGTATACTGTATCCATTGTACCCGGTGTGGCTCCTCTACATTGGGGAAACCAAGCGGAGTCTTGGGGACCGCTTTGCAGAACACCTCCGCTCAGTTCACAATAAACAACTGCACCTCCCAGTCATGAACCATTTTAACTGCCCCTCCCATTCTTTAGACGACATGTCCTTCTTGGGCCTCCTGCAGTGCCACAATGATGCAGGAACAGCAACTCATATTCCGCTTGGGAACCCTACAGCCCAATGATATCAATGTGGACTTCACCAGTTTCAAAATCTCCCCTTCCCCCACCGCATCCCAAAACCAGCCCAGTTCGTCCCCTCCCCCCACTGCATCACACAACCAGCCCAGCTCATCCCCTCCACCCACTGCATTCCAAAACCAGCCCAGCCTGTCTCTGCTTCCCTAACCTGTTCTTCCTCTCACCCATCCCTTCCTCCCACCTCAAGCCACACCTCCATTTCCTACCTACTAGCCTCATCCCACCTCCTTGACCTGTCCATCTCCCCTGGACTGACCTATCCCCTCCCTACCTATACTCTCCTCTCCACCTATCTTCTTTTCTCTCCATCTTCGGTCTGCCTCCCCCTCTCTCCCTATTTATTCCATTTCCCTCTCCCCATCCCCCTCTCTGATAAAGGGTCTAGGCCCGAAACGTCAGCTTTTGTGCTCCTGAGATGCTGCTTGGCCTGCTGTGTTCATCCAGCTCCACACTTTAATAAATGTAACTTGTATCTTTACTGAAGCCAATTAATACATTTTCCATTGGGTTCACATCAGTATTGTTATGAACACTCTCTATTTTTACAAAACATCTAAAACAAATTGCTTCGTGAGTGAATGTATCACATACTTTGCTATATATATTCTAATAAGGCCTCACTACTATGCTCAGATGGTTTTGTAATCCCCAGCAAGAGTGATGATTGCTTTTAAATGAACCTTTTCTCTCTGAATTGACATATACCTCAGACCATTTAACCTTAAACCTCTCAGACCTATCCTCATTAAGACACTCTTCTAAACCTTTCTGTTTGAGCTGTTGGTCACTTGTCCTAATACCTTCTTATGTGACACCATGTCTATGATTTTCTCTGGTTAGACTCTTGTGAACCATTTTGGGTCTATACTGACTTAGAAGTAATGCATAAATGCAAGTTGCTTTTGTTACACCTCTTTCATTTCCTTGGAGTGGAAACTTATTTTACTTTCAATAAGTTAACAGCTGTTCAAAATAAGTTGACAGAGGAAGATGAGTTATGGGTGGCATGGTGGCTCAGTGATTAGCAATGCTACCTCTCTGCACCAGGTGCCTGGGTTCGATTCCACCCTCGGGTGACTAGCTGCGTGGAGTTTCCACATTCTCCCTGTGACTGTGTGGGCTTTCTCCTGGTGCTCTGCTCCCCCCATAGTACAAAGATGCGCAGGCTAGGTGGATTGGCCATGCTAAATTGCCCATAGTGTTCAGGGATGTGTAGAGCAGGTGGGTTATGGGGGATGGGTTCGGGTGAGATGCTCTGAGGGTCAGTGTGGACTTGGGCTGAAGGGCCTGTTTCCACACTGTAGGGATTCTATGACTTTGAGGAAAAATGGAGGACATACATTTAAAGGTGAGAGGGGAAAGATTTTACAAGAACCTGAGGGATGACTTTTTCACGCAGATGGTGGTGCATGTATGGAACAGGCTGCCAGAGGAAATGGTGGAGGCTAGTGCAATCACAACACTTAAAAGGTATCTGGATGGGTATGTGAACAGGAAGGGTTTAGAGGGACATCAGTCAAATGCTGGCAAATGGGACTAGGTCAGATTGGGATGCCTGGTCAACATGAACAAATTGGACTGAAGGGTCTGTTTTCGTGCTATAGAACTCCATGACTCTAACAGTACTGTTTATTATTATCGCCAACAAGAATTTTGTCAAGCACTTACTTATGATGTGATGAACATGCTTTTGTAAATTTTATCACAATTTGTTCATGTTTTTATTCTCTTTCTCCATCTCAGTTTAAACAATATAAATCAGCTGAAATAGCTAGTGTTATACATTGATTTTTTTTTTAAACAGTCCTTCATGCAAGAAGCAGATTTTATTGCATTCATCATGGTAATAGTCTTAAACAGAGACTGGAAACCAAAGTAAATTATAATTTGACATAAAGGTGCTTTTCATAATGATTGTTTAGAAACTGAGCTAGAGGCAACAAAACCTGTTCTAAAAGAATCTCTTGAAGCTGGTTTTACAGTGAACCTTAATTAGCAAAGAGTTGGAGACTGCTTAGTTGCTCTAAGCAAAATTAAGGGATAATGGGAACTGCAGATGCTGGAGAATCCAAGATAACAAAATTAATATTGGTCTCACGCTGTTGGTTTCCTGTTTTCTTCCCCTTCTAATGCAGAAACAGGACAATTATAGTTCATGAGTTAGGAGCATTTTTCTTCCTGGGGATTCCATTCCAAACATCTTGCAATCTCAAATAAGCTAAAGTGACAATTTCAGACAGACAACTTATTTCCAAATACCTAGACAGTGACAGATTAAAGTAGTCAGGCTGGGTGTTTGTTGAACAGTCTGTATTAAGAGAACATGCACATGAAAATTCTGTCATAACATTAAACAGATCTCAGAATTCAGAAATCCATTGACACAGTATTTTTGCACTGATTCTTTCATGTGACTGAGCCCATTGGAGTTTGATACTTACAACAATCAATGGAATATAACTTTGAGATGCAAGTACGTATCACACTGTCTCCAAAGCTAGCCTCACATATTAAACAGACTCTAAACTGAAAAAAAAACAAAATCATTGCAAATAATTGGCAAGTTGAGCATTGCATTCACTTTCTGATTGGCTGCAAAGAATAGTACTATACAAAATAGTATTTTGTACTGTTCTGGCAATTTCTAAATAAACTTTATTAGCTTCTTGGTATTTTGATTAATTGAATTGCATCACTGAAACATTCCTCCTCTTCTTATACCCACCCCTTAATATGGCATATGAAGCCAGGGGATGAATTTAATCATGGAAAATCATGTAAATAGAACTGTTGGCATCTAAAATGGATGGCCAATTTGCAGTTAACAATTTTGCCCTCCAATTCAAGGCCAATTTGGCCCTCAGTTACATATAAGAGAAAATATCCTCCCTACAGTCTGTTATAAAAATCTGATTATCCTATAATAAAACAGTATTCACCAAATAAACTGTGAAAACTTTAAAGCAGAAAGATAACATCTTCTCATCAAAAGTGATATAATGCAATTACTGTACATGCTGATTGATCATGTAATTACTATTATTGTTATCCAGAACATTACATTAGGATTTCTATTTCTAGGAAGAACAATCACCATTTCAAGAATTTCAAAATTTCAGTTAGAAAGGAGATTTTTGTTACTAAGGTAATGAAAGTCATTTTTACTTTCACTACCACCCATTACATAACTGCACTGATTTTAATTTCCATTTGAAAGTCAACATTGGGCATGTTCTGGAAAAGGGGGGCAATCAACACATCCAATATACTACCCAAGATATCGTGGTAGAGATCCTTCCCATTGTTCTACATGAGGGCAGTGCCAAGTATTTATATCTTAGCAATAAAGTGAGTTGTGTAATATTTAAGTAGCATAGACATCAGCTTCACATCATGGACACCCTTTTTACATACTTTTTCTGTTTATGCACTTATCCATTTGGGGTGATTTTGTTGAGTTTTATGGCCAAATAGTACCTGAAAAATAGTTAATTGATACACGATTTTCTTTCTAACATGCCATGCCAGAAGAGTAACATTTGCATGTATGGTAAAGTTGTGGTCTGTGTTGCCAATGTCCAGGATCATCATCTCTTTGTGATCTTATTAGAGTGTCACAAAGAAAGCATCTCTTAATCAACATTGTATTTCATAAAAAGATGTGCAAAACAAAGTGTATTGCCCATAAGACAAGCAATTATGATATTCTGGCCTGAACTTCATATTAATTAAGGTGTAACAGACAGCATTTATTGAGCTAATTCAATAATTCAACAATTCTTCTACTTTCCAGAGACCTTCTCAGAACTTTGAGCCAAATCTCCCATGGAATGGCAATCACATACAGATTGCACATCCACTCATTTTCACTTATCCTAAACCGTAGCTTTGTGTTACTGTCCTGACAATTCCAATTTCAGCCTCTTTGGGAATGTTTAGCAACCTGTTCAGGAAGCCTTCCAGCACAGCACAGGATCAGCACTGGAGACCCAGCTGTGACCCTTTTTCCAGCAGTAACTGCTGTACCTGGGGTTTAAAGGTCCCAAAGGTACCTTGATGACATAAAGAGAGAAGATGAGTAATGTAAGTAGGTGAGTGAGTAGGGATACAGGTGGGTAGGTCTTAGGTGGGTAAGGCTAGTACAGCAAGTGCGTGACAGGAGACTGCCATTTGTCAAGTGGGTGTCAGGGTGTGGGGTTCAGCCTGAGTGTTGGGTGGTTAGTTTTATGGCTAACCACGGGTTGGTACGGATTTTAATCTCAATTTTTCTTAGCCTACTTTTCAGGTAATTGAGTAAAAACTCTCCTAAGTGTTTTAATCTAACTAAAAGTTGGAGACTTTTACAGACGATTCCAGATGTAGTATAATTGTCCATTTGAAGTTTAAACTTCCCTGGTGATTAAAGTGTAGACAGTGCTCCAAGACCTCAAATGGGTCCTGTAGTATATCTTTCTTGGTACATCAGTTCCCCGACTGTCAGGAGATGAGCCTGAAGGATTTCACCACAGCAAGATCAATTTAAGCATTCAGCTGTTGTGTCTGAAACCTTTCACCTTCCTTGTCCAACAGTTTCTCTCCTTTGATTTTAACAACATAATATTTTCTGTCATGTAGGCTTTTGGATGGTCTTCTGGTCAATCTGATTTCTGACATACGAGCGGATGTTCAATGACAAGCGTGAACACATTCCCTGGTTAAAAAAAATGATAAATCAGGGTACAAGATATTAACCCTTAGATCTCATCATTTGCACAGTCAAGATCCCTGATAATTCATTTCTTTTAGGGCTCAACTGGTTGTTTCCAGCTCACAAAATTACTAACCACCAATTATTTCAACTTCATTTCATATCAGTGGGGTGGTCCCATCCAAAGCCTTAGGGCAGCACGGTGGCTCAGTGACTAGCACTGCTGCCTCACAGCGCCAGGGACCGGGGTTTGATTCCACTCTCAGGTGACTGTCTGTGTGGAGTTTGCACATTCTTCTTGTGTTTGCATGGGTTTCCTCTGGGTGCTCCGGTTTCCTCCCACAGTCCAAAGATGTAGAGGCTAAGTGGACTGACCATGCTAAATTGCCTGTGGCGATCAGGGATGTGTTACTTAGGTGGGTTACAAGGAGATGGGTCTGGGTGGGATGCTCCAACGATTGGTGTGGACTCGTTGGGCTGAAGGGCTTGTTTTCACACTGTAGGGATTCTGTGGTTAGTCTGCAAATAGGTTTTAAGTTAATATCTTCAGTCTTCTGTTTTATTGCCAGAATGTTAGCAGAACATAGTGTTTTCAGCCATTTCTTGATGTCATGGAAGAGAATCAAATTGGTTGAAGACTTGTGCTGTGATGCTGGGGTCAACATAGAGGTTGAGATGGATCAAACAGTTGGCATTCCTAGCCAGAGATGTTTGAAAATGTTTCAGATTTGTCTTTTGCACTGATATACTTCGATCCCCCATCCTTGAGGGTGAAGAACTACTGAGCTTAGATCTGATTTGCTATTTGTGGCATCACTTAACTCTATCACATGTTTTCCAATATGCTCAACATGCAAGTAATCCTGCTCTGTAGTTTCACCAGGGCAACACCAGATTGTTAGATATGCCTGGTGTTGCTCCTGGTTTTTACAGCAAACAAGTCATTGTCATCATTAGATTAGTGTTCAATTCCAGATTTATTAATTTAATTCAAATTTCACATCTACTATGTAGAATTCAAACCTCAGTCACCAGAATTTTAGCCATGGTTTCTGAATTACTAGTTCAGTGACAATATCCATGACACTATCACCCCTCCTTCTGAGTATTTACAGAATTTTTTACTTCTAGTTAATCAATTCGGCTTTATTGCTGCCAACATGGCTTCAGGTTGAGCATTAGTTTTCTCTGTTCCTTTCTACGTAGATAATAAATTCCTATGTAAGTCATTAGAGAACAGCCCTTGCTGACCGTTCAGTGAGGTATGCATTCAAATCTGTTCACAGTGCATCGAAAATATTTAGAGAATTAGGAACAGCAGTCAGCCAAGAGGCATAAATGACTCTTACATTAGGACACTAATAAAACTGTCAGCATCAACACTTGTTACAATTTTGTGCATAGCTCAACAAATTGCCTCCAGCTCCAGATGCTATTTTTGGACACAAAGTCTACATTATTTAAATAAGAATCCCTTAAAGGAAAATTGTTTGGACACAGATACAGTGTGGTGAGGGTAGGATGTGTTTTCTTTACAGCGTGTCTATGAACTTAAAACATCAATTAAAATGAATTAATTATGGTTGAAATTAATTGTTAATTTTATCTCATTCCAAGATTCAATCATACTGGCTGGAAAACTAAACTATATCGCTCTTGATTACTGAAGTATGAGTATGTGGAACAACTGGTCAGACTATTGAACTCAAAGAATGTTAATTATACAAGTCATATAGCCAGGTCTGCCATAAAAAATGTCTTGTTTTCTTCCAGTCTCTTATTCTTTGTGTTCTAGTGATTTGTCTTGAAATTAAATTCTTCGAATTGCATATATAGGACCTGTATGAAATTCCTTTGTCATCAATTTTAAGGCTAGTTCCTTTAAAACAAAAAAAAAATGAAGGGTTACCAAGAAAGAATTTGATTTAATCATTGCCTCTTCCTATTTTTTCACCCTGTCCTGGTTATCTCAGAACCCATCATAGGAATTGATGTCTTATGTCCAATTTTAAAAGAAAAGCAAATTGTAGGTGTACAATTTTTACAGTTGAGACTGCTACTTGGTAACCATCGTCTGCTTCTTCCAATTCCAGCAAATTAGAAAAAAAACATAGATGATATGGTAGTGTTGGATTGGGTTTCTTAGAATGGAGATCATGTGGAAGAGTTGCTCACAGTGGGGATGGGGACCGCCCCGTCCAGGTTCCAATCCCGCAATTGGGCCCTAATTACTTTTGATTGAAGAGTCCTCACCTCTGACCTGTTGGAGCTGACAAATTGTCAGTAAGGTGACAACTATCACGGAAACAACATGGTGACATGCCCATTTGCAGCTGGGTCAATTCGAGCAGTGCCACTTTGAGGCCATTGACTGGTCCTTAATTGGTCTCTGATTGGGTAAGAACTAAGGGTTCAGGTACATAATTGAAAGCTGCGTCACAAGTTGACAGAGTAGTAATGGAGACAATTGGCACTGTTGCCTCCATTGGTCAGAGCATTGAGTGTTGGAGTTGGGAACTCATGTTGCAGCTGTGCAGGACATTGGTGATGCCACTTTTGGAGTATTGTGTGCAGTTCTGGTTGCCTGCCACAGGAAGGATATTATTAAATTGGGAAAGGAGCAGAAAAAATTTACAAGGATGTTACTGAGGCTGGAAGGTTTAAGTTAGGAGAGGTTGGATAGGCTGAGAGTTTTTTTTAACCGGAGCATGAAAAGTTGAGGAGTAACCTTATAGAGGTTTATAAAATCGTAAGGGGCATAGATAAGGCGAATAGCCAAGGTCTTTTCCATAGAACGGGGGAGTTCAAAACTAGAGCACATAATCTTAAAGTGAGAAGAGAAAGATTTAAAAGGGATCTGACAAGCAACTTTTTTACACAGAGGCTGGTTTGTGTATGGAATGAGGTGCAGTTACAACATTTAGGGAAACCTAGTCAGCATAGATGAGTTGGGCCAAAGGATCTGTTTCTGTCCAGTGTGACTCTATGATTCTCTGACACTAGGGTGAGGAAGAATGTTAAAGCATTGTTTGCCTCTCCCGAGAAATTAGTTCTGGTGGAGGTGGTGGGGTTTGGATTCACCACCAACCCTCTTGACTTATTTCTCTTCCTGCCTCCAAGCTTACCAGCTCTGAGAGCAGAGGGTTTTGGTCACATTGTCACATAGAACATAGAACATTAGAGCACAGTACAGGCCCTTCGGCCCTCGATGTTGTGCCGACCTGTCATACCAATCTCAAGCCCATCTAACCTACACTATTCCATGTACGTCCATATGCTTGTCCAATGACGACTTAAATGTACCCAAAGTTGGCGAATCCACTACTGTTGCAGGCAAAGCATTCCATTCCCTTACTACTCTCTGAGTAAAGAAACTACCTCTGACATCTGTCCTATATCTTTCACCCCTCAATTTAAAGCTGTGCCCCCTCGTGCTCGCCGTCACCATCCGAGGAAAAAGGCCCTCCCTATCCACCCTATCTAACCCTCTGATTATTTTATATCTTTCAATTAAGTCACCTCTCAACCTTCTTCTCTCTAATGAAAACAGCCTCAAGTCCCTCAGCCTTTCCTCATAAGACCTTCTCTCCATACCAGGCAACATCCTAGTAAATCTCCTCTGCACCCTTTCCAAAGCTTCCACATCCTTCTTATAATGCGGTGACCAGAACTGTACACAATACTCCAAGTGCGGCCGCACCAGAGTTTTGTACAGCTTCACCATAACCTCTTGGTTCCAGAACTCGATCCCTCTATTAATAAAAGCTAAAACACTGTATGCCTTCTTAACAGCCCTTTCAACCTGGATGGCAACTTTCAAGGATCTGTGTACATGGACACCAAGATCCCTCTGCTCATCTACACTGCTAAGAATCTTACACATTAGCCCTGTACCTTGCCTTCCAGTTACTCCTACCAAAGTGCATCACGTCACACTTTTCTGCATTAAACTCCATTTGCCACCTCTCAGCCCAGCCCTGCAGCTTATCTATGTCTCTCTGCAACCTACAGCATCCTTCGTCACTATCCACGACTCCACCAACCTTCGTGTCGTCTGCAAATTTACTAACCCATCCTTCTATGCCCTCATCCAGGTCATTTATAAAAATGACAAACAGCAGTGGACCCAACACCGACCCTTGCGGTACACCACTAGTAACTGGTCTCCAGGATGAACATTTTCCATCAACTACCACCCTCTGTCTTCTTTCAGCAAGCCAATTTCCGATCCAAACTGCTATATCTTCCACAATTCCATTCCTCCGCATTTTGTACAATAGCCTATTGTGGGGAACCTTATCGAACGCCTTGCTGAAATCCATATACACCACATCAACCGGTTTACTCTCATCTACCTGTTTGGTCATCTTCTCAAAGAACTCAGTAAGGTTTGTGAGGCACGACCTTCCCTTCACAAAACCGTGCTGACTATCCCTAATCAATTTATTCTTTTCTAGATGATTATAAATCGTATCCCTTATAACCTTTTCCAACACTTTACCAACAACTGAGGTAAGGCTCACTGGTCTATAATTACCAGGGTTGTCTCTATTCCCCTTCTTGAACAGGGGAACCACATTTGCTATCCTCCAGTCATCTGGCACTATTCCTGTAGACAATGACGGTGAATTAAATGTGCTTAACAAAGCTGCAATGTCACATACTCACAATATTGACAAGTTCCAAATATAGGACGCAAATAACATTCCATCTCTTAATTCATGCATGATGGATGGGCTATTTGAGCAATTTTAAAATATTTATAAAAGAGATTGTCGTATAATGTCAAGCACAAAACAGAAAATTCTGAAAGGTCAGGCGTCCTTTAGGGATTATGAAAGATGAAGGAATTGAGCAATGAAAGAAAATGAAAATCCCTGTCACTCTTCTGGAAAGTATGTAATAAAAATTGATGAGTATGCTTTCTCATGAAGTATTATAGCCACAGCGATGAAAATATAATGACAGTTCTTTCACGAACATGAAAACACAAGTTAAGATAATCACATCTGTGAGACAGTAAATTTTCAAAGGATGGTATTTGCAACAGTGAGTGTTCTGGACCAATGATGACGGCAAGCTGAACATGTATCTCCAAGGATTTTTGTTTTCTATACTTGAGGTCTGACACATGTCAAAAGCAACAAGTCTCCATCCGAACTAGAAAGAAATCATTATAATTATTGGCCCAGCTGTAGTGGTATCCAGATTACCAGAGGCTGGACGTACCTCAAAACACCAGCACCAGCATACCTCCAGTGTCGCTATGCAATAACAATGTAGAACTTGGCCAGAACATTTACAATTCTGATGGGTAAAGATTCTATGTCTCAAGCCTTCGGAAAAAGTCAGAGACTTTGGAGGATTCTGACTCACTTGCCTGAAAAAATACCCAGGAATTATTAGAAGAATAAAACCATGTCTAACACCTTGGCTAACATATAATTGAATACTACCAAGTCCCCTCTTCCCCCTGAAATTTCATTGAACCCTGATCCACCTTGACCCACCCTACTGAGCCTCTAATTCCTTCCAAGCCCTTGACTCAACTACACCATCTGACTAACCCCTTAAGCTGTCTCGATTACACCCTTAGTCACTGACTAGCCCCTCAAATCCAAACTTCTCCTGACCCTCTGGCAACATCTTGATGATCTAAATACACCCAGACCTGAATAATTAATTTACGTCTCCCCATTCGCCAACTCAACTGTGCACTGACACTCCACCTGCTTCCATTGACCCCCTAATTAAAGCCAACATTTACCCAATTATTTTCCAATGACCACCCAAATCCCCCTAGTCATCCAATAGAATCATCCCCTAACCCAATTACCCACTGACCTGACATGACTTGGCCTGCCACACTGTCTTCTTCACTCCACCTGCTCCCATGCCTGCACCCAACTGCCACTCTACACATTTTGTCACCTGCCAACCTACGTCCTTACCTACTTTCCTATCTACCCTCTTAGCTACCCACCTGCTTCACCCTTAACCCACTAACCTTGCATATCGCCTCTCCACTGTTTCTAAAAGTAGGTTTATGCATTTCAGCTATTTACAGACCAGAGTTTAACAGTGAGTGCTCTAGCAAGAGACTCAGCTTCTATGGAGTTTCTTTGTGCTGTTCCCATGAAGGTTCCAAAGAATGGCAAGTTCTGCAAAATACTCCATCAGAAGACTGAACTAAAAGGTCAAAGGTAAGTAAGTACGTAATTTTCTTTTGTGTAATATGGGTCGAATGTATGGATTCCAGCCCAGATCCAGAAAATCTCCTTTCGTCTGATTTCAGAACATGTTCTCACCCCTCAATGCTGAACAAGTTTCCATGTTTGAAATTGGAGAATTATTATTGAGTGTTGTTTCCTATATGATCCAATTTTCCTTCCTTTTCCCTTCTTCAACTTTACAGAAATGTCAAAACATTGTGAACTGCTGTTAACACTGGGATGGTACAATGGTTAGCATTGCTGCCTCATAGCACCAGGGCCTGGGTTCAGTTACAGCCTTGGGCAACTGTCAGTGGAGTTTGCATGCTCTCCCTGTGTCTGCATGGGTTTCCTCCTGCAGTCCAAAGATCTGCAGGTTGGTTGGATTGGCTGTGCTAAATTGCCCATAGTGTCTGGGGATATATAGTTTAGGTGATTAGCTTTGGGAACTACAGGGTTAGGGTAAGGTTCTGAGTCTGGGTGGAGGTTCTTCAGAGAGCTGCGGTGGATTTGTTAGGCTGAATGGCCTGTTTCCAAATTGCATTTTTTTAAATCAACTGGTTAACTATTAGGTAATAGATGACAAACACTCATTTTCAGCTGATGATCAATTTCTTCAGTGGATAGGATAGCAATTTGGTAAAAAAAAACCTCAATGGAAAAACTTAAAGATAAAAGGGACAAATAATTAATTCACCTTGAAATGACCGTGAGATCATTGTGCATGAACTGGACAGTGCAACAAATGTGATTCAGCTGATTCAACATGTCTTCTTGTCTGTTTGTCATGGAGAGGGTTTGGCAGAAAGGATGGGTTATTCAGAAAGCAACAGCATTAATACGCCAGAGATAATGGGAACTGCAGATGCTGGAGAACCCAAGATAACAAAGTGTGAAGCTGGATGAACACAGCAGGCCAAGCAGCATCTCAGGAGCACAAAAGCTGACGTTTCGGGCCTAGACCCTTCATCAGAGAGGGGAATGGGGAGAGGGTTCTGGAATAAATAGGGAGAGAGGGGGAGGCAGACCGAAGATGGAGAGAAAAGAAGACAGGTGGAGAGGAGAGTATAGTTGGGGAGGTAGGGAGGGGATAGGTCAGTTCAGGGAAGATGGACAGGTCAAGCAGGTGGGATGAGGTTAGTAGGTAGGAAATGGAGGTGTGGCTTGAGGTGGGAGGACGGGATGGGTGAGAGGAAGAACAGATTAGGGAAGCAGAGACAGGCTGGGCTGGTTTTGGGATGAGGTGGGGGAAGGGGAGATTTTGAAGCTGGTGAAGTCCACATTGATACCATTGGGCTGCAGGGTTCCCAAGCGGAATATGAGTTGCTGTTCCTGCAACCTTCGGGTGGCATCCTTGTGGCACTACTGGAGGCCCATGATGGACATGTCGTCTAAAGAATGGGAGGGGCAGTTAAAATGGTTCGCGACTGGGAGGTGCACTGGTTTATTGCGAACTGAGTGGAGGTGTTCTGTAAAGCAGTCCCCAAGCCTCCACTTGGTTTCCCCAATGTAGAGGAAGCCACACCAGGTACAATGGATACAATATACCACATTGGCAGATGTGCAGGTGAACATCTGCTTAATATGGAAAGTCATCTTGGGGCCTGGGATAGGGGTGAGGGAGGAGGTGTGGGGGCAAGTGTAGCATTTCCTGCAGTTGCAGGGGAAGGTGCCGGGTGTGGTGGGGTTGGAGGGGAGTGTGGAGCAAACAAGGGAGTCACGGAGAGAGTGGTCTCTCCGGAAGGCAGTCAAGGGTGGGGATGGAAAAATGTCTTGGGTGGTGGGGTCGGATTGTAGATGGTGGAAGTGTCGGAGGATGATGCGTTGTATCTGGAGGTTGGTGGGGTGGTGTGTGAGAATGAGGGGTATCCTCTTGGGGCAGTTGTGGCGTGGGCGGGGTGTGAGGGATGTGTTGTGGGAAATACGGGCGACGCGGTCAAGGGTGTTCTCGACCATTGCAAGGGGAAAGTTGCGGTCCTTGAAGAACTGGGACATCTGGGATTTGCGGGAGTGGAATGCCTCATTGTGGGAGCAGATGTGGCGGAGGCGGAGGAATTGGGAATAGGGGATGGAATTTTTGCAGGAGGTTGGGTGGGAGGAGGTACTTCTGGGTAGCCAACGTTTCTCACTGCAGCAGATCTTCAAGATCAAAAGTGATAAATTGCCAAGACTATACTTGTAACTTTGCAAGGATGTATTCTAACGTCATTCGTGTGTTGTGGTTAGTTCGTTCATAAAGACAAACCATATATTCTCCTGGAAATGGTGCAACAGAAGAGAGCGACTGCGTTGTTGTTGAGGTACAATGAACCAAATGTCCTTCAGTTTTATGCTTGGTTTTGGACTTGGAAATGCTCCGAAATTCTGACCCTATAACAAATGTGGGAGAAGCTGGTAAATCCAGTTCACCCTTCCTTCTCTGCCAGTTGGTCATGGGAGCAGGTGAGAGAACATTGCTCAACATTACAGAAGAGTGTCAAGATACAGCAAACCTCAACTCACCAATTCTAATAAAATACCTGTTTATTTTTACATAGGCCACACTGGACTGTTGACCTGATGTGGCATGTCACCTTTTGATACTACAGTCCCAGATCAAACTGGACTTTGACAATGCTTGTTTACCATATTTTTAGTCTTTACACATTAGAATTGTCACAGGTATTCTATTCCTAGGGCTAACACTGTAAGTTGTGAAAGAATCAATTGTAAAATCTAAGTGAAAGCTATTATCCTGGAGGATCACAGGCTGATTACTTATTTGAGAGAAACAACTAGTGGTGAGTTTAACCTTAAGGTCACTACACCTCAGGTGAAGGAAAAGGTTGAGAAGTCAAGGGCTTTCGAGGTAAATCTGAGCTAGTGCAGGAATTGAACATGCGCTGTTGGTGTCATTCTACACCACAAGTCAGTCCTGCATCCAACTGCCACTGGTATCTGGACTGAGTCAATTTACACAAGGTGGCTAGCTTGTCTGTCACTTGGTGTGAGCCAGGAAGACTTTTGTGGTTTTTTCATCCTGAAGACAGCTTCACGTTAATAAAAAAAACTTATTATGAAGGATCATGCTTCTACAAGTATAACACTGCCTGGAGTCTAACATTATATTGGCTGTCAGAACAGGTTGCTTCTTGACTATTTTCAGTTAGTTAGAACAGTTCAAAGAACATACCAGCCCCACCTCTTAGAATTATACTTTGTACCAACCTAATGTTAACTCTCTGTTTAGAAAGGAAAGAATTTATTTTATAGTTGTGGTGATTTATGAAGGAAAGAGATTCTAATAATTGGCAAATCTGACTCACCAGACACTTTGGCATCACTTTAAATTTTCCAATGAACCTTTTAGACTAGCCCAGTCTAGTCTCACGGAAAGGGGCATTCAAAATATATTTGAATATTGGAAGACACTGAAAGGTAATGTCTTGACATTTTTATGCGCTTGGTGTGGATTACATTGGGTGTCCCTTTTGCCAACCAGGAATTGGCCTCTAAAACCCCTAAACATGTTTACAATATTTTCATCGTTTTATGCATTCCATTCAGATTTTTTTCTTTCTGGGGCTTTCTGTTCCCAATATTTTGGTAAGGCAATTTTTAGAAAATTTCTTTTTTTTTATTGTTTTCACACTTGCATGTCACTTTAATGTGGAATCTAATATTGAATGTTGTCTACCAGAATATATGAAATACAAAGAGCCTAAGATTTGGGAAAATGGAGGACAAAAATTGGCTATCTCTACAAAAGAAATTCTCAAAGGAGCTGATAAACTGAAAAGATGCATGGCAGATCTGTGGGAAGCCACATGATGAATGAAAATTGATAGCAGAGGATAGATTTGACTATTGAAAATACAATGGGTTCAATTTTGACCTCAGGCATTGAAAATCTGTATTGAATGGATAAAACATCTGTATTGCATTCTAATAAGATGTGCCTTTCTGTACTTCCTGTTCCCTCGAACATTTGAGCTCTTTCACAACTCTCTTACCTCTCATGTAAAGCCCTGTTTTTCTACCATGTCCCACCCTATCCCTATCTAAGAAACATTCTGTATTTCTGTTTATTTTCCCCTTCCAAGTGGATATTCTTACATTTCTTCACAATGCATTCTTTTTCCCATTTCACCTCTCCAAACCTCTATGCATCATCTTTGCATCCTTCTCCCAATTCATACTCCCACCTAGTTTTGTCTTGCCTACAACTTTATTTTCATTTAATCTTCATATTCAAAACTCAAACCTGAAGCCAGTTCAATTCTTATTGGAATGTCATTTTCACTGAACCATACAAACATTTCTACCTGACTGTCCTTTCTAATTGAAATAATGATATCTTCCCAGGCTGTTGTTTTTGTTTTGATACTGTGATCTTTTTTGTTTGCTTCACAGTTTTTATAAATCCATTTTGACGTTCCTGTAACATGAAAGTTATCAGCAAAGATGACATTGTTAAAATCTTGCTTCACAAGAAGACTCCCCTAATTTCAATGTTTGCTTCAAAATTCGTTACCACTTCCAATGCTAGATTAAGTAAATCAGGAGATACTGTGCATCACTCTCTCAGTCTATTTGCTGATCTAAAACATTCCTTTAGTTTTCTATCCACTCAAACAGTACTCAGAGACCGATTCTAGATGTTTTGTGTAAATCTGACAACCTTCTCATGAACACAATAAATTCTTAAGACGTGCCATGTCCCTTCTCACCAAACACTGACAACGGCATGCTGCAGATCTATGACGTTGTTGAAACAATGGGTTCTGCGTGCTGAATATTGTTCCAAAATCTGTTCTGTCACATACAATTGATTTATTGTGCATGTGACCTCATTTTCTCCATGTATCACAGCTACTATTACATTTTTATTTTCCAGTGACTTGTTAAATACTATAACTTTCAGGAATTACTTGATAAGTTGATTCCTATGTAATTATTACGTGTGCATCTCTATTTGAAGATTTTGATTGTTATGACCTTTCCACAGTCTCCAGGTACTTGCTATTCTTTATAAATTTTGTTCACCAGCCATTGTATCACTTACTCAGAATATAATTATCTGCTTGTGTCAATGCTTTCGCTATATTGGTGATGCTAGACCTGATTTTGTTCCAACCAATCATTTGAAATTCTTTAATTCAACTTTCAAGGTTTTTTTTTCATGAACTCCTCTTCACTGTATAGGGTGGTTTCTCCAAAAGTGATACATTAGCTAGATTTTTTGTAATGTGCAAATATTCAACATATTCCACATTCTGTTTACTCCTCACTTGTTCAGCCTCCACTTGTAAAATTTACAAAGTTCTCTTATCTTACAAAATAAACATTATCTTTCATTAATGTCACTGTATAATAGATTCCTACAGCGTGGAAGCAGGCTGCATAGCCCATCAAGTCCACACCGACCCTCTGAAGAGCATCTCATCCAGATCCACACCCTAACTGTGTAAACCTGCATTTCCTGTAGCTAATTTGTCTAAACTGCACATCCCTAGACTGGGAGAGGAAACAGGAGCACCCATTGGAAACCTGAATTGGCACGGGGAGAATGAGCAAACTCCATGCAGACAGTGACCCAAGACCAGGCTCCTGGCACTGTGAGGCAGCAGTCAAAAACACTGTGCCACTGTGCCACCCCAAATCTCCATTTTCTTTCTTTTCTTTAGTCCAATTGCTGATATCACTTTTGGTCTTTAACATTATTGTTTTGGTTTGCTTCTTGTATTTGGTTCATGTCCGAAGATCATCTTTCATCCTCACATTAATCATTCTTACTTTCAGCTTCAACTCGCTGGGTTCACTTCTGTCTATATAAAGCTTACAGATCTAGCAATAGGGAGAAGATGATATGATTACAAAGACACCAGAATGAACATTGATAACAAAACTGAACTGCTCATCTCAAGGTCATTTTTGGAGGCGTATTTATTTTGGTATTTCAATTGATGTAAACTTCAGTCACAAACAAACGGGATGTGCCTGAAAAGAGATGAATGAGCTGCTAATTTGTGTAACTTTTCAGTTTTTTTTGGGGATGTTCCAACTTTTTTTAAAAAATCAAGCTGCAAATCTTTTGTCTTAAAAAAGAAAAGCTTAGTTTATGACACAACTATTGCTGAAATTTATCAAGCCAAGAGATGGTACAGAAAATAGCTGAAGTAGAGATACAAAGATTAAGTAGATGTGGAAAAGAGATACTTGTGTGAAGGTGAAGGTAAGGTATATCTGTTATCCTCGCAGGCTATTTGCTTTAAGATTCTCTTTCTCAAATGAAGAGGCCCAAAGCTTTGAGTCAGAGCTCAGTAGCTGCAATGGTATCTGTATTTGAATTGTTAGAGTTTGTTTCAACACTGGATGGATAAGTAGAGCAGGCTTTCAGGGAAGGCGAAAGATGGTTTCTAATTCCTCAGTAGTTCTGCAATTAAAGCACATGCTGTGATCTCAGAAAGCCTTTTACCTTGCAGGCTTTTTGGATGAGAATTGTCTCTCTGAGGATACATTCTACAGTCCTTCCTTGGGAGTTCTGTACAAAATGGCTTGCCTTATATAGTTCACAACATAAGTTAGCTGTTACGTTAACTTTTGATGCATCATTGTTCCACAAAGCAAAGTCGATTTTGCTGGAATTTCCTGTGGTAATCCTGCTAGTACCCTGCTTACCTCAGAATCTTTAAATTTTCAAACCTCAAGAAGAAGTAAATCAGTACCCCAAAGGTCAATTGAAATCTAAATGCTCAGATAACACAATGCATTTTGGCAGACAGTGAGTTAGCAAAGACAGTCGTGTGATTTCTGCGAGCTTTTTGTAGGATTCTATGCACATTTTTTACAGACAGATTAGCCTTCTTCACAAAGTTTATCAAACTGTAGATTCCAAGAAGTTTACAGGACAGTTAAACGCCATCCCTAGTTGCCTTCAAGAAGGTGGTGGTGAGCTGTCATCTCAAATCCTGCAGTCCACCTGCTGTGGGTTGACCAACAATGCTGTTAGGGAAGGAATTCCAGGATTTTGACCCAGAAATAGAGAAGTAACAACATATATTTCCAATTCGGGACATTGAGAGGTTTGAAGGAAAACTTCCAGGTATGGTGTATCTGCTGCACTTGTCCTTCTAGCTGGAAGTGGTCATGACTTTGAAAAGGTGCTATCTGAGGAGGTTTGGTGTATGTTTGCAGTGCACCTTGTAGGTAGTATACATTAGTGCTACTCAGTGTTAATTGTGGAGGGAGTTGATGTTTGTGAATGTGTTGCCAACCAAGCATGTGTTTTGTCCTGGATGGCGTCAAATTTTTCAAGTGTTGTTGGAGCTGCACTAATCCAGGGAAGTGGGAAGTATTCCTTCACACCCATGAATTGTGCCTTGTTGATGATGGACAGGCTTTGAGGAGCCAGGAGATGAATTACTCGTTGCAGTATTCCCAGCCTCTGACCTGACCTTGTAGCCACCGTGTTTATGTAGCTAGTCCAGTTGAGTTTTTAGTAAATGCTTTTTCTCGTCAAAAATGCTTTTCTACCCACTTTATCTGTGTCCATCATAATCTTATACACCACTGCAAGGTTTTCTCGGAACCTTTGCATCTGCATGGAAAACAACCCTAGCCTACCCAATTTGTTTTTAATGCTCAGTCTCTCTAACCAAGGCAGCATCCTTGTAAATCTCTTCTGTACCCTCTCTAGTAAATTCATTCCCTTCCTATAATTTGGTGACCAGAACTGCACATGGTAGTCCACTTGGATCCTAACCACGGTTTTATATAGTTCCAGGATACTGCAGAGAGTACAACACCTGTCCCTTCACATCTTCCCTGCTCACCAGCCAAGACCATAAATAGTCTTTCCAGTTGGAGAGGTAGTAAGAACTGCTGATGCTGGAGTCAGAGATAACACAATGTGGAGCTGGAGGGACACAGCAGGCCAGGCAGCATCCAAGGAGCAGAAAAGCTGGCGTTTCGTGTTGGGACCCTTCTTCAGAAATGGTCTGACACAAAATGTCAGCTTTCCAGTTGAAGCAGAATTTCACCTGTACCTTCTCCAATCTTGTGAATTGTATTCGCTGCACCCAATGTGGTTGACTCTACATTGGAGAGACTAAACACAGACTGGGTGACCACTGTGCGCGGTGTGTGAACACTCCAGTTCATGTGCATGTGTGATACTGACCTTCTTATAGATAGTCATTGTAACACAGCATCCTGCTGGCATTCCCACTTGTCTGTCCATAGCATGCTGTAATGGTCCAGTGAATCACTGTGCAAACTTGAGGAGCAACGTCTCATCTTCAGACTAGGCAGTTTATAAACTTCTGGGCTCAATATTGAGTTCAACACCTTCAAACTGTGAACCCATTTCTTCCCTTTCTTTTAGCTTTGCTTGTTACATTCCCTGTCATTCTCTCTCTCCATCCTCCACTCCAGTGAGACTGTTCTTTCCAGTCTGGCAGTTAGAACTGCTACTGTTCTGTCATTCTCACATGCTGATCACTTAATCTAAAATATCAATACTTTTTCTCTGCCAGCACTTCAACCTCACCACATCCCCCCAACTATTGCATAAGTGCTGCTCCTCCACACTTCGCTTCAGCTCTGATAAAGAGTCATCTAAACAAAACGTTAGCTTACTTTCTCTCCATGGATATTGCTCGACACACTGCGATGTTCAGCAGTTTTTGGTTTTCATTTCAGTACAACCTTCCTGCTTTTGTGTTCTTTTCCCCAACTAATAAAGGCAAAAAATTCCATAGGCCTTTTTTAACCACCTAATCTGTCTGCCCCGTATCTTTAGAGTTCTGTGGACCTGGACACCAGGTCCCTCTGATCTTCAGCACTTTCAGAGTCCCACCATTCATAATATAATCCCTTGCTTTGTTAGCCCTTCCCAACCGCATTATCTCACACTTTTCTGGGTTGAATTCCATCTGTCACTGCTCTGCCCACCTGACCACATTATAATTGCACAACGGTGACACTTTGCATCTTCTGGGCAGATATTTCCTCAAATATTTTAATATATTTTCATCACTATTTTAGAAAGGACACATTGGGTTCGCAATTTGAAATTCCCTTGAATCTTCAATTTTGGAAATTGAGGATAATGGTGAGGCAGCACCTGATAGGCCAACATTGCAGTATAGGCAGTGTAAAATTAAAGATACTATAGTCAAGTTTGTGGATGACACCAAAATAAAAAGAGGGAAAGTTGTGAGAATGGTACAGAATCTGCAGAGGGAGATATACACAGGTTAAGTGAGTGGGCAAAAACTTGGCAGAAAGAATAGAGGAGCTGAATCTTATGTAAGTGGAGAAAGACTGCAGAAAGTTGATGGCGCATCGGGTTTTGGGAGCCCTAGTTCATGAATTACAAAAATTAGCATCCTACTTCAGCAGGTAATAGGGAAGGCAAATGGAATGTTGGCCTTTATTCAAAGGGAATGGACAAGGTCGGTAGGGGGTCTTTGCTGAAGCTCTACAAGTCACAAGTTAGATCACAGCTGGAATACTGTGAACAGTTTTGGGTCCCTTATCTCAGGAAAGTATATTGGTATTGGATGCTGCCCAGAGAAGTTTCACCAGGCTGATACCAGATATAGGATGGGCCTTATGAAGAGAAATTGAATGGATGAGGCCTGTACTTGTTTACATGAAGAAGCGTGAGAGGTGACCTAATTGAAACATACAAGTTTCTTAGGAGACTTTAGATGTTAGATGCAGAAAGATTGTTTTCCCTTGTGGGGGGAGTCCAGGACTTGAGGGCACAATCGCAGAACAAGGGGTTGCACATTGAAGAAAGAAAAGAGTATTTAAGTTAGAAGGAGAAATTTCTTCTCTCAGAGGGGAGTGAATGTGTGGAATTCTTTACCATAGAGGACTGTTGAGGTTGTGTCATTAAGTGTACTCACGGCTGAGACAGACAAATTTTTTGATCAATAAGGGGAATCAAGAGTTATGGGGAAAAGGTAGGAAAGCAAAGTTGAGAATTCTCAGATCAGCTATGGTCTTGTTTAATAACAGCGCAGACTTGATTGTCTGGATGGCCTACTTCTGTCTTATGGTCTTAAGGGAAGGAAATATGTATCCACATTTATAAATTGAGTTTCTCTACATGCTGCAAGAAGACCGAAAGCCCAGATCCACAGAAGAAGTAGCGCTTGACACAAAATTTGTAGCCTCAAGTATCCTTCATGGCACAGGAAAAGACCATATAGTTGGTGGGAATCAGTAACATTAGCTGAATTGTTGAACGTGCCTAAAGCACAAGCATACCTAGGAAATTAGCAAAAGTTGGACAACAGCTTCAAACATATTGAAAAATCAAGTATGACTCTGACGCATGGAAACAAGTATATACATAGGCTCTGCGGCTTATGCTGTCACAGAAATAACATCCAACTCTTTGCATTGTAAAAACAAAAACAAACACAGGTACATGAAAGCACAAAAAGAGGAATCTAAATACTGAGGGCACAAAATTGGTAGGAAATTATTGGCAACATGCTGCCTCCAAGAAATTCAGCCTTTACATGATATTTATCTATTCTCGTCATTTTTGTGCATTTTTACTTTTCTGATCAATAACTTGTAATCTTAAAAAGAGAGACAATTCAGTTTCCAAAACCACACTGTCTGTAACAGACAGGGGACAAAGATGGAATTCTTTTTGTTCTCTCTACCATCCATCTGTAAGTAGAATGTTTCAGTTTCAAATAGTTTCAATTTTCAAACCGCCATTGTGATTATGTGCAGATAATTTTCAAATTTAAAGACAGTTTTTAAAAAAAACTTACGCATTGAAACCAGAGATGTTCTTTGTGTCTTTTCACACAAATAAAAAAAGAAAGAAATGGGGGATGGAACAGTTTTAAAACTGAGAATATTTTAAAACTATAAGGGTGAGTCTATATATCTATATATTATATATATGTATAAATCTTTAATTTTGCATCTTAATGTAATTTATAATACAAATATAATATGCATAGTAACTATAAAGTTATTTGAATCAGAGTCTAGTAAGAGGTCCTTCACTCAGCTGTTAACGTATATGCTTTCCTAGTTTGTTGCACCAGGAGTTGAACATTATTTGTAGGTAGGGACCTGGTCCATTTGCAAGCAAATATAGGCAAATTTCTGACTTTAGAGGTTAAATTGGGCTACTAGTGCCTCTACAGGCACAATAAGGATCAAGTAGGCCTTTGTTTTTCAAAGACTTAGAATCTTCTGTCTCTCTGTTCTTGCAACATGACCACATAATGATAGGTGTGAAATTGCACAAAGGTGACGGTTCAGTTTTGGTCTTGTAACTACACTTCTGAAAATTCCTAGATTTGTGGCTAAATCACAAATCATGTGATCTGTAGCAGCTAATTTAGTCTGGCAAAATCCATTTGAGAAACATATCAAGAAAATCTTTACACACACACAGTTCTGAGGAAGGGTCACCAGAAATGTCAACTCTGATTCTTTTCTTCACAGATGCTGCCAGATCTGCTGAGCTTTTCCATCAACTTTGTTTTTGTTCAGGAAAATCTTTACACAGTTAAAGGTCTGTTGTGGTCATGACATCGGCACTTACCAGAATATTAGTTCACTAGCACTTCTATATTCAGGTCCACATTATATTCAAATCTAACTTGACCAATTACCACCTCATCAGTCTCCTCTCAATCACAGTAAAGTGATGGAAGGTGTCATTAACAGTGCTATCAAGCAGCACCTGCTCAGCAATAACCTGCTCAGTGATGCCCAGTTTGGGTTCTGCCAGGGCCACTCAGCTCCTGACCTCATTACAGCCTTGGTTTAATCATGGACAAAAGAGTTGAACTCCAGAGGTAAGGTAAGAGTGATAGCTTTTGAAGTCAAAGCTGCATTTGACTGAGTCTGGCATCAAGGAGTCCAAGCAAAACTGGAGTCAATGGGTATCAGGGAGGAATCTCCCTGATAATTGGGATCATAAAAGGCACAGAGCCAGATGATTGTGGTTATTGGAGGCTAGTCATCTCAGCTCCAGTACATCTCCGCAGGAGTTCCTCAAGGTGCTGTCCAAGGCCCAAGCATCTTCAGTTGATTCATTAATGACCTTCCCTCCAAAATAAGGTCAGAAATGGGTATGTTTGCCAATGATTGTGCAATATTCAGCACCGTTTGTGACTCATTAGATACTGAAGCAGACCATGTTCAAATGCAACAAGATCTGAACAATATCTAAGCTTGACCTGAAAAGCAGCAGGTAACATTCATGCTGCATAAATTTCAGGCAATGACCATCTCCAATAAGAGACAATTTAACCACTGCCCCTTGACATGTAGTGATGCTACCATGCCTGCACCTCCACTGTTAACATCCTTGGATTTACCATTGACCAGAAGCTCAGCTAGAATTGCCATATAAACACAATGGCTACCAGAGCAAGTGAAAGGCTAGGAATACTGTGGCAAGTGACAAATCTCGTGACTCCCCAAAGTCTGACAATCAATCATCGACAAAGTACAAGTCAGGAATATGATGGAAAAACCCCCACTTGCCTGGATGAATGCAATGTCCAACAACATTCAAGAAGCTTGCCATTGTCCAAGCCAGAACAGCCTGCTTAATTGGCACCACATCCACAAACATCCACTCCACCACTGATGCTCAGTAGTAACAGCAAGTGCTATCTACAAAATGCACTACTGAAACTCACCAAAGATCCTTAGACTAAAAGAACTGCGAACGCTGTAAATCATGAACAAAACCAAAGCTTCTGGAAAAGCCCAGCAGGTCTGGCAGCATCTGTGAAGGAAGCAAACAGGGTTAATGTTTCAGGTCCGGTGACCCTTTCTCAGAACAAAGATCCTTAGACAGCACCTTCCAAACCCATGACCACATCCATCTAGAAGAACAAGGACAGCAGATATATGGGAACCCTACCACCAGCAAGTCTGTTTGGAAGCCACTAACCATCCTGAACTGGAAATATATTGCCTTCACTATCACTGGGTCAAAATCTGGGAATTCCCTCCCTAATGGCCCTGTGAGTCTACCTTCACCAAATAATAACAGCAATTCAAGAAGACAGTTCACCACCACCTTCTCGAGCAACTATGGTCATGCACTAAATGCTGACCCAGCCAGTGATAGCATGTCCCATCGGTGTTAACAGAGTTAATGCACCATATGTAATCTCCCAGGCTATCATAGAGCTATGTCATTCCCCAGATATCTCAGTTGAAACTGGCACTGTCATCCCAATAAATTCAACCTTATATTCAACAATATTGGTGGTCCTCCTCTTCTGCTCTCTCATTTCAAACTTCTACTCTTCGCCCTGGTGAATATTGGCAATCTCCCTCGCTACACCTTTTAAGTTAATGGAGGCACTCAATATAAGCTTCCAGCTTCCCTCTAGTGTTCCTCAACATACCCCCGGCTTGTTGTTACCATCTAATTCACAATTTCCTTCTCCCTTCATGACCTGCACCCCTATTTCCTTCATCCAGTGCCCCTTTTGATTGCTAGCCACTCTGTCTTACTGATTGTCACATGTGTCACTGACAACAGGAACTAATCATTAATGGCAGGTCGATTTACATTTATAATTTCTGAGCAGTGCTCCTATCAAAAGCAGCAATGTATCTTGTCTCTCTCTCTTTGATGCTAATGAATCTGTACATTTCCACATCTTTTGTCTTTGGCACAATTTCTCACTTTTACAATTTTCCCCTTTGTCTCTTCAACTACTTTCTCTTGTCTCGATAGGAGTATCCCAGTACCAACAATGAATGTGGTTGCACAGATGCAGTTGATACTTGAAGCTCAATACGGAGTGATAATCTGAGTTTCTCACGTCTGTCAAAATGGATACATTTTAAAATGATAATAAAATGTGAGGCTGGATGAACACAGCAGGCCAAGCAGCATCTCAGGAGCACAAAAGCTGACGTTTCGGGCCTAGACCCTTCATCAGAGAGGGGGATGGGGGGAGGGAACTGGAATAAATAGGGAGAGAGGGGGAGGCGGACCGAAGATGGAGAGTAAAGAAGATAGGTGGAGAGGGTGTAGGTGGGGAGGTAGGGAGGGGATAGGTCAGTCCAGGGAAGACGGACAGGTCAAGGAGGTGGGATGAGGTTAGTAGGTAGCTGGGGGTGCGGCTTGGGGTGGGAGGAAGGGATGGGTGAGAGGAAGAACCGGTTAGGGAGGCAGAGACAGATTGGACTGGTTTTGGGATGCAGTGGGTGGGGGGGAAGAGCTGGGCTGGTTGTGTGGTGCAGTGGGGGGAGGGGATGAACTGGGCTGGTTTAGGGATGCAGTGGGGGAAGGGGAGATTTTGAAACTGGTGAAGTCCACATTGATACCATATGGCTGCAGGGTTCCCAGGCGGAATATGAGTTGCTGTTCCTGCAACCTTCGGGTGGCATCATTGTGGCAGTGCAGGAGGCCCATGATGGACATGTCATCTAAAGAATGGGAGGGGGAGTGGAAATGGTTTGCGACTGGGAGGTGCAGTTGTATGTTGCGAACTGAGCGGAGGTGTTCTGCAAAGCGGTCCCCAAGCCTCCGCTTGGTTTCCCCAATGTAGAGAAAGCCGCACCGGGTACAGTGGATGCAGTATACCGCATTGGCAGATGTGCAGGTGAACCTCTGCTTAATGTGGAATGTCATCTTGGGGCCTGGGATGGGGGTGAGGGAGGAGGTGTGGGGACAAGTGTAGCATTTCCTGCGGTTGCAGGGGAAGGTGCCGGGTGTGGTGGGGTTGGAGGGCAGTGTGGAGCGAACAAGGGAGTCACGGAGAGAGTGGTCTCTCCGGAAAGCAGACAGGGGTGGGGATGGAAAAATGTCTTGGGTGGTGGGGTCGGATTGTAAATGGCGGAAGTGTCGGAGGATAATGCGTTGTATCCGGAGGTTGGTAGGGTGGTGTGTGAGAACGAGGGGGATCCTCTTGGGGCGGTTGTGGCGGGGGCGGGGTGTGAGGGATGTGTCGCGGGAAATGCGGGAGACACGGTCAAGGGCGTTCTCAACCAGTCCAACCTGTCTCTGCCTCCCTAACCGGTTCTTCCTCTCACCCATCCCTTCCTCCCACCCCAAGCCGCACCCCCAGCTACCTACTAACCTCATCCCACCTCCTTGACCTGTCCGTCTTCCCTGGACTGACCTATCCCCTCCCTACCTCCCCACCTACACCCTCTCCACCTATCTTCTTTACTCTCCATCTTCGGTCTGCCTCCCCCTCTCTCCCTATTTATTCCAGTTCCCTCCCCCCATCCCCCTCTCTGATGAAGGGTCTAGGCCCGAAACGTCAGCTTTTGTGCTCCTGAGATGCTGCTTGGCCTGCTGTGTTCATCCAGCCTCACATTTTATTATCTTGGAATCTCCAGCATCTGCAGTTCCCATTATCTCTGATACATTTTAAAATGATATATTATTACTCCATGCATTCAGTTATTTTCTAATTTAACTTGTCAATTATAATGCATTTGACAATTATTTCTCTGCTCTACACACAGATGGTTGAACAGTTCTGAAGTCAATCAATGGATTTAATGTCCTTCACACTCAGCTTTAACATTGTGGTTGCTGGGTTCACATAAACTGCTGTCTGAGCTGTTATTTAGCCAGCAACTCATTCAAAACAAACGCTTGTTGAAAAACACATGCAGGAGTCCGTGCAAACAAGTTAAGTGCTGCACTAAAAAATAGCACACAGAAGAAATAAAAATTGGCATGTGGACACAATTTAAGCATGAATCTAAAGCAATGATAAGACTAATGATGTGATATAAGCATTGAGATCTGTTTATTTATATTCGGGTCAGGGAGCCCATTTTGCTTTAATGTAGTTTTATTATTGGATTGATAAGAGGACCTTGGGTAGGGTTCACGTCCCTGCTCTAAAGATGTATATTAACGTGTTTGGTCAATTGAAAATATCTATTATTAATTGAAGGGGTTGTAGCCATGCTCGCCGAGCCAGCAGGTTTGGATGCAAATGTCCCATCACCCTGCTAGGTAACATTATCAGTGTACCTCTGGTGAAACGTTAGCATTCTGTCCTGCCTGTTGTTTATATACTTCAGTTTGCTGGAGTGGTTGGCATTATTTGCGGTTGTGTTTCTCAGTGGTTTGTACACAGGGTCTAATTCAATGTGTTTATTGATGGAGTTCCGGCTGGAATACCAGGCCTCCAGGATTCGCTGGCCTGTCTGTGTGTGGCTTGGACAATTATAGATGCGTTGCCCCGGTTGACTTTGTGTCCCTCGTTGTCCATGTGTAGTGAGACAAGTGAGAATTGGTCGTGTCTCTTGGTGGCTAGTTTGGTGTTGGCATATCCATATTGTCAGTTTTCCTCTGGTTTGGCCTATGTATTGTTTCTCATAATCCTTTCATGGTATTTTGTATATTACACTGGTTTTGCTGGTTTTGGGTACGGGATTGTTTGCATTCATCAGCAGCTGTCGTAGGATGGTTGCCAGTTTGTGGGCTACTCTGATACCTAGGCGCCTGCGTAGTCTGTGGTCATCTCTGAAATGTCCTTGATGTACGATAGGGTGACGAGTGAGTCGAGTCGTGTTGTGTCTTTCTTTCGAGGTCTTTCTCGGAAGTAACGGAAGATTGTGCTCCTGTGCTGCTTTGCAGAGAACACTTATACGGGTTCTTCACAAGGAATGGATATCCGAAAAGCACAATCAGCCGTTACCTCCAAGAAAGACCACAAAAGGAAGACCCAACATGACCAGAATCACTAATCACCCTAACCATGCATCAAGATCATATTAGAGATGACAACAAGACTACCCAGACCCCTACGAATCAGAGTACTCCACAAACTAACAACTACCCTGCGACAGCTACTGATGAACGTAGAGGATCCCGTACCCACAACCAGCAAAACCAGTGTAATATACAAAACACCATGCAAGGACTGTGAGAAATACTACATAGGCCAAACCAGAAGAAAATTGACTGTACAGATACATGAACACCAACTAGCCATCAAAAATACACGACCAATTCTCACTCATCTCACTACACACAGACAACGAGGGACACAAAATTGACTCGGATAACGCATCCATAATCACACAAGCTAAACCAAGACACGCCAGCGAATTCCTGGAGGTCTGGTATTCCAACTGGAAAGCCATCAACAAACACATTGAATTAGACCCTGTGTACAAACCAATGAGAAACAGAACCAGAAATGGAACAAACCAACCACCACAGCAAAGCAAGGCATAGAAATAACAGGCAGGACAGAACACGAACACTTCACTAGAGGCTGACTGACAATGTTACCTAGCAGAGTGATGAAACATTTGCAACCAAACCCACCAGACTCAGTGTGCATGTCTACAACCTCATCCACAACCCGAGCTACGAATCTTCTCAAAAACTTTAATTGAAAGGACAAAATTCCTTATGAACAGCAGCAGCAGGAGGAGAAATTCCACATTGATGGGCCGAATGACATCTGCACCTCCTTCACATTCAAACTGCTCCTATGTTTACCAGGTTTTTGAATGGTTCTGAGCTCTCTGCAGGAAACAAGCAGCAGAGTCATTTGAATGTTCCAGCCAAGGGATCTGACTTCAGGACACTTTGTAAATCCTGGGGAAGTGCAGTGGTGCTGTCTCCAGTTTCTCTGGATCTACAGTGATAATTAAAAGGGACAGTCAGGGGTCCTGGGTACAAACTGCTAGGCTTTTATACGCGTAATGTGGTTCTCTCCTGGGTCCAAATCTCCTTCGACCTGTGATCGCTCTCCTCCAATTTGCTCCCTCTCCATTCACTCCCAAATCCCTTCTCCATCGCCCTCAAATCATTTCCCAAATCACCCCCAACCCTCTTTGCCAAACCCTCAAACCACTTTCACATTCATCCCCAGCCCCTTCTCCATCCCCCTCAACCCACTTCCCCATTCACCCCCAAGCCCCTTCCCCATCCCCTCAAATCATTTCCCCATTCACCCCCAAACCGCTTCCCCATCCCCTCAAATCATTTCCCCACTCACCCCCAAACCTCTTCCCCATCCCCTCCACCCACTTCTCCATTCATCCCCAACCCCCTTCCCCATTCAGACCCCTCAACACCCTTCCCCATCCGTGCCCCTCAACCCCTTCCTCATCTCCCTGCACTTAGCCTCCAGCTAAAACTGGACCTGTGCAAAGCTGCCTCTGGGAACAGTCAGAAATCACAATACCAGGACATGGTCCAACAGGAACCTTGGTGTTGTGTGATTTCTGACCTTGTCCCCCCCTCCCCACCAGTCCAACACCAGCACCTCCATATCATGGCCTCTCGGAACACAATAGGTGTGGGCAGCTCAGTTGCTACAGTGATTAAACAGAGACCCAAGGTTCAGCTTTCTTCAATCCTCAGGCTTCCGGTTTGGTTGTGAGCTTGAAAGTTTAGAGTGGTGTCCAAAAATAGACTCCTGTTAATTTTTTATATCCAGTCTATCTCATTAGAATGGAACACACTACAAAAATAATACAGTGCAATCCTGTGAAAAGGACAATGTTGATAGTGAAGGGCACACTGGGATCAATTCCAAATTCGTTGAGCCGAAAGGCCACGACTACGTTACTATGGTGAACGCAAAACTTAGGAATGTAGATTAAAGGGTCTTGGCTGTCTCTTATGCAAACATCCGGGGGAACTGCTGAACAAAGCATTCACAAACTGCTGACTACATCTTTGTTGATATTACTGTCAGTGCAGCCTTACACACACAAAAAAGTAAGATGGTTTATTGTTTCAGTTGTAAGAAGATTTATTTAATTTTAAACAAGGATCTGCAATAACATTCAACTGTCAAATATCTGTCACTTTTTCCTCATCTCTTTTCTGCCTAGGATAGATCTATTTTAGAAAAGGAACAATGCTGCTGTTTTTTGACAACATGGTTGAAGGGATCTTGTGTGCATCAAATATGATTTGACTTTCTGCCAGATAGGTTTGATAGAGAGAAAATGAAATGTTTGTGGTCAACCTTATTTAATGTTTGAACAAACTATTATAATCAGCACTCTGAAGCCACAGCAAATGGAAAACAATGTTGAAGTCAAACAGATATAATTCTGATGTTATGGGAATTATAGTTGCAAAAGTTAAATATTTAATTTTCCCAAAGAAATCAATAACTAGAAAGTAGACCAAGGGTGGAATCTAATACTGCTCTTGGAGGCAGAGGTGACTTAATTGAGCAGTTGGCAAAATGTCATTTTCCTCACATTAGGATTAAAATTTGGAATTAAATTGATTTATTTCTGGGATCTGCCCTCAACTGTCCTCTTTGCCTGCATTTTGAAAATTGGAGCATCTCCTGGAGATATGGGGATCCAGATCTATCCTCCTGAAACATGATTTTTATATTATTCTTGCCTCCTGGGCAGAATTTTAGTCCCAGAAGCAGGCCAGGTGTGGTGTTGTATAATTGGGCAGGAAAGTATCTGATGGGGACGCCATTGTTTTCCTGACTTCCTTCATATAAGTCTGAAGTGAAAAAGTTCTAGAATGGATATTCAGTTGTTGCTATTTGAGGTCCTTGTGTAGCCACTTAGAGGCCTCAACCTGTCCTTTTCTAGTATTCAAGGAAGGGTATTGGGGGCTTAGGATTGGCATAAATGACCAGGATTTTTAGGGAGGGTACCTCCTACGGGGATTGTTCATGAGGAGACCATTTATGGCTCTGCTTCTTAATTTGAAGCCTCACTCCTCACATGGCCAATGAAAAGCCTATTTCCTTGTCAAATCTATGTTGTTGGTGGGCATGGACTAGAATGACTAAGTCCTTTCCCTCCCATTATTAGTTCCCCTCCAGACCTCAGCAGACATTACAAGACCAGACAAGGACCCAAAAACAGTTTTCTGAATTTTTTTTATTATAAAGTACACGATTAGCTTTTCTCTCTGTCATGGCCCCTACATTCATTTCTTTGTTGCCCCACTTGATTAGCTTTTTGTACCACAATGCCCTGGGCATTGAGCTGATTCACCCTGCAGCTCTCACTCTCATCCAAACATCATAAATGAACTTTAAACCTGTTGGAAAATTGCAAAGATTCATGCATTCCTGTTTACAATTTTAAATTTGAAGAATAAATTAGACCTTGACCATTTACTGGACATTCACCATCTTTCCCCATAATAGAGGAAAAACCAATGCTGACAGAATACAGAAGCTACAACAAAAGAAACAGGAGCAGCTGCTCACATCTCTCCCTAACTCCCGGGGTCCAATCACACACGATTCTAAGCAGCACTGAGATACACTAATTATATGCTCTGAAACTAAAGGATGACCTCAGCTGAAGGTAAAATAAAAGTAGTTTCTGCTGGTTTCCCTAGTTAACTATCTTCAGCTGCTCTAAAGTATAGAGCCACATAAGCCCAGATGAAATTTAAAATTTAAACTGTAAATTACACTTAAATGTTGAATATGAAATGCACAGAAAATTAGATTTTTAGAGAGGTTACAAACTCCCTTACTGACAATTTGCACGCATTTCTGTGGTTCCTATTATGTAATGTAGTGAAATAATCGAAATGTTGGAAACCAGATAATAGTGGAAATTAATATGCTTCATTTTCAAAGACCATCCCATTTTGTGCCCCTGTTGTTTGTAGCCCAATGACACATTGCATTGCCCCAGCTACAACTTAATGTGACATCAGGAACTCATCTAACTTTCTGGAAGACAAGCAATGTCAGACTACAGTGCAAATTGCCTAAAGTTGTTTCACACTGATTCTATACAACCTCCAGCTGAGCGTTGTGCAACATTGTAAAATGTCCAACTGGTTCACTAAACTGCCTGTTACTACTGAAATTAACTACAGATTATTTTCTTTACTAATAATAATCTGCAACCCAGCCAACAGAATTCTGTAACCAAACACACTTTCACAAAGCTCCTTTGTAACTCAATGAAGAATAGGTAGGGCTTAGTGAGATATTTAGTGTTGCCTGTACAAGCAGGAAACATGGGAGGGACAAGGACCTAAGTAGGCAGGAGCTGAAATCCTGAGTTCAGGTCAAAGCAAATAATCAGTGAGCACAACATAAGATTGCTCAACACGAAAACAAATTTGCTGTAAAAGCTCAGCAGATCTGGCAGTATCTATGAAGGGGAAAGGCAGAGTTAACATTTCAGGTCCAGTGGCCGTTCCTCAAAAGCCATCGGAAACAGGTCATGAGGAAGGGTCACCGGACCTGAAACATTAACTCTGTTTTTTTCCCTTCACAGATGCTGCCAGACCTGCTGAGCTTTTCCAGCAACTTTGTTACTGATTTACATCATCTGCAGTTCTTTCAGATTCTTTAAGATTGCTCAAAATGCATTTCAAAGGCATTGATCATTCTGGGTAAGTTTTATGATGAGTGCCAGGGAGGATATACAAAATTGTCATCAAAATTTGCTGTGCCTTCCTCAACGTGATATTGCAAAGGGGAGAAGAATTTCCAATCCAAGAGGAGATGCTAACCTTCTCAAATGGCAATGACATATGAGAAGAGAACAAAGATCTCAACTCAGTTCTCCCAGATGCTGGAGACATGCAGAGATGTGCCAGGGCTTTCAAGAACAATGTAATCTCCAATCACTTTGATCGCAAGTGATGCACTTAGCTAACACTGCTTCAAAACCATTGCCCAATTCTATTGTGCAGGCACCTTACCATCTCCATCCAAAGTTACCTTATGCCATGACCAAAAGCAGAAGTTGCTGGAGAAGCTCAGTAGGCCTGGCAGCATCTGTGAAGATAAAATCAGAATTAACGTTTCGGGTCCGGTGACCCTTCCTCAGAACCAGATGCTGCCAGACCTGCTGAGCTCCAGCAACTTCTATTCTTTTTCCTTGATTTACAGCATCCACAGTTCATCCAGTTTTTATATTATGCCATTTTCCCTCCAACTCCAAGAAAACAAAGGAGAGTACATCATTCTCCCACAGGTTAAAAAGAATGACTGCAGTCAGAATATTGGTTTTACATGCATACTCAAGTCATTGAAGCTATCATGAGCCATCTCTTTACTCTTTGCCCACGTTGTCAAAGCCATAAACGTAGAGGCAGCGCACTTTTCAGAAATCAATAGCTACTAGTGGCAACCTCAGTAGCTGACAATGGGTTGGTTGTGATAACAGCCCATGCGATGACAAGGCGAGGTGTGTGGGGTTTGGTCTAAGGATATGAGAGAAGATGCTTAGGTCCTAAAATGATTGAACCTGATATTGAATTCGAAGGCTGCAGGAACACCAAGGAAAAAATGAGATTCTGTCACTCCAGTTTGATTCTTCCAGGCTGACCTTTATCCATTCCTTTATCTACCCAACTGTCGTTCTCTCACTCTCTCTGGGCTTCCTCTCCACCTATCATTTACTCGCGACCCTCCCTGCATCCCATCCTCTGTTTATAAACCAACCTCTTCCACGCTACATTCAATTCTGAAGACGTGTCACTGGACCTAAAATGTTCACACTCTTTTCTCTCCACAGATGCAGCCAGGCCTGCTGAGCTTTACCAGCAATTTCTGTTTGTGTTTCTGATTTCTAGCATCCACAGTTCATTGGATTTTGTTTGCAAAATATGTTGTGATATCATAATATATGTGTTTTCTGTAAATTTCTTAGCAAATGCATCACCATTGTATCCTCAGTATTTATTGATATTTCTCTTACTACCACTGCATCTTGTTATGACCCAGATATTAGCAGCTGATGATGAGAAGAGGCACTGAGAGCAGTCCCCCACAATGCAGTTGCATCTATGACTTATACATGTTAAACTTGCACAGTCATTGCATGTGTGGTGACTGACAATATATTAAACAGAATTGGAGCCCACTTCCTATGCAACTGTCAGTAACTGTGCTCTTCTTAATAAATTCTCCCCTTTATGTGACTAGGCTTGCTGCTGCACATTGCGTTCATGATTCATTAGCTCAGATTGTTAGCTTCAGCATAGCTGCAACCTTTAATTTGAAAATTGTGTTTGGTTTATTGAAAGTGGTAATTTGCTAAACTAGTGGAAATGACTATCATATGAAATCAATCTCTGTCTTGTACTTTCTCACTGACACTGTGTGCCATTTCAGGGGTGGGGTGATTATCACATTCACCTTAAATGTGACACGGCCGTGGTTCAAAATCCGGCAGAAACATTTGCCTGAATTGCGAGGTTCACATGTGGAGAGCTTTCAACATTAAAAGGGACCATCTTGCAGCACAGAGACAGTGTCCCTACCCAAGGCCTGGGAGGTCTGGGTTCAAGCCATACTTAATCCAGAAGTGTGTAATAACATCTCTGAACAAGTTGACTTGAAAAATAGGTTGTTACTCAGCTGCTTTTTGCACCACTTGTCTATCACACTGAGACTAAGACAATATGCCACTGTAAATCTCATAAATTCATAGGTTTGGAGAAGGTGTAAATTGGCAGTTGATCCTTCGATGAGCCAGATTTCCAATTGTTTACATCTATGCCGTCATACAAGGGGCTAACATGAGCAGCCTACACCAGAACTCCCTGAAATGCAAAAAATACTATAGAGACTATTCACAACTCTGGGGCCACTTGCTGGGACCTTGAGAGAAATCTTTGTATCCTCACTGGCTAGGTCCCAGAGGATTAGAGAATAGCCAATGTTGTTCCTTTGTTTAAGAAGGGTGGCAGGAATAATCCAGCTAATTACAGGCCAGTGAGCCTTACCTCAGTGGTAGGAAAATTAGAGGATTCTTCAAGACAGGATTTACTCCCACTTGGAAATAAGTGGGCATATTAGTGAGAGGCAACATGGTTTTGTGGAAAGGAGGTCATGTCTCACTAACTTGGTTGAGTTTTTGAGGAAGTGACAAAAATGATCGATGAGTGTAGGGCAGTGGATGTTGTCTATATCAACATTAGTAGGGCCTTTGACAAGGGTCCCTCGTGGCAGACTGATACAGAAGGTAAAGTTGCATGGCGTCAGAAGTGAGCTTGCAGGATGGACAAAAAACTGGCTCAGTCATAGAAGGCAGAGGGTAGCAGTGGAAGAGTATGTTTCTGAATGGAGAGCTGTGACTAGTGACGTTCCTCAGGGATCAGTGTTGGGACCTTTACTATTTGTGATATATATAAATGATTTGGAAGAAAATGTAACTGGTCTGATTAGTAAGTTTGCGAATGACACAAAGGTTGGTGAAATTGCAGAAAGCAATGAGGACCATCAGAGGATACAGCAGGATATAGATCAGTTGGTGCACAGAGATGGTAGGTGGGGATTAATCTGGAAAAATGTGAGGCGATGCATTTCAAGAGGTCTAATCAAGATGGCTTTGGAGGGGATACAGAAAAGATTTACCTGGATGTTTCCTGGTACGGAGGGCATTAGCTATAAGGAGAGGTTGGAGAAACTTAAGTTGTTCTCACTAGAATGACAGAGGTTGATGAGCGACTTGATAGAGGTCTACAAGATTACGGAGGGCACAGACACAGTGGACAGTCAGAAGTTTTTTCCCAGGGTGTAAGAGTCAGTTACTAGGAGCCATATGATGTGAGGGTCAAGTTCTAAAGGTGATGTGCAAGGGAAATTTTCTTCACACAGAGAGTGGTGGGTGCCTGGAATGTGTTGCCAGGGGAGATAGTGGAAGCAGACACGATAGTGACTTCTAAAGGGCATCTTGACAAATACAAGAATAGGATGGGAATAGAGGGATACAGTCCCCGGAAGGGTAGAGGGCTTTAGTTGTGATGGGCAGCATGTCGGTGCAGACTTGGAGGGCCAAAGGGCCTATGCCTGTGCTGTAATTTTCTTTGTTCTTTGTTCTAACTCCACTGATGCAAAGATTGATGGAGTTGTGGATAGTGTAGAAGGCTGTCAAAGCATACAGCAGGATATAGATTAGTTGCAGATATGGGCGGAGAAATCAAAGATGGGGTTTAATCTGGGTACATTTGAGGTACTGCACTTTGGGAGATCAAATGTTTCGGCAAAGTATTCAGTTAATGGCAGGTTCCTGAACAGCATTGATGTACAGAGGGATCTTGGAGTTCAAGTCCGTAGCTCCCTAAAAGTGACCACATGAGTATATTGGGTGGTGATGAGGGTTTTTGGCATGCTTGCTTTTATTGGTCAGGGAATTCAGTACAAGAGTCAGGGTGTCATATCACAGCTTTATAAGACTTTGGTTAGGCTACACTTAGAGTACTGTGTTCAATTCTGGTTGACATATTACGGAGGGATTTGGAGGCTTTGTAGATGGTGCAGAAGGAGGTTACCAGGATGCCGCCTGAATTAGAGGGCATGAACTATAAGGAGAGGCTGGAAGAACTCAGGTTTCAGGGCAGTGTAGGCTGAGATAGAAGTCTATAAAATTATTAGACACATAGTTAGGGTCAAAATCGTTTTCCCAGAGTGGAAATGTCAAAAACTAGGGGATATGCTTTTAAGGCGAGAGAGGGGATGTTCAAAGGAGATGTGAGAGACAAGTTTTTTACACAGAGAGTAGAACGCCCTGCCAGGGGTAATGGTGGAGGCAGATAAAATAGGGTCATTTAAGAGACTTTTAGGCAAGCACATAAATATGCAAGGAATGGAGGGATATGGACCGAGGGCTGGCAGAAGGAATTAGTTTAATTTGGCATAATGTTCAGTACAACATTGTGGGCTGAAGCACCCATTCATGTGCTGTACAGTTCGATGATCTATGTTCTACTACTGATAACACAATGGAAGAACAGGCATAAAAAGTACAGAGGACAAGTATATAAGAAAATATGATGTAAATGGAGAGTGCAAGGACTGATTGATTTCCTTTCAGTTTAGCTACCAAGGGAAATCAACTCATGTTCTGAAGAAGAGTCACTGGACCAGAAATGTTAACTCTGATTTCTCCCCACAGATGCTGCCAGACCTGCTGATATTTTAATAGCAATTTCAGTTTTGCTTTCTGATTTCCAGCATCCATAGTCCTTTTGATAATTTCAATGGAAAATAACAGGACTTTGGATTAAACAAGGAATTTGGAGACGAGTGATAATACCAGCTACAGATGCTGGAGAATCCAAGATAACAAGGTGTAGAGCTGGATGAACACAGCAGGCCAAGCAGCATCTTAGGAGCAGGAGGGCTGATGTTTCGGGCCTAGGCCCTTCTTCAGAAGTGCTTTTAAATATGTTCCAAGCGCCATCTTACTGGATTTGGAGCCGGGGACAATGGACAGTGTCCGATCGGGTAGTTTGGGACATCTTTTCAAACCTGATAACTTCATCTTCTGTGAGTAATACTTTCCTGAGAGACTATCATAGTCCACAGTTCTGGAGCCGGTGGGGATTTGAACCTGGGTCTCCTGGCTCAGGAGCACGGACATTACCGCTGCGCCATAAGAAACTTGCTCTTGCCCGAATCTGGCCCGAAACATCAGCTTTCCTGCTCCTAAGATGCTGCTTGGCCTGCTGTGTTCATCCAGTTGTACGCCTTGTTATCTCAAATTTGGAGACCAGCTGTTTTATGGGCTGGAGGAAGGCAAACAGCGGCATTTTTCAATGTTCAGTGCTAAGGTATCCTCTATTTATGATATAAGCTAATTACTTAGACTTAGGGATGTAGGTGGCCATTTCAAAATTTGACAGATGACAGAAATTTCTGAATGTTGTGAACAGAGAGAAAGACAGCAATTGACTTCATGAGGACATTAACTGGTGGAATGCGTGATCACTGGCAGCTGAACTTTGTTGGTGCACTGACAGCAGACTGGAAGGCAGGGGTAAACTTGACTTAGCCATTTAGGGTGCCCCAACCAAGTTTTGTGGCAATTGTGAATCTCATGAATTGCAATTGAAGCTTGTACCCTCTTGGACAACAGCCCACCTTGTAGAGCTGCCAGCCAACTGGATGGAGGGTGGCTCTTCAGTCCCTGCAGTGCTAATATGGGGAGGTGGTAGAGGTATTAACACTGAACTGTTAATCCAGAGAACCAGATAACATTCTGGGAACCTGAGTGCAAATCCCGCCACAGCAGATGGTGGAATTTGAAATAAAAATAAAACTGGAGGGGATGATGGATGGGGTGGTGAAGAGGAGAGCCAAGCTTTTACTTCAGACTACTACGTGGAGAAGGTAGTGTCACCAGACATAGCCAGCTTCGACTCAGATAGTAGGCTGGGACAGTCTTGTGCCTCCAGTCAGAAGGGACATGTAACAGTATAGATAAAAAGGTTTATGCTCCACAAGGGTAAGTTCTTCCATCCTCTCACTGCCATTCACACTCACTGGTTCACTTCTCACTCTAATGCTACCACAGTGCACACATCTCGCCAAGATTCAATTCAGTATTGCCAACATCATGTCTATTCAATAGCTCTCATTCACCTACTAACCCTTCCTGACCTCTGCGTTCTCTACTCACTCAATGGAGATACTTCATCTCCTCTCCAGCTCCTGCCTTATCACTAACTGCTCTTCCATCTGCTTCCAGAAGACTCAATCCTTTCCTTTGTGTCGTTGCAACAAAAATTGGCTCAAAACTGGTCTGAGAGGTTCATAGCTAAGAAAGGTTGGAGGATGAAGGTGGGGTGGAATTCTGGAGGTGTGGGGAGGACATCAGGCTCCTTTCTTCATATGAGGAGAATAGTCTTGAACTTTCTGGAGAAGAACACAACAGATGAGGCACAGCTCAGTGTGCAATTGACTCAGAAGTTTCATTGAGCTGTGCTGCCCTGCTCTCCCACTAACACCAATGTTAGGTTTTTATTAATTTGCACAAATGTCTATCCCTTTTACACAACTGATTGCCTCTCTTCTCTTTGCAGGCCCTTGTGGTACTGAGCAATTGTCCATACAGAAGAGGCCAGCATTGAAGATCTTCAGCTCCATCTCCATGTCTGAGAAAGAAATTATGAACCTTCAGAGGAAGCACCAGAAAGGCTTTCATCAACACCCTCCACCAGCTCAGAGACTTTTATGCTAGTGGGTAATCTATCTCGATTTAGAGTCAAGAGCTTAACCTGGTGAGCACATCACTGTCATGTCTGAGAGAGGAATTAAATAGAGATGTCCTGGAAGGTTATGCTCAAGTTACACAGGGCTCTGGTGAGACTACTGCTTTTAAAGTCATTCATGGGATGAGGGCATCATTGGCTGGGTCAGCATGTATTTCCCATCCTAATTACCCAGCCGGAAATTAAGAATCAACCACATTACTGTAAGTCTGGAGGCACATGCCAGACCAGGTAAGGATAGCAATTTCCTTCCCTGAAGGACATTAGTGAACCAGATGTGTTTTTTGACAATGGATTGCATGGTCATCATTCAGACTCTTAATTCCAGATATTTCTTGAATTCAAATTCCACCATCTGCCATGGTAGGATTTGAACTTGCGTCTTCAGAACATTATCTGGGCCTCTGAGTGAACAGTCCAGTCTAGTACATATGGAGGACTATGTCTAGTATTGGCCGTTTTATTTGAGGAAGGATGTGACTGCATTAGAAAATTTACAGAAAAGGCTTATCGGACTGCAACCTTAAATGCATGGGTTGTCTTATAAGGAAAAATCAGACAGGCTAGCCTTGTATCCACTCAGGTTTAAAACAATAAGCAGTGACTTCACTAAAGTATATATGATCCTGAGGAGTCTTAAGAGGTTAGATGTGAAGAAGATGTTTGCTTATGTTGGAGAATCTATATCTAGAGGGGTTCACTGTTTAAAAATGATGGGGTCACCAATTTAAAATAAGTAATAGGTGAATTTTGTTTTCTCAGGGGAATGAGATTTTGAAGCACTCTTTCTGAAAAGGTGATTGAAGACTAGATTTTAAAAGCTTTTTGTTTAAAACAGCATGAGTAATTGAATGAAAGGTTTTCAGGGGTAGGTGGGAATGTGGATTTGAGTTTACAGTCAAATCAGTCATGTCTTTTTAAATGGCAGAGCACACACCAGTATCTAAATGGCATGCTCCTGCTCCTCATTTGTGTATTGTTTACCTCCATAAGGAGCTCTGAGGTATGCAATATTATCCAATTGTATTTTCCATCACCAAAGCTTTAATGCTACAATGGGAGTAGAATTCTGCAAGTCAGCCACTATTTAACCTTTCCCTTCCAAATCACATACCAAATCCTTGAGTAATGACACTTCAATGTAAGAATTGGTCAACTGCAAAATAATGGCTTCCAATGCTGCTATGGAATATGTTTGTGAACTGGGAACTTCAGGCTCCACTTTGAACTACCCTTAGCTGAGTACAATCTTTTTTGAAGACAGGACAAGGGGAGAAATAGTGGGCACAGTACAAGTTTCCTTATTTCTTGGGGCCTAGATTTGGAATGTACTCTTTGGCTAATTTGCCAATGGAGTATAAACTGAAACCAGCTAAATGGCCTTATTGAATTTGTAGAGGCATGCTTACTACAATTGTCCTCAGCAGGGCCTTCAATTCCTCTGACCCCCTCCTGAAAAGAGTAATTTACTTAGTTCATTCTGCACAAGGTATCAAACATTTAGGCAGATAGTGCACAGTTGACCTCCAAACTGACACGGCAAAGTTCCAACATCATGTCAGTTTGAATAAGCTGCAGGCTATGTCTGTGACACAAGACTTTTTTCACCATCCTTGATCTTCTAATTTGTGTTGATGTCCCTGTGAATCCATTATTTTTTCAGTCTCCCATCCATTTTTACTGAACCCCTTCATATTCCTTTAATGCTCCTACTTTACCCCACAGAATCCATGACTCTGGAAATGTGCATGCCCTTGTTGGCCCTACATCTACCATGGAGAGACCGAAATGACAGTGGCTTGAAAGAACACCCACACCACCCCTTGCAACTTCTGGAGCTTCCAGTCCCCATCTATGGTTTCTGAGGTCACACCAAAACTATCTAGGATTGCCCTCTATCAGAGTGCCTGATCCCTTAGTGTCCTTCATCCCCAGATTTGAGTTACCTGCTTTCTCCAGGACAATTTGGGTTGTCCTCCTGATAAGCCCCATGACCATTATTGAGCAAACTCCAGGATTGATTGAGGCCCACCTTCTGGACTTACCTGGAAGTACAGTCTGACTGTGCATGACCCAGCCCCAATCTGACATCTCCACTGCAAAACTAACCAATCTACCTGTAATCCCAGATGTGCTTGCACTTGGCCCTTGTGACTAATTGTGACCTATCCCCAGACCACAAGAACATGGATCACTGAAACCTGGGCGTACTGTGCACCTGAATAACCTTAGCCACACATCCCCAAATGAAACACTTCAACAGGCTGTTGCAATACCCCCTCCTTCATCCCAATAAGCCCCTGCTCCCTTAGACTTACACACATGGCCATTTGCTTGAAGCACAGGCAGTGTATTTTCCAGTTAAGCTGCTGGCAAATGCCACAGGTGTGAAGTGGATGTAGCATGATGCTGTGGAGCAACATGTCAATCCCTTTAAGACAACAAAATGTGAGGCTGGATGAACACAGCAGGCCAAGCAGCATCTCAGGAGCACAAAAGCTGACGTTTTAGGCCTAGACCCTTCATCAGAGAGGCTCTCTGATGAAGGGTCTAGGCCCGAAATGTCAGCTTTTGTGCTCCTGAGATGCTGCTCGGCCTGCTGTGTTCATCCAGCCTCACATTTTGTTGTCTTGGATTCTCCAGCATCTGCAGTTCCCATTATCTCATGTCAATCCCTTTGACTGTTCTGTTCTTTTCACCATGACAAGGGCTTACCTCTTCCTCTGCACTGAAAAGCAGCAACCGGCAGCCCATAAGTTAGTGCTGAAGTCAATGTGTGCATGTTAAGGAAGCAATGTGAAATGGACGGGGGCTGGAAGCCTGCAAGTAAACACAAGATAAATGACCTTATGTCTTTACATTCTGCTCAGCAGTGAGAACTTCCCATACATTGATTTGAGTTATCTTGAGATCCCGCTTGCAGATGTCCTTGTATCATAAATGACGGCGACTTGTTGGTCTTGTGGTGACAGCAAGCTCATTACAGAGCAGTCCTCGACCTCGCTAGGAGATGCCCAATACTCATCTAAGGCCGTGGAAAAATGGATGCTGTAATATTTGCAATTCTCTAGTCACCTCAGACCAGTCCTGTACGAAATGAACTTTGGAAGATTATGACCTGGCCCTCAAGAAGATATGAGGAAAAACTCAGCAACTGTAGGCCAGTTAGTTTTTTCTGTTTAAAAAACACTTAATTTATTTTTTGTAATCAACCTTTTCAGAGATGTGATTACACACACGTGAGATTTGAACTCAGACCTCTAGACTCAGAGACAGGGACACTATCACTGTGCCACAAGAGTTGGCCACGTCGCTTTTACCTTGGTGGTAAACAAGGCTTTGAGGTAATAATCTAGGATAAAGGTAACAGTCACGAGGACGTGGTCAGTTAAATAGGGAAAATTAGCATGAATTTGTTCATGGCAAATGGTGTTAACTAGTAATTGAGGTTTTTGATGAGCACCAGAGGTGATTGATGAGACTACACATGTGGTGTATACTTGTTTCAAAAAGCGTTTAACAATATACCAAGTAATAGATTTGCCAACAACATCAAACAAAAGGAATAAAAAGGAAAATGGCAGCATAAATGTGCAATAAAAACAGGCGCTGTTGGAATTTTTCAGTCGGTAAGGCAGCATCTGTGCAGACAAACAGAGCTAATATTTTAGCTTGAGATAATAAAGTGTGAAGCTGGATGAACACAGCAGGCCAAGCAGCATCTCAGGAGCACAAAAGCTGACATTTCGGGCCTAGACCCTTCATCAGAGGTCGAGGCCCAAAACGTCAGCTTTTGTGCTCCTGAGATGCTGCTTGGCCTGTTGTGTTCATCCAGCTTCACACTTTATTATCTTGGATTCTCCAGCACCTGCAGTTCCCATTATCACTAATATTTTAGCTTGTTGAGTCTTCTTCACGATAGATGCATGAATTTGGATTTTAAGTTGATATAGGAACAAGAAGAAGAAGAAAACAGAGCATAGTGGTGAATGATTGTATTTTGTACCAGCGGAATTATATAGTGGGGTTCTCTGGGAGTTGATATTGAGGACATTACTTTCTTGTACAATAATAGTGACCAAGACCTAGGTATATGGTGTACTAATATGAAATTGGCAGATGACATAAAACATGGGCACATTGTGCAATAAATGAAGGATTATGATAGATTTCAATTTCTAGGAGGTACTTAAAAGCTTTAAAGAGGGACTGAAAAGATTTCCAAAAATTGTTGGAGAAATGGCAGGATGCAGTTGAAGAAGCTGCGGCGCTCTTCTTAATGGGAGAACATCGAATGGAGATGTGAAGGATGAGTGTTCAAAATCACCACAAGTTTGGACAGAGAAGATGGGGTAGAATTGTTTTCATTGGCAAAAGGGTTGAACCCAGAGGTTATAGGTTGATGACTGGTAAAAGAACATGACAAATTATTTTTTCATGCAGTTTGTGGTTAGATTTTAGAGTGCACTGCCAGATGAATGATGTAGGCATATTTAATCAGGACTTTTAAAAGAGAATTGAAGTAAAGCACAGGGAGAAAACACAAAAATGCAGACTACACCAAAAGGGCAAGGGTATGTAACTAGATGAGTTGTTCATCTGAAGAGGTACCACAGATATGATGGACTAAATGGCCTCATTCTGCACTGCAATGATACCGTGGAATGGATTTTATAGCCTCCCATCGGACATGTTTTCAACGCGGGCTGGTGTTGTGAGTTGGGCTCGGCATATGTAAAATGTTGCTATCCCACCTCCTTGACCAGGGGGAAGTGTAGTGTAGTGGTAATATTACTGGATTAATAATCCAGAGTACAAGACCAGTGTTCTGCAGACATTGGTTTGATATCTTTACCCAACCTTTCACGAGGGAATACCAATAAATCTGGCAATTGACACATACTGATCTGATTCATTTTAAAATTCTTCAAAATGGAAGTCCAGTGTCATCGGCACTCTCATTTCTGAGTATCACTCTATATGTGCCTCTGGTCTCGCTCACGTAGGACGCCAGACCTAAAGCAATGTCATTGATTCTGAACTGCCCTCTATAACTTTGGCGATTCCTGAACTGAATAGCTTGCTACCAGGGATTAGACTTAAATTCACCGCCTGATAATGTGATGAACACTGTTGCTTAAAGCGGAATTGGATGCATATTCGATGGAAGAACACAATGCATGTGGGAAAGAGTGGGTGGGGAAGGTAAGACTGAGAGGAGTGAAAACAGAGAGAGTCAATGCATATTCAGTGAGATGTGTTGTCTCTTTCTAAGCTTTACCTGTCTGTGAATCTATGAGGAACCCCATGTACAGATTCTAGGATGCATTGAAGAAGCATCCACCTTCTGAATTAGTACCATATACCAACAAGAGAATTTGGGAGTGGATGACACAGATTGTTTACCTTTGTTTCTGAAACAATTTATGTTTGAATGTGCCCGCTTGTGAACAGGTTGGGACAATTCTGCGTTCTTCCTCACAATGGGATTAGCCCCATGGTAAAGTCAAACCATGCCTGGTGCCTGGAGATGGCATCTCGGCAGGAAGATCAGGTCTCCATGAGGCCTCCTCTACTAATCCTCACCACCCCCAGCAGCTATGAAAATCAGCTGGCCACAGTTGTGGCCAAAACCCAACCCACGAGGGGTTTGGGGAGGCAGCTGAACCAAGCAGTGGGAATACTAGGAGCATCCTTAATTGCTTGGCAGATCTGAAAGCAGCCAAATGGGAGAAGCCTCCATCAAGTGGCAGAAGCATGCACATTGTCAGCAAGTAAAGGGACGAAACTTGGGAATAGGCCCACACAGATTATTTAAGTGGGCAAGATCCCACTGGTATCCTTACTATTTCTACTTTCCCATCCCCCAATGTGAAAATGTAAGGCTGCTTATGTGCAATTTATCAGGGCCCACTCATTAATGTATAATTATTTGATTAGATTAGATTAGATTCCCTACAGTGTGGAAACAGGCCCTTCGGCCCAACAAGTCCCACCCAGACCCATCCCCCTGTAACCCACACACCCATGAACACTATGGACAATTTAGCATGGCCAATCCACCTAACCTGCACATCTTTGGACTGTGGGAGGAAACCGGAGCACCCGGAGGAAACCCTGCAGACACAGGGAGAATGTGCAAACTCCACAGAGACAGTCGCCCGAGGCGGGAATCGAACCTGGGTCCCTGGTGCTGTGAGGCTGCAGTGCTAACCACTGAGCCACCGTGCCTCCCCAAATTCAAACAAGATTCTTGGACTAAAATATTTTTTGCAGAGATTTGGTCTCAATGTAGACATTATAGGGAAAAAGAAGCAGTCAGGTTCCTTCCTCTAAATTTTGACATTACCTGGGGAATGTAACAGGGTAGCGTTAATGTCACTGCGATTAATAATCCAGGGTAACGTTCGGAGGCCAGCAGTTCAAATCCCACCATGGTAGATGGTGAAATCTTGATTCAATTTCGAAAGAAATCTGGAATAAAAAGCTAGTTTAATGGCAACCATGTAACCACCATTCATTGTTGTAAAAATTTATCTGGTTCACTAATATTTTACTGTCTGCCATTTGGGCCATTAACAATGGGCAATGAGTAACAAATGCTTCTGGAATCGGGTGTCCCACATCCCATGAGCAAAGTTCTGATAGATTGTGTTTCAAGAGAATTACTCAGTGACTATCAATGGTTTGTATGATGGAATTCCTAATAAAACTTACACTTTCCCCAATAATATAATGGAGGAAGTGAAGAAAGAGCAGAAGCAAGAGACAATAAGGGAATTGGGATTAATCAAGTAGCAGTAGAGGGAATCAGACTTGGAACTGCCAAATATTTAAACATATTTTCGGAAAATTTTACAGCTCTTTTGCAATATGTTATGTTTCAGTCATGGAGTTTAGAGGATCTCTAGTGTAGTAAGGTCTTAATCGAAGTGCACAGCCCACGCTGCTCTCTGGATTTTAACATTGCCTGTAGCTCTCGGCATTTATTCCCTATGCTCATTTCATGCAGCCACAGGGAACATTTGGCAGCTTGGCTAATTTGTACTTCGCTCGTCTTTACTTTGGCAAGTCACCAGTGCCTCCTCTTTACTTCAATTATACAATGCTGCAGTGTGAGTAAATGGGATGACAAGGAGACCCATTACATTTTCCAAACTGACTGTGTTCCCCGGGGTTCTGGGATTATTAATTGCACCCATATGTCATTCTGTGTTGAAAGCGTAAGCCCTATACTTACAGAAACCACAGAGGCCTAAATATTCAGTTCTGTTGTGATGACACAGGCACAGCTTTTATTCTTCATCAGTCTGGTGGCTCCACTACATTCCCACAGTGAGAATTAAAGAGAAGGAAGGCTGCTCAGTGACATAATCATCATTATCATCATTGGAATGTCATTGCTGCGAGGAGTGCACAAAGATATACATTTTCATAGGGTCACTGAAGACATAGGAGCCTCCATATCTGTAACCCTAGTTATGAGGTCAGGGCAGAATTTTGGAATTGCTTTAACTTGATGTAATGATAAACCTTGGATGTTAGCATATCTCCCTCCACCCTGCCATTCCATGACTTCGGGTGCAGTCCTGCCTGCATTCAAGTATCTGTTTTACTGGTGGCATCCAAATGTTGTAAAAACTGTCATCATTCAGTGAAGATCAATTGAGTAGAACAGGCCATTCTCCTCACTTGGTTCGGCCTAAAGCCTGGGAGTCATGTACCCAAACTCCCACTGTTCTGAATGAATTTCCCAGCGTATTCTCCAAAGGAAAATGCCCTCAATCAAAGAATGTTACATTGGAGCAGTGTTGGGTGTCCTATCACCACTGTTGCATCCATGGCAGCCTTGCACTGAAGAATTAATTGCATTCAAGTGTGGCCCTGAGTCTGACTGAGCCACAGCAACTGTCCCCTCTCCCTGAGTTATGTTTCCTCTAGACCCCACCTTCTGTAACCTATTGATACCCTGTTGCACAGGCAGATCAGGATCAAAGTACTTTCAAACCCAATTGAATGAATTATGATCCCTCACCATTGGTGAAAAAGAAGCAGATAGGGAATCTTAGAATTTTTTAAAATCCCCTTTCAGCCTTAAAAATATCCACTTCTGGCTTTAACAAATATGAGTTTTGTATCTTAAACTTGGGGCTCTGGATAGGTTTGAAAGCTCTCTGAAACTTTACTATGGCAGCTACGGTGGAGCAGTGAGGAAATGTTGCTACTCTATCACTCAAGCTGGAGCTGGTGAAAGGTTTTAAGGAATGAAGAGATATTATTTCACACTAATGTTTTTGCCAAAGCTGTTGAGACTAAAGCAATTTTGTTGGGTGTACCACATAGCAATGTGTTTACCTTTCAATTAGAATAGCCGTTTACTTTAAGACAACCTGTCCTTCAAGAGTGGGAAGATCTACACTCAGTTCCATTCATGATCTATCTAGGATATCATATATTAGCGGAGGCTATCAAGCTTGTTTAGCATAGCCCTTCATACAATCACTGCACTGACTGATATGGTCCTTGATTTTGTTGCTCATGTTTCACTGGTAGAGTACATCTTTTGCCTTTCTCAGACTTTACTCAATTTCTTGATGGCCTGCATAGATACTGTTTAGTATCTGTCCCGTAAACTCCTTCAGGATAATGACTATTTACCTTGTTCAATATACCATCTTGGGCTGTCAGTTCATCTCTGTCTGCCGAATGCTGTCTTAGAGACATAAGTCTTTGTTTGTCTCTTTGGGCCATCCTTTCATTACTACAACTTACAACAGTTGGAGATTTGCATCTTGTTGGGTAATTTGCTTGATTTAAGCAAAGTACTTGTTTGTTATGTTCGACATCTCTCCTGGGTTGAAGGCTTCCAGAACGTAACAAGCTGCTTCTTCACACTGGTTCTCTCCAGCATCCTCTAATCTCTTCACTGGGACTGCTGCTCTCAACAGCCTATCCATAATATACATCTGCTTCCCTTGCTGGCTTGTCATGTACAGATCTCTGTAACTGGACTAACATTCTTTGAAGATGATTTTGGATCAGATAATTGCAGCTTGAGTAAAATATTTTTGAGAGTCTTCTGCCAGATTCAACTCTTTCATGGAGATACTGATGAAAACGCTCATGAACAAAGACTAAAACCAGATATTTTTCTCAATCTAATCTTAGAGTCTCTCTCTGTAACACCCTGAATGCAAATGCAACCATTGTGCTTGCTACATTAGGTTTGCTCCAAGTCCTGTCTCGCTGGAATCACACCACATGGTGGCTTTATCATTTACAATAAAGTGTTTCAGCACTGCATTATTGTCATGAGTAGTTTGATTTTAGTGAAGCCTGCTTCTTGTTCTGAGCCTCAATGGTTCTGTATGTCTTTGGCAGTAATTGGACATAATGGTTTAGCCTCTAAAGACTAATTGGACGAGGGTTTTGCCACATTGAATCCAACTATGTCCTGTGGGCCACTGTATCACTACTATAGCTCTCAGCTTTTCAGGATCCAGGTGAAGATATTTTTTTCTGACAGTGTACGGCCTATGTGCTCAACTTGGTGCATCTTGAATTGAAACATTTTCTTGTTCCACTTCAGGTTCAGCGAACCATCTCAGTCAAACAGTTGCATTAGATTTGGATTGAGGTCAGCAATGATTTCTTTGTTTGTGTCTTCTCATCCATAAACTATTCGATAATCCAGTAGAGCTTACATACATGAGAATCAATTACCACCTAATGTTGCCTCTGTTGATATTCATCTGGAGTAGTGGGAATTCCAAATGGCATACATAATCATGTGTAACTCCTAAACAGTGTCCAGGATGTGGTTAGAAAATGATTACTTTCATTTAGCTTCACTTGCTAGAAACCATTTTTCTCATCCATACTAATTAAGATTTTTGCTTTTGTATGCTGTGACAAAATTCTTTCTATGATTCCTGGAGGACTGAAACTCCCCAGGGTTTACTTAGCCCTTTGGTTCAATACATACTCTCTGTTTTCCAGGTTATTTCACTGTTACCATCTGCTAACTCTGTGAGGAGTTGTCACTTGTCTGATTACTACTTTGCTTTTCCAGCTCTTGAATCTTGTTTTTCATCTGGCCTTGAAGGTAGGTGGAACATTCTTTGTTAGATGAAGAATTGATCTAGTATTCTCATCTACTTTCAATGATATTCCCCTGGAAGAGACCCCAACTTCCTCAAAAATGTGCTAAACACACACATTGCCTGGTCAAAGCTCTGATGTAGTGGGAGATATTGCAAATCTCTTTCTGCAAATTGAGGATATCAATCCAAGTTTCATTTGCCTGGTTGAAATGAGGGGAATTTGCTTTCAAACTGCGATGTGGAACTCAGAATCCATGTTCATATTGCAATAAGCTGCAGAGTAGCCTGTTGTCTCAGCATGAATATGGTGCCATAATATAGCATTGACCTTATTTTCAAGGGCTTCATTTGGGTCATTATGTCAAACCACTTCACACAGGTCTATAAAGGTCATGATGCTGTATGATACCCGACAGTGACTACCTGTTTTATTGACCTAATGTTCTCCTTCTGCAATTCTCTTGTAACAGCCACAATCAATTTATTATCTGCCAATCTGACTGAAACAACCTGCTGTATGGTGTAGAGTGATTCATCAGAAACTTCAGCGACTTCTCCTCAGTGGCTATCTGTACCTACTAATCGTGCTTCTTATTGCTACTTGTGAGCAAAATGATTCAGTTTCTTGAAGTGAGAACACTGCTGCCCCCAAGCTGGACATACCATCATCTCCTTTGCATGATGCTTTCTGCAATATTTGCACCCTGCTGTTTGTCTGTGATTCTTCTGCCCCTTGTATGTTTCTGTCAGAATAATGTAAGATCTGCTTGAGCTGTTGACCCACAACTTTAGCATTTCTGCTCATGCATTCTCCTCATATTATCCCTGTCTCTTCACTGAAGTATGTATTCTTCCCAATTTGGGTCCCTAATTCCAAATTCAAACCAAGTTTAATTGGATCCTGCATTAATTGCACAAATTTACAGGTTTCTGCAAGTCAGGTGAATGATGTTATACATTGATAAATAGCTTTTTTTGTACTTTGTACAATTATTGAATATGCACCATTCATCTTTAAGGGTCTAGGCCCGAAACATCAGCTTTTGACGTTCCTAAGATGCTGCTTGGCCTGCAGTGTTCATCCAGCTTCACACTTTAACATATAGAACATTACAGCACAGTACAAGCCCTTCAGCCCTCGATGTTGTGCCGACCTGTCATACCGATCTCAAGCCCATCTAACCTACACTATTCCATGTACGTCCATATGCTTGTCCAATGACGACTTAAATGTACCTAAAGTTGGCGAATCTACTACCGTTGAAGGCAAAGCGTTCCATTCCCTTACTACTCTCTGAGTAAAGAAACTACCTCTGACATCTGTCCTATATCTTTCACCCCTCAATTTAAAGCTATGCTCCCTCGTGCTCGCCGTCACCATCCTAGGAAAAAGGCTCTCCCTATCCACCCTATCTAACCCTCTGATTATTTTATATGTCTCAAACCTGGTCAAGTCCCCTCAGGTTGGTACATGTTTCTATTAAATCATCTTTGACTCCTTCAAACTCCAGTGGATACAGGCTAATCTGGTCTGAGCTTTCACCATGATCTAGGCCTCAGACTTACCTCAGTCATAGAGAGCTGCTGAACAACAGCCCAACAAGTACATTCAAACACTTAGTGTTCAAACCAGCTCATTAATATGTTAGTAAGGAAGACAAGGCAGTTTGGAGAATGGACATGGTGATAAAAGCAGTGAAGCACAGGAGCATCTTCCTGCTCTCATGACATCTCCCTCCCCTTTGATGGTTTGCGTTGCCCATAATGGGGTATATAAATTAACCAACTAGAAAATGTGAGTAACTTACTGATGATACTGATGAGGTTTTGTGAAGGGAAGGTCATGCTTCACAAACCTTATTGAGTTCTTTGAGAAGGTAACCAAACAGGTAGATGAGAGTAAACCAGTTGATGTGGTGTATATGGATTTCAGCAAGGCGTTCGATAAGGTTCCCCACAATAGGCTATTGTACAAAATGCGGAGGAATGGAATTGTGGGAAATATAGCAGTTTGGATCGGAAATTGGCTTGCTGAAAGAAGACAGAGGGTGGTAGTTGTTGGGAAATGTTCATCCTGGAGACCAGTTACTAGTGGTGTACCACAAGGGTCGGTGTTGGGTCCACTGCTGTTTGTCATTTTTATAAATGACCTGGATGAGTGTGTAGAAGGATGGGTTAGTAAATTTGCAGACAACACTAAGGTCGGTGGAGTTGTGGATAGTGACGAAGGATGCTGTAGGTTGCAGAGAGACATAGATAAGCTGCAGGGCTGGGCTGAGAGGTGGCAAATGGAGTTTAATGCACACAAGTGTGAGGTGATGCACTTTGGTAGGAGTAACCGGAAGGCAAAGTACTGGGCTAATGGTAAGATTCTTAGCAGTGTAGATGAGCAGAGAGAACTCTGTGTCCATGTACACAGATCCTTGAAAGTTGCCACCCAGGTTGACAGGGCTGTTAAGAAGGCATACAGTGTTTTAGCTTTTATTAATAGAGGGATCGAGTTCCGGAACCAAGAGGTTATGGTGAAGCTGTACAAAACTCTGGTGCGGCCGCACTTGGAGTATTGTGTACAGTTCTGGTCACCGCATTATAAGAAGGATGTGGAAGCTTTGGAAAGGGTGCAGAGGAGATTTACTAGGATGTTGCTTGGTATGGAAGGAAGGTCTTACGAGGAAAGGCTGAGGGACTTGAGGCTGTTTTCATTAGAGAGAAGAAGGTTGAGAGGTGACTTAATTGAAACATAAAAAATAATCAGAGGGTTAGATAGGGTGGATAGGGAGAGTCATTTTCCTAGGATGGTGACGGCGAGCACGAGGGGGCACAGCTTTAAATTGAGGGGTGAAAGATATAGGACAGATGTCAGAGGTAGTTTCTTTACTCAGAGAGTAGTAAGGGAATGGAACGCTTTGCCTTCAACGGTAGTAGATTCGCCAACTTTAGATACATTTAAGTCGTCATTGGACAAGCAACATGGACGTGCATGGAAAAGTGTAGGTTAGATGGGCTTGAGATTGGTATGACAGGTCGGCACAACATCGAGGGCTGAAGGGCCTGTACTATGCTGTAATGTTCTATGTTCTATGATAGTTAATCGAGGCAAAAAACACTCATGGGTGATTTGGTGACAGAGGATTAATGAAGAAAACAAGAACAGCAACTCCCATGATTCTTTAAAAACTGACCACAGGCCCATCCTCATCCCATGTCCAACCCTCCCTCTCATCCCTGCCACCCTGACCTAACACAACCTGTCCATCTTCCCTCCCACCTATCCGCTCCACCCACCTCACTGACTAATCCCCACCACTGCCTATCTGCACTCACCTATCACCATCCCACCTACCTTCCCCAGCCACTCCCCTCCTCTCTCTACTTCTGAGCTCCCTTCCCCCTCTCCCATTCCTGAAGAAGGATCCCGACCCAAAATGTCAACCCTCCTGTTCCTCTGATGCTGCCTGACCTGCTGTGTTCTTCCAGCTGTGTTATCTCTGACTCCAGCTTCTGCAGTTCTGGCTATCCTGACTTAAATGATTGTCACAGGGAATAATCTTTCATGCTTCTCTGTTCATGTTCCGTTAGAACAAGAAAAGGGCTTTTCTCAGGCCTTAACCCTCATGCTTCATTTAAAAATACAACAAACTGTTCACACTTTTACTTCAGTGATAGTTGAGGATGAACCTTCTGGTCCAGAGACAAAGACATTACAACCTTGCTACCTGTCCCATATTTTAGTTAGATAGGTCTAGCAAGCTGATAGTCATCTTTCTCAATCACATCATTCACAGTTCCTCCTTGATGAACAAGTGCAACTTGAATTCAGCTGTTTCCTACCTGAGAAACTGAGGAAATGGGCACTTGTGCTACAGTAGTACTGTTCCTATCTCTGGGCCAGAAAATCATGGTCTAAGTCCCACCCTGCTCCAGAGGTGTTTCAGAACATCTCTGAGCAGGTTGGTTAGCATCTATCTAAATTTTAAACCAGGCAGGTTGACACTACCTGATCAGGGCATTGCCTTGTGGCTGTCTTTGTTATCTCTAATTTATATATATATATAGTAGGTTTGGATTTTGAACTAGTGGCATGTGGAATTTTGCCTCTGTGTGTGAAGGGGTTTAATGATCAACTTGTAAGTATTTCTGTTGCCCAGTGATTTTTTTTTTTAAACAAATGTATGAGAGGAATAGTTTTTGAAGGCAAATGATAATTAGTTTGCAATGGAAGAGTTTCAACAAGAAAACAAAGTGTGGCACATTAGATTTCAGTTACAACATTCTGGAATTGTTATTTTTGTATGGAAGAAATACCCATAGCTTGAAGAAAGTCCTTTCAGTTTCAGTTTGCTCAGTCCTTGGCTGAAGCTAGATATGGATGACAGTTTACAAGTCTTAGGATATTGGTTATCTGTAAGAAGTTAGCTGGCAATTTGCAGATCAGATGCTTGGTTAAAATCCTGAATGCATTATTTGAAGCTGAAGAAGTCATAGAATCATAGAATCCCTACAAGTGTGGAGGTGGGCCATTCGATTCATTGAGTCCACACCAACCCTACAAACAGCATCCTACCCAGACTCACCCCATCCCTCTAATCCTGCATTTATCATGACTAACTCACCAAGACTGCACATCCCGAGACATTATGGGCAATTTAGTGTGGCCAATCCACCTAACCTGCACACCTTTGGACTGTGGGAGGAAACAGAAGCATTCAGAGGAAACGCATGCCGTCACCAGGAGAATGTGCAAGCTGTAAATCTAAGATAATAAAATGTGAGGCTGGATGAACACAGCAGGCCAAGCAGCATCTCAGGAGCACAAAAGCTGACGTTTCGGGCCTAGACCCTTCATCAGAGAGCTCCTGAGATGCTGCTTGGCCTGCTGTGTTCATCCAGCCTCACATTTTATTATCTTGGAATTCTCCAGCATCTGCAGTTCCCATTATCTCTGTAAATCTAAGTTCAGTTGTATGAAAACTTGAGGAAAAGGCAATCTGATTTTCATGTCTAGGTCTTGAAATTAGAATTAAACCAGAGATGTGAGAAAAAGGGGAAGTTCCATAATAAGTGAATTGGAATTAATGGGAATGCATTTTAATGAATGTTTCAAAATCTTTGAAGTTGTCTCATATGCACATACCTTGCTTTATTCTATTTAGACTTTTGATTCTTCTGATTTCTTGTTAAAACCAGATCTGCAACAGTGTGTGCTTGTGGTTCAGTGAAAGACAACCTCATTAAAACTAAATTTAAAAGAAAATATGATTTATCAAGCTAGATTTCAGTCTGGGATATGATTTGTCTTGTGATAACATCATCTGGAATTATAACACTTGTGGGCTTTTTTCTGCTCTCTGTAGGAATTTGTGGTGTAATCTATTTTTGAAATATTCTCTTCCTAACTATGATAGACATGTTGCTACTTGTAACTGCTTTGCTCAATAATCTGTTGCTATTTCATAATTCTGCATGGAAACATTCGTATTTTTGCTTAATATCAGCTGTTGTTTGAACAATAGACTGGTAGGGGAGAAACTGCAGCCTGCTCCTAATCAAAGTTTTAACCTCAGCTGGAATCCTTGTTTTTGTTGATTTTTTTGTGGCAGTTCACAGCACTGCATGCACCTGTGTCTGTCAGGGGCTATGCTTTCTTACAACTCTGAAACACTCAAATAAATGTCACTTCTGACAACATGTTTGGAGTGTGCAGCACAATAGTATGCTCAAACAACTGATTTGCTCAAGCAAACTTAAACTGTCTGTGTGGTCACCAGACTATTGAAGACGAGGAGGGACATTTGCACTTTCAATCTAAACAGCAATGTTTTTAGGTTGGTGTTGAGGACAGTAGATATGTCCTTTGCTCACACCATAGAACCATCTTGGACATCTTTTCCATTGGACTATAACCTCACTTTGCCAAGCCTGTGTGGTTGCTGTATGGTGCATCAGCTATCGCACCCTAAAATAATTCATCCACAGTCATTTTCCACCCCTCATAGTGAAGTTTGGAGTCTGAAATGTCTGAACCCTCAGAGACAACTTCAACACAGCAGAACAACATAGCTGCCTGGGACCCCACATGTTTTGGCATTGACATTGACACCCTAAGTGAAACCTGACAGGCAGGGGATGGCCAACTCAAGGAACAAAATGCTGGATACAGCTGCCTCTGGAAAGAAAAATCAATAAAAATAAAGTTGTCTTTATGGGAAACAAAAAACTTCACCGCCTTACCTGCTGGGGTAAATGCTTTAATCGCAACTGGTTCATGTTTGCCCAAAATCAGGGCACTACAGTATCAGCAGGCATGCCCAGCACTCGATGCTATAATCAATCCAAATAGGAACATTACACCAACCATCAACCAACAACAAACTGACCAAGCAGCATCATAGGAGCAGGAAAGCTGACATTTTGGGCCTAGACCCTTCTTGGGTCTAGGCCCAAAACATCTGCTTTGCTGCTCCTCTGATGCTGCTGGGCCTGCTGTGTTCATCCAGCTCTACGCCTTGTTATCTCAGATTCTCCAGCATCTGCAGTTCCTACTATCTCTCACAAACTGACCATCCGTGCTGACTTCCACACCAGAGTTGGAAAGCACGCTGGGAGATGTGATTGGCAGAGGAGTTGGTGAGATCCAGAAATGTACCCTGTTCATCATAGAAAAGCCTATCAGAATCAACACCTTGTGCCATCTGAGAGTGGAGTAAAAGTCTCATGGCAATACCTTCACTCCGAGCACTGGCACTTGCTCGACTACATCATTTTCCAAACAAGGACCAGAATGATATGTGTATCACCCGAAGCATGTCAGGAGTTGATGACTGCTGGATGGCTCACTGTCTAATTCACTCTGTTATCAGCATTAATGTACCCCAAAAGCAGCAATGGGAACACAAACAATGCTGCATTAAAAACAAACACTGATTGGCTCAAAGAACCTGATAAGAGAGCCATATTCAGCCAATGCCTCACTGCCAACCTAACAATTCAAGGTGAGACAGAGATGCAGAGTGTACGCAGAGCCTGGTCTGCCTTCAAGGCTGCTGGAGTCAGCACCTGCAAAAGGATGTTTGCTCACTCAACCAAGAAAGACCGAGACTGGTTCAATGTGAATGACTAGGCAATCCAGGAGCTGATAAGCTGTGGCGGAAGGTATTTCTGAACATATACCAACTTGACAACTAGAAAGCAGCTCTATATACAGCTGGAGCTGAGTTCCAATCACCTAAGAATAGATGGTGAGTGGAGAAAGCACAGGAGATCCATCAGCTAGCTGGTGACTATGATGGACCTGATATCTTTAGTAAAATCAAGACAACTGATCATTCATGCACCCGTGACCCTACTTTATTGCTGGCCAAAATGGAGAGGTGCTCATCAAGGAAATCTAGGCATCTGCTGGGAACAGAACACTGTTCTAATAGGGCCTCTATTAACGAAGTCCATCTTCACTGTGAGTATCCATGAGTATCCATTCACATTGAACCAGTCTCGGTCTTTCTTGGTTGAGTGAGCAAACATCCCTTTGCAGGTGCTGACTCCAGCAGCCTTGAAGGCTGCCCACCATCACCTCAGCATTACACTAACATGGTAAGGGGTGGAAAAGGCAGCTAAAGAACAAGAAGGCATCAGGAGCAGATAGAGTCCCTGCCAATGTGCCCAATTAGGGTGTAGAAGCTCGATTAACATGTTGCCTCATTTCTCTTATCTGGATGGAGGACACAAGGCTAGGAGGTCTCAGACACACTGTAACCATAACATCTTCCAGAGAGGTGACAGGTCTCACTGCAGTAACTACAAAAGGATTTCCATGCTGTTCATTACAGAGTTATCACGAAGAAACCCTTTCACTTGCTTAGTCCTGTGTCTGATAAGCTTCTTCCAGTGTCCAGCTGGTTATTATAGAAAGGCTATGAACAGTTGATTGTTGCAATTCATGATTTCCTGAGGAAAGCAGAGAATGCTAATTGAGTGAATGATTGGGAAAGGTTGTACAAAGTATGACACTTCACAGAGCACGACAGAGAGTTGGACCCCAGCATACAAAAATTCTTTTTGCACTTTTGAACAGAAACTTGTCCTATTACTTTCCCTTGGTTGCCCAGGTTTGGAACTGTCTCTTTCACACAGAGAATCAACACCAGTATCATTGGCTTAGGTGCACTTCTGCCATACGTTTAAATGTCGAAGAGTGACTCTCACTTTCACCAGTTGGAGTTTCAAGCGAAATGAGAGGAATATGGAAAATTACTCCAGTATGAAATTTGAACTATTTGCTTTTGAGGTGGCCTATTTTGAAGAAATTCAGACAGTCAGAATTTAAAGTATTTACTCATGACAATCCTCTAAACTATTTTCAAACATCCACCAAAATTGGAGCAACAAGAGAATCAGGGTAACAAAGTGTGAAGCTGGATGAACACAGCAGGCCAAGCAGCATCTCAGGAGCACAAAAGCTGACGTTTCAGGCCTAGACCCTTCACCAGAGAGGGGGATGGGGTGAGGGTTCTGGAATAAATAGGGAGAGAGGGGGAGGCGGACCGAAGATGGATAGAGGAGAAGATAGGTGGAGAGGAGAGTGTAGGTGGAGAGGTGGGGAGGGGATAGGTCAATCCGGGGAGGACGGACAAGTCAAGAAGGCGGGGTGAGGTTAGTAGGTAGGAAATGGAGGTGCGGCTTGAGGTGGGAGGAGGGGATAAGTGAGAGGAAGAACAGGTTAGGGAGGCGGGGATGAGCTGGGCTGGTTTTGGGATGCAGTGGGGGAGGGGGAGATTTTGAAGCTTGTGAAGTCCACATTGATACCATTGGGCTGCAGGGTTCCCAAGCGGAATATGAGTTGCTGTTCCTGCAACCTTCGGATGGCTTCATTGTGGCACTTCAGGAGGCCCATGATGGACATGTCATCTAAGGAATGGGATGGAGAGTTAAAATGGTTCACGACTGGGAGGTGCAGTTGTTTATTGCGAACCAAGTGGAGGTGTTCTGCAAAGCGGTCCCCAGGCTTCCACTTGGTTTCCCCAATGTAGAGGAAGCCACACTGGGCAAAGCGGTCCCCAAGCCTCCGCTTGGTTTCGCCAATGTAGAGGGGAATCCGGGAGACACTGAACTCTTTCAATTCTGATTCCGAATCCTGTATAGGGAAGGGAAGAATGATGGAAATACTATTGCCTTTAGTTGAAAGGCTGATCACAGGAGGGGACCTACCCCTGCCCAGCTGGAAGGGCCTGTGGCTGATGCCACAACTGTCCCCCAAGCAAAAGGTTAGCATTCCCACCTCAATTTCCTTTGAAAATTAAACTAATATTCAGCAGAAGTTAAGAAGATCGTCTGAAGCAAGTGCCTAATTTCATCCCAACCCTTACCATTTTCCTAGATGGGCACTGTAAGAGGAGAATGCTGCCACATTCTAGACATTCTGATGCAATTAAACCTCTGCTGCTGAGCAAATGGTCACTGTGTGTCATATGTAGTTGCCAGGATGACAAATCCCAAGCAGGGAAATGTGTAAAGGAAACTTCAGAAGCAAGAGGTGAAGGAGACAAATGGACCATCTCTGGAAAAGAGAGTGTCTTTAGGGGAAGGAAGCTTCATGGACAGAAGAATCAGGCAGAGAAAGGATTTCCTCAAACAGATGTAAATGACAGGCTTAATTCCGCATAGAAACTGTCTCTTCCATGTCTAATCTTCATGTTTGTAACAACCTAATGCCAGTAGGATGTAGAATCCCAGCTTCACAGTCTTTTGGCCATCTCGGAGTTCAAATCAGATGTTAAAAATACACCTTATTTTCCATTTCTCTTCATGTGTCTTTGTATCTCTTTGTTTGTGCCCGCTGTCATCAGTTTTAATCTATCCTTTTCTTATGTGAAATCCAGGTATTGCAGGATTTTTCTGCTGCTGCTGTTCAGCATTCTCTTTTTTTCACATTCTCTCTTTGACACGAGCAAGATATTTCTGAGGCAGCAGAGCTAATCGGGCTTCTCCCAAAATGAAAGCATGTTCTTACAATAACACAGAGGCTGTGCTGTCAATAAGAACTTCATATAGACTTTTAGAGTCATAGAGATGTACAGCACGGAAACTTTAGCCTAACTCATCCATACCAAACAGTTGTCCGAAATTTACCTACTCCTATTTGCCAGCATTTGGCCTTCTAAACCCTTCCTCTTCATAGACCCATCCAAATGCCTTTTAAATATTGGAACTCCACCAGCCTACACCAGTTGCTCTGGCAGTTCATTCCATACCAACACCATACTCTGTGTGAATTTGTTGCCCTGAGGTCCCTTTTAAGTCTTTCCCTTCTCACCGTAAACTCTGCCCTCTAGTTTTAGACTTGAGGTTTGATTATGAGGTTATCATTCCTGTTCAAGAGATATTTATTGAAACATTTTAAAACATTGAGACAAAATTGCTGATATTTAATTTAAAACCATATAAATATAGATTCATATGATACAAAACCAATACAGAATCTATTCATTCACTTTTCTAAAATGTTTCCACTGGTGTGAGATAATGGCAGAAGCAATGTGAGATTCCAATCACAATCACATGGTGTGAGAGATTTATTTTTTGATTTATTTATGTTTCCTTATTGGCTGAACGTAGAGATTCCAGTGGCCAGGATTCTGCAGCCAGTTCTGCCCTCATCTCTTCTGCTAGACATTCCAAAGGTGCAGATATGATAACCCTTGACCTGTCGTCTACTGTTCCCAAAGATAATTTGTAGCACTTGTGCCATTGCAGTCACTTTTTGATTGTTTCAAATCATTAATTTGTATCAAAATTACATTTTTTTAAAATGGGCGAATCATTGAAATTAATTGCAACCTAGTTACTACAGGCTAGGTACAACACATTTAATTATAAGACTGTCAATACTCAAAGATGGACATAACAACTTCAGAAGTTAAATATCAACCTTCAGGATATTGTGTTGAGTGACCCTGGAGAAAAACCTTAATCAGAAGCACTGATAATACAAAAAATTGTTTGGTGTTTTATTGTTCTTTTAACATGTCATCAATACTGGTAATCTGTGCAGAAAATAATCTGTATAAGCATAGTTTCACGACTACACTTTTATAGTTTATGCACAAGCTATCATATCTTATGCACAGCTAATGTAGAGCAATAATTTTTCCTTAATGTAAACTAACTTAATGATGTTAAGATAATAAAATGTGAGGCTGGATGAACACAGCAGGCCAAGCAGCATCTCAGGAGCACAAAAGCTGACGTTTCGGGCCTAGACCCTTCATCAGAGAGGGGGATGTGGGGAGGGAACTGGAATAAATAGGGAGAGAGAGGGAGGTGGACCGAAGATGGAGAGTAAAGAAGATAGGTGGAGAGGGTGTGGGTGGGGAGGTAGGGAGGGGATAGGTCAGTCCAGGGAAGACGGACAGGTCAAGGAGGTGGGATGAGGTTAGTAGGTAGCTGGGGGTGCGGCTTGGGGTGGGAGGAAGGGATGGGTGAGAGGAAGAACCGGTTAGGGAGGCAGAGACAGGTTGGACTGGTTTTGGGATGCAGTGGGTGGGGGGGAAGAGCTGGGCTGGTTGTGTGGTGCAGTGAGGGGAGGGGATGAACTGGGCTGGTTTAGGGATGCAGTGGGGGAAGGGGAGATTTTGAAACTGGTGAAGTCCACATTGATACCATATGGCTGCAGGGTTCCCAGGCGGAATATGAGGGCCTCAAGGCCCTCCGCTTCTTCCTGTCCCGCAGGCCCGACCAGGCCCCCTCCACCGACACTCTCATCCGCCTAGCGGAACTCGTCCTCACACTCAACAACTTCTCTTTTGACTCCTCCCACTTCCTACAGACCAAGGGGGTGGCCATGGGCACCCGCATGGGCCCCAGCTATGCCTGCCTCTTTGTAGGTTACGTGGAACAGTCCATCTTCCGCACCTACACAGGCCCCAAACCCCACCTCTTCCTCCGGTACATTGATGACTGTATCGGCGCCACCTCTTGCTCCCCAGAGGAGCTCGAACAGTTCATCCACTTCACCAACACCTTCCACCCCAACCTTCAGTTCACCTGGGCCATCTCCAGCACATCCCTCACCTTCCTGGACCTCTCAGTCTCCATCTCAGGCAACCAGCTTGTAACTGATGTCCATTTCAAGCCCACCGACTCCCACAGCTACCTAGAATACACCTCCTCCCACCCACCCTCCTGCAAAAATTCCATCCCCTATTCCCAATTCCTCCGCCTCCGCCGCATCTGCTCCCACGATAAGACATTCCACTCCCGCACATCCCAGATGTCCAAGTTCTTTAAGGACCGCAACTTTCCCCCCACGGTGATTGAGAACGCCCTTGACCGCGTCTCCCGCATCTCCCGCGAGACATCCCTCACACCCCGCCCCCGCCACAACCGCCCCAAGAGGATCCCCCTCGTTCTCACACACCACCCTACCAACCTCCGGATACAACGCATTATCCTCCGACACTTCCGCCATTTACAATCCGACCCCACCACCCAAGACATTTTTCCATCCCCTCCCCTGTCTGCTTTCCGGAGAGACCACTCTCTCCGTGACTCCCTTGTTCGCTCCACACTGCCCTCCAACCCCACCACACCCGGCACCTTCCCCTGCAACCGCAGGAAATGCTACACTTGTCCCCACACCTCCTCCCTCACCCCCATCCCAGGCCCCAAGATGACATTCCACATTAAGCAGAGGTTCACCTGCACATCTGCCAATGTGGTATACTGCATCCACTGTACCCGGTGCGGCTTCCTCTACATTGGGGAAACCAAGCGGAGGCTTGGGGACCGCTTTGCAGAACACCTCCGCTCAGTTCGCAACAAACAACTGCACCTCCCAGTCGCAAACCATTTCCACTCCCCCTCCCATTCTCTTGATGACATGTCCATCATGGGCCTCCTGCACTGCCACAATGATGCCACCCGAAGGTTGCAGGAACAGCAACTCATATTCCGCCTGGGAACCCTGCAGCCATATGGTATCAATGTGGACTTCACTAGTTTCAAAATCTCCCCTTCCCCCACTGCATCCCTAAACCAGCCCAGTTCATCCCCTCCCCCCACTGCACCACACAACCAGCCCAGCTCTTCCCCCCCACCCACTGCATCCCAAAACCAGTCCAACCTGTCTCTGCCTCCCTAACCGGTTCTTCCTCTCACCCATCCCTTCCTCCCACCCCAAGCCGCACCCCCAGCTACCTACTAACCTCATCCCACCTCCTTGACCTGTCCGTCTTCCCTGGACTGACCTATCCCCTCCCTACCTCCCCACCCACACCCTCTCCATCTATCTTCTTTACTCTCCATCTTCGGTCCGCCTCCCCCTCTCTCCCTATTTATTCCAGTTCCCTCCCCCCATCCCCCTCTCTGATGAAGGGTCTAGGCCCGAAACGTCAGCTTTTGTGCTCCTGAGATGCTGCTTGGCCTGCTGTGTTCATCCAGCCTCACATTTTATTATCTTGGAATCTCCAGCATCTGCAGTTCCCATTATCTCTTAATGATGTTAATATGTTTAACTGGTACTAAAATTGTCCAATGTTTGAGAAATCTGGGTTACTTGGAGAGTGAAGGCATTATTGGTATATTATTGACTTCTGTCCCATTCATCTGAGTTGAAAGATATTTATTACAATTCATGATCTGCATTGCTAGGCATTCTGTGGGCCAAATTCTAAAGAAGGAAAAGAGGTATGGCACTCCATTCATCTGAGTTGCGTATGCTCTCCCCCCTTGCTAATGTCTGTTTGTAATTTATCACTAATTTTAATTCATAAATCCCAAGTAATTACTTCACTTCAGAGTTTTCAGTATTAGATAAAACCTTCCTCAAGAAAAACATGCACCTGGTGATATATTTTTGTAGTTTTTCATTGGAAAGCATATTTTCATTGTATGCATATCAGCTGTCATTCCTGTCTTAAGTCTTTTAGAAACCAAGAGTTTTGAGAATAGCCAGTGACAGTTCTATGCTGGTTCTTTATCCATTCTAGTTTTTAGGAATCATGCATTTGTTCCTGACTGCCTTATTTAGAGTTTCGATTTTGGTATCAAGTTTATCTGTAGCTTATAAGCTACTGGTTCTGGTCATTTTTGACACTTGGAAATCTTTGAAGAGCTAAGCAGCAGAGTAACAAAGAAAGTGACCCCCAGACAGAACTAGAGCTGACCTAAATTGTTATTCACAGTAGTTTCAATAAGTATTTTGGTAGATTGCGTGGCTTCTTGATGCAACAATTGTTTCCACTCATACATCTAGGTTGTATACATGGAGTGGGTATCTCAGCCTTAATTAATCAAGCTCGTACACACCATGCCAATTATGATTTTGGATTCTTTGGCATAATAACCATCCAGAGAGCTCTGTTGTCAGTTTACTAGAACATGGGTCACTGATCCATCACTGATTTAGGTAACAGGATTTGGGGAAACATTTGCCCACTTGCCTTGGAGAAATTGCCCATAAAGATGGGACCTTAATTGCTAATGGAGGGGGGAGAGGGGGATAGCACCAGGCAATCCGGGAAAGAGGTCAGTGTCACTTCCAGCTCCAGGCCTTACAATGTGGCCTATTCCAACAGAACATTAGACGTCTGAACTTACAACCAAGAATGTATAGTAAGGCTTGGCTGAGAACCAGGGAAACATAGGGTGTTAAAACACCTGAGGCCCAGGGAAAACATTGATTGGTTGACTGTCAGTCTGATGTTAATTGAATAATGTTTATTTACACAAGGTGAGAGTTTTCAAGTGCTTACTGTTTGCGTTATTGATAAAGGGCCTGGATGATTGGCACTTTTATGGTCTTGTAGAAAGAAATACTTTTTTAACATCATGGGAAGTAATGAATGAACGACATTTTAAAAAAATTGGATAGATCCTGTTTCCAAGATTGGGAATATTGGTTATACATAGTGCATAGTGAGTAGATGAAAATACATTAGTTTGGTACAGAGTGATTGATGGGCTATGGGGGTGGATGAGGTTCATAATTCGGGGAAAAGCAGGAATGAGGGATCATGCTAAAGTTTGGTGAAGGGAATGGGGAGGAATGCAGAGGAACTTATGAAGTTACCTCTGACCAGATTTCCTGCAGTAGGCTTTGGTTCATTACATCTCTGAAGTGCCACAAACCAGGGATCTTTCAATAAAAAAAAACTGGCTTGGCGCCATGAAAATTGTGCAGGACTAGGGCATGCACGTCTCTATAATGCGGCCAGCAAAGTTTGAAACTGCAGGGTGTAAGACTGTGATCTGAATCAGTCTGTCCACTCAAAAAACACTCCTGAAAATTGGAGGGACAATCCTGGATTTGGCTTCTGCCTTCCACTTTGTTGTTAAAGAACTCCTGAGTCATTCCAACTCAGTGAAAATCCAGGCCAATCTTGTTGAACATATATTTAATCAAATTGGATATATGATGGATGAGCACAGCAACACACAGAATTTTCACTCTCTTGTGGAATGTTCTTTCATGTCTTTGGTATGTGTAGCTATACAGTAAGGGGCAATTTCATTGAGAATTTAAAATAACTGTTTTCTAATCTAATAGCACCCTCTGTTGAATATTGTCAGTATAACATTGACTGAAAAGGGCATTTTGAGGAAACTTTGCTGGCTCTTGCACAGTAATTCTCTTTGCTGTAAAATGATACACTAATTCCTCTGCCTCCCACTTTACATAGAACATAGAACATTACAGCACAGTACAGGCCCATCGGCCCTCGATGTTGTGCCGACCTGTCATACCCATCTGAAGTCCATCTAACCTACACTATTCCATGTATGTCCATATATTTATCGAATGATGACTTAAATGTACCTAAAGTTGGCGAATCTACTACCGTTGCAGGCAAAGTGTTCCATTCCCTTACTACTCTCTGAGTAGGCAAGTAGAAACCCCAGAGAAATATAAATGAATGGCCATTCTCAGATACCTCTGCATATTTCTGGGGTTCTGTCTTCGCCAAAGCTAAAATGGAAAGCTTTTCCACGGAATTTTGTTTTCTTTTGTGAAATTAAATAAAATCATTTATTTTTGGCTATGCGCTGAAAATATGATAATACAGAAATACTCAAAAATGAATGATATTTTAAAACCATCCTAATTTCTAATACTATTATTGGTGTTATGTATTGAGGAGATAAGTCTGATTGTGGGAAGCCAAAACTCCTCTCTGCACCGCGGTGTGTACAGATATTGCAGATTACTGTTGCAAACTAATTGAAAAATAGAGAGTTTGGTTAAGGAAGGGACATTTGGGGCAACACCTATAAAGTGGAGTGACAGTTATCTGAGTTGAAATGAATATTAGGTTTATTCTCCCATGAGTAGAGTGAGAAGTTTACAAGTAGCCACTTAAGATGCCACAAAGGTACCCAGGTACAGAATCATAGATACAAAGAAGAAAAATAAGGAAAACAAAGTTAAAAGTTAAACATTACAATCCTTCATATTAAAACGTAGAAAAATAAAGAAGCAGTTAACAGTGCAACACCATAGTCGATTAGCACCTGGCCATGCTGGGCTCACATTCCTCACAAGGACTTGACCTCCTCCCCAGCTTTCGGCTTTACATCTTCTCCAACAGGCTGCCTGCTGTCACTGCCTTGCAGCCTGTTCCTGCTCCTGCCAGCCGTCCATGGGCTGCCGACTCCCACTCTCGCTGCCAGTGAAACATACGCTGTCAGAAACACAAAAGCATGGTAACAGTGAGTGTGTGTTCCATGGTTTTCGGTGTGATAGTCGGTAAAAGTGGTAGCCACACTGATTGCTACATCGGTAACTTGTTTTCACACATAGATGGCCAGCAGTGTAAAATGATTGTCCAGGACTAGCGAAAGAGAAACCTAAAAATATAGAAAGTCTGATCAGGAGTCAGCCATTTGGCCCTCTTACACTGCCCTGCCATTCGATGATCATGATTGATCATCCAACTCAGTACTCTGTTCTCCCATTTGCCCCATACTCTTTGATCTCTTTGACCATTAGAACAATACTTTCTTTCTTGAAATCTATGTTATGGCCTCAGCTTCTTTCTGTGGTAGAGAATTCCACATGCTCATCATTCTCTGGGCGAAGACATAAATCTTCTTACCTAAGTCCTAAATGATCTACCTTAGACTAGTTCTGGACTCCCTGCTCAACAAGGACATCCTTCCTGCATTTACCCCAACTGGTCCTGTCAGAATTTCATCAGTGTCTGAGATCCCACCTCATTCTGAACTGATGGAAGTGATTGTATTGCATTGTATTGTGTTGACAACCAAAAATTGCTGCCATTAGATTGCACGTTACTCTTGGCTTCAGGTGACAAGGTGCTGCTTTGTTGATGTGGAGCGTGTGAAAGCTGGAACAGAGTGTAAATGAGTTTGGTGAGTGACAGAGTGAATTCTAAGTGTAAATTTAATTTTTAAAAATCTGGTGTTAGTTCCTTTCAATTAACATTTAACATGAATTTAGTGTTTTAAGCTTTAATTTTCTTCTGCAAAAACATCAGTTTTAAATATCGGGGGTGGCTCAGTGGTTAGCACTGTTGCTTCAGAGCACCAGGGATACAGGCTCGATTCCACCCTCGGGCGACTGTGTGTGTGGAGTTTGCACATTCTCCTCGTGTCTGCATGGGTTTCCTTGGGGTGCTCAGGTTTCCTCCCACAGTCCAAAGATGTGCAGGTTGGATGGATTAGTCATTCTAAATGGGGCAGGATTCAGTCTGGGTGCGATCCTCTTCGGTGGGTTGGTACAGACTAAATTGGCCGAAAGGCCCCAAGCTGCACAATGGAGGATTCTGGGTTTCTATGATCAGCACATCAAGGAGTTTTGGCTCAGAGTTTGAGCTAGAGCCGAGTTGCAAGCACTGCAATGCATCTGCTACTCAATGATCTTCACTGACCAGAGGCTACATCAATTCAGGAAATCCTGCAACTGTCAGGCTGCCTCAAGGGATAGGTTGGCTGTTGCCATGAAGGCCAGGCTGAACACCCTCTGGGTCCGCTGCAGATGTACACAGAACAGCACTCAGCAAAACTAAAGAACTGATCATTGACCTCATAAAGAAAGGAGGAGAACACACTCCCATCTACATCAACGGAGCTGAGGTTGAGAGGGTTGACAGCATCAAGTTCCTCAGAGTGACGATAACCGACAACTTGTTCTGGACTTACCATGTAGACACGATAGTCAAGAAGGCGCAGCAAAGCCTCTGCTTCCTCAGGCAGCGCAGGAAATTTGGCATGTCCATGGGGTCTCTCACCAACTTCTATAGACACATCATAAAAAGCATCCTGTCCAGGCACATAACGGCCTGGCACGGCAACTGCTCTGCCCTGGATTGTAAGGAACTGCAGAAGGTTGTGTGCACAGCCCAGACCATCACAGAAACCAGCCTCCCATGGACTCCAATTACACCTTTCATTGCCGTGTAAAGACTTCCAACATCACCAAAAGCCCATTCCACCCAGTAATGCTCTGCTATAACCTCTGTCAGGCAGAAGATACAGAATCTTGAACACATGCAACAACAAGTGCAAGAACAGCTTCTTTCCTGTCGTTATTAGGCTGATGGATGGACTCCCTAACTTCAAATCATGTTGGTCTTGTTAATGTTGTTCTTGCCTCGCACACATCCTTTGTGATGCATGCTTTGTTCTGTCCACATTATCTTCACCCTGTGATCTGTATTTCCTTGCTTACTATGATCTGCCTGTACTGCTCACAAACAAAGCTCTTCACTCTACTTAGGCACACGTGACAATAAATCAAATCAATCAATCAGTCAATCCATCACCCCCCAAACCATTGCTTCTCTGGATTGGTGACGTGGTTGTGGTGGGAGTTGGCATGCCCCAGTCCATGGTGCCCCCTCCTTGCACCTTCCAGAGAAGGTGCTGCCATGCAGTACCCAGTCAAAGGTGGAGCCACACACAGGTCCCTCTGCACTTTCCACTCAAGAAACTAATTGGTGACCAGATCCTTCACCTCTTCCTCCACGTTTCTTTCCCAGTAGCCCATCCTGTTAACTCCACAGTTTCATACTTCCACAAGTGACCACCCAAACCATTTACATTTGCCTCCACCTGTTTACATTTCTCACCCAACCTCTGGCATCTGAGGTGACCATGTCAGGTTTAGCTACTCACTGCCTTCCAACCCCTTGAAACGACAGTGCCTCTGACCGCTGGAGATCCCTCTTCGAAATGACCCCATCTCAGCCAGGCTTTGTTCTCTCCATTTCTTTCAAATCCTGCTGCTACTTCATAATTGCGCTGTGTCCCTGCCTTTGGCTCCTAATTAAGCTGCCGAGTCTCAGTCCTGAGGCAACCAGCAACAACTTCCCACCCCGTCCTGCTTACCTCTTTACCCTTAGTTTCTGTGAACAAACACAATGGATTGACTATGGCCCAGCCCTTCAGGAGACATGACCAGACAGCCCTGCCAAAGACATGCCAGAGTCCTGAATGATGCATCTGTATCTCCCTGACCACATTACTGCTACGTCCCATTGCCATTACAGAGCCAATAAGCTGACCGTGACCCTCTCCCTGGACAGCAGAGGCACAGGCCATCCCCCAACTGAAAAAAAAACCCAATTAGATGCATCACTGTGACCAATCTCCTGGACTGGTAGGAGAGGCTGCCCATGACATACTGTGTTGGGACTCTGTAGCTGACCAATACGTTTGTGGATTTCAATGTGGATTACTCCCCTAAGTCTTTGAGACTTGGCTACTAGATAAACTACTGCAGGTGTGAAGTTGATATAGTTCACCGCTGTACACTTGCTGCAAGTGAAGCTGCCTTGTTTTGTGATTTTACACATCGGCACAGCGAGGCATGGCAGGAATGTGATGAGCACATGGGTAAGTGCTAAGTCAGCAAGCTAGCATCACTGACATGTATCCTGGTCTAGCCTGGGCACCTCTTCCTGTGTGCAAAGTGTCCCCACTGCAGTCTTTCAATGCTAGTTTTAGTTGTGCCCTGTTATACAATTATGTGCTTACACAGCACAGTGCCAGTGAATTTTAGAAGTGCCAGGATATTCATGAGAGTTTGTCAGATACCTGCTGCCAATGTCTATCAAAGAGGAGTGTATGTGTCTGGACCAAAATGGTCTCAGCATCGAGATGAGTATCATCAAACTTCTCATCCCACTTCAAAGTGAGAGGAGGAAAGTTTAAGGGAGATATGCGTGGAAAGTTCTTTACACAGAGGGTGGTGGGTGCCTGGAACGCATTGCCAGCGGAGGTGGTAGACACAGACACGTTAGCGTCTTTTAAGATATATTTGGACAGATACATGGATGGGCAGGGAGCAAATGGACACTGACCCTTAGAAAACAGATGACAGGTTAGACAGAGGATCTCAATCGGCGCAGACTTGGAGGGCTGAAGGGCCTGCTCCTGTGCTGTAATTTTCTTTGTTCTTTGTTTTTTGTTCTCATCTGATTCTGCTACACATTATGCCATAGCCCCAATCACTCAGACTCTTACTAAGATTCCACTCAAGAGTTAAAAATACCAGTCCAGAATTACTTTTCTTTCGAATAGCATTCGAAATGCAGAGTGGTCTGAATGCCCTTGTGTACGTGTCATAAAAGGTTGGTGTGCAGATAAAGCAAGTGATTAAGAAAGTTAATAGAATGTTAGTGTTTGTTATCAGGTAAATTGAGTGCCAAAGTAGGGAGGTTATGCATCAGGGGGATTACACCTGGAGCACTGTGTATAGCATTGGTCTTCTTTAAGGAAGGACATGGTGGCTCAGTTGTTGGCACTGCTGCCTCATAGCACCAGGGAGCCAGGTTTGATACTAGCCTTCGGTGACTGTCCATGTGCAGTTTGCACATTATCCCTGTGTCTGAGTTTCCTCCAGGTGCTTTGTCTTCATCCGACAATTCAAACAATGTGCAGGTTAGGTGGATTGGCCATGCTATATTGACTTGTAAGTGTTCAGGGACGTGCAGGCTAAATGGGCTTATGCAGACAGGGCAGGATGATTCCCCACAGCGTTGGTGCAGACTCAAGGAGCCAAATTGCCTCTATCTGCACTGAAGGGATTGTATAAATGCATTGAAGGCAGTTCAGAAAAGGTTCAGTTAAATATGATCTGGATTTTGTGGATTATTCCATGCGGAAAGCTGGGCTGGGCTTGTATTCCCTGGAACTTAGAGTAAGAGGTGTCCAGATTAAAACATATAAGCTCCTGAGGGATCTTGCACAAGACCAATGAAATAGCCCTTAAAGGCTCTACTGCAAAAACTGAAAATATATATTTCTAATCAAAATTTTATCCAGCTCAGTAAACAAATTTGCAGCAATAAAACAAAACAAGAATATCCTGGCATATCAAATGATTTAGAAATGCTGATCCTACACTTAGAAGCATAAATACGTTATAATACAAGCTTGATACTCATCCATAATGTTTGGAAATGCTGTTGTATGCACAACAATAAATTGAGCTCACATCATGAGTTTGAAATGCTGCACAGCCACTGACAGCGTAACAAACATCGATATTTCCAGATCCGAATCTTTGCCGTGCTGACTCAGAAGAATGAAATATAATTTGATAATATTTCATGAACCCAAATAATTTACATCAATATTTGAGAAATTGAAGGTTTATGATTCTCTCACTTAATGGATCAACATATTGAAACCAGATTGTAAGGAAGAAATGTCAATGGAAATATTTGCAGGGCTGTACGGTAAAAAACAGGGCAGTAGTGTCTTTTAAAGAGCTCATGGTCGGCCAGGTAGCAATTTTTTGCCCTTTTGTGAAAGTTGAAACTAGAGATGAGCTTAATGCACACACAGATATAAGTTGACAATATGAACTGAACTGTGATTTAAAGTACCATTTATATGAATATAGCAATGGAGAGTGAAAAACAAAAGGTATGTAATATCAAATAAGAGCTTCAGTTTTCAGCCTGAAACAGGAAAACGGCTACTTCACATATTGGGGCTTGCTTCATGCTCCCAACAAAAACCCTAACGCTAATGTACCTAGTTTTATGTAGCCAATCATTGATGGACTATGATGTGCAGCTCAAAATGAGACCAAAGACTTTGTTTTTGTAAGCTGATATGATCCCAGAATTGACCCCCAACTTTTTTGTTATAAACCTGGATGAGATCACCAAATAATGCATGATCTGATTTAGAAACCACTACCTTTATTTAAAGTGGACAAAAAGTCAGACAATAAAGCCACAAGATTTCACAGTTTTGAGCAAACAACAATGCTAAACAACCAAGAACAGTAATAGATTTTCCATACATGCACAACTTGTTCCCAACACCAAGAATTAACATGGTAAATATTGATAACATACTGTGCCTAAAAAAAACAGCAAATACATCAAGACAGATGCTATGGATGTCTTAGAATCTACTTCCAGATATTAATGACACAATGGGTCAGCGAATCTCATTATAATTCACAAGAGACTACAATTCTTTGCTATTGCTGAAAACTCACTCTCAGGAACTGTGCTCTGTCAGGACTGCCTTAATCTAGGCCCAAAACGTCAGCGTTTGTGCTCCTGAGATGCTGCTGGGCCTGCTGTGTTCATCCAGCCTCACATTTTATTATCTTGCCTTAATGATTTGTTTTTTTCGAGTTGATCACCCTCTTGTCTGGATTCATGCTTCCTGGATTCTGAAAGTGTACTCTGTAACTCCAGCTCTTCAAAGTAGCTTTCCCAAGCCAGGACCCACCCTGGGAAATTTCCCCAAGCTTCAATCTTGCTCAACTGCATCAAGAAATACCGCCTGCAGCTTTTCAATACCAACCATCTTAGCTCCACTTAAGTATTAATGCTTACAAGCTTCTTACAAGCCCCTCACATCTCTTCACAACATAACGCTGATGACTTTCCCACTTTCTTAACTCCCTAAGACTCTTCTGCGTTCTAAATCTCAGCTGCCTACTAATTAGGGGGCTAAGGTAATGGCCTAGTGGTATTATTGCTCTACTATTAATCCAGAGACTCAGGTAATGTCCTGGGGACCCTAGTTCGAATTCTGCCACAGCAGATGGTAGAATTTGAATTCAATGAAAAAATGTCTGAAATTAAGAATCTACTGATGACCACAAAACATTGTCGGTTGTCAGAAAAACTCATTCGCTTCACTAATGTCCTTTTGGGAAGGAAATCTGCCACCCTCACCTGGTCTGGCCCTCAGGTAAGTCCAGACTCACATGTGGCTGTCTCTCAATCGCCCTCTGAAATGGTCAAGCAAGCCACTCAGTTGTACTAATCGCTACAAAGTCTCAAAGACATGCAGCCAGACAGATCAGCTGGCATTGACCTAGGCACCGGAAAAGACAACAGCAGAAACAGCCCCGTCGAAGCTGCAAAGTCCTCCACGCTAACATCAGGGGGCTAGTGGCAAAAATGGGAGAGCTGTCTCACAGACATGACAAGTAACAGACTGATACAGTTATACCTTACAGACAATGCCCCAGGCACCACAATCACCATCCCTGGGTATGTCCTGTCTCACTGCCAGGGCAGACCCAGCACAGAGGGCAGCACGGTGGTATACAGTTATTATGGTGCTGCTCTGGGAGTCCTCAATATTGGTTCCAGACTGAATGGCATCTCATGACTTCAGGTTAAACACAGGCAAGGAAACTTCCTGCTAATTACCACTTGACATCCTCCCTTAGCTGATGAATCAATGCTACTCAATGTTGAGCAACACTTGGAGGAAGCACTGAGGGTCGCGGTGCACAAAATGTACTCTGGGTGGGGGATTTCAGTGTATATAACCAAGAGTGGCTTGGCAGCAGTACTACTGAGTGAACTGGTCGGATCTTAAAAGGCATAATTTCTTGGCTGAGCCTGCGGCAGGTAATAAGGGAACCAACAAGATCGAAAAACATATTTGACCTCATCCTTACCAGTCTGGCAGCTGCAGATGCATCTGTCCATGACAGTATCGGTAAGAGTGACCATCGCACAGTCCTAATGGAAATGCAATCCCAACTTCACACCAAAAGTAACATCCATGATATTGTGTGGCACTATCACCGTGCTAAATGGGACAAACTTCGAACAGATCCAACAACTCAGGACTGGGCATCCATGAAACACTGTGGAGCATCAACAGCAGCAGAATTGTACTCTAGCATAATCTATAACCTCATGGCCTGGCATATCCCCCACTCAACCATTACCATCAAGCCAGGGGATCAACCCTTGGTTCATCAGAGAGGGCAGGACAGCATGCTAGGAGCAGCGCCGGGAATACTTGAAGATGAAGTGTCAACCTGGTGAAGCCACCAAGCAGTACTACTTGTACACCAAACAGCGAAAGCAGCAAGTGACAGACAGAGCTACGTGATCCTACAACCAACTGATAAGATCTAAAGTCTGCAGTTCTACCACATCCAGTCGTGAATACTATTGGACGATTAAATAACTCACTGGAGGAGGAGGTTCCATGATTATCCCCATCCTCAATGATGGAAGAGCCCAGCACATCAGTGCAAAAGGTAAGGCTGAAGATTTGGCAGCAATCTTCAGCCCAGAGGTGCTGAGTGGATGATCTGCTCCGTAAATGGTACATTCTCCCAAAATACTGGAAATGTATTTTATCACAAGTCCCAGTAGAGATAGGAGTGGAATAAAGCCCAGAACACTCACAGCCCTTGGCCAGCACCCCACGCAAGCAGAACTTATGGGATATGACTAGTGACAGCAGGAAATCAATGGGCAAGCTCAATAAGGTGCCTGAAGGTTACTTACAACATTTTAGATGAAACCTGGAGCTGAGTTTAGCTTGCTTCTCGAGCCAGCGCAGGAAACAAGAGCCTTGTTCCCACCAAACAGCACACAATTCAAACATATTGTCCAAAATGATAAAAAATAATGTGTCTCTGGAATTAAAATGATATATCCTTAATACATTTTATAGGAAGACCAAATAAGCATGTTAATCTGGCAAGACTTTTTTTGGAAGGAAAATGCTGTATTAAGAGGCTAAAAGCAATTATTGAGCAGGAGCCAACAAATTTCATTAATCGTTCATTTGGTAATGGAACATTAAAACCCTCAGGAATTTACCACCAGATGTTTGAAACACTTCTCAATTTATCATTTTCTATTGTAAGGAAAGATCTATAGTGAAGCACAAAACTCCTCTTACCATTAAATCTATACATCTCATGAAAGAAGTGGTGGAAAAAAAATTGGTAGCAAAGATAATATGAGTCATTAGCTTCATTTTTAATGTAATATTTAACACCGCAGTGGTGCCATGCTTTATAATGGAGTGTGTCCTAATGTAAAAATGGGACTTGGACTCCAATTTTCATTCCTTGTCAAATATGCAGAACTGGAAGAAGTCCAAGCTCTGTGAACCCACCCTGTAAAAATTGCCACTCTCACACTTCCACTTTTTGCTCTGTAGAACAGGCTGGTTTGGGATTTAGGCCAAATGAACCAGGAAAAATCTTAGGTATTTCCAGTATAATTTGAGTGGATAATGTACCTTAGGGGTTCTGGCAATGTCATTTCTCTTTAAAATGAAAAATCAAAACAAGAAACATCCCTCGTGCTCACTCCCCCTCCACTTTCTCACTCTTTCCAACTCCGTCCATGCCACGCGATAGCCTTCTACCAATCTCCATGATCCCTCTTACCCTCCATGTTACTCTATACTCATCTATCCATCCTCAAATACTCATTGTGTCACTCTACACTCCAAATCAACCCCATGGCCCTTTACAGCCTCTTTGCCAATTTATACACCCATCCATAACCCTTTGACCTTACCTACCTGTGAACTGACACTCTGATATACCTAGCACATGTTTTAATTCCAGTTTTTGATTGTTTGTTTGGACTGTTCCTCGAGAATTTCGCCTTTGGGTTCCATTACATCTTATGGATAACCATGTCTATTCACAATCCCAAAGGGTGCCTTACTTCCACGATAGGTATTCGTGGACCAAAGCCAAATGTTACCATACCACTCCAAAACAGAAATATATTACATTCCTCCAGTCCTCATGCTTCACACACTTTTCACTTCTCCTCACCATAACACCTTACCCATGCTTCACCCCTGCTAACTCATGTAACCTACTGCCCACTACCCATCTTCCACTGATCCTCGTTTCCCTATGCCAACTTCATATCTTCTTCCACCCAATCCCTTTTCCTTCTGCACAATTCATGTATATAGGATGACAAAGAAATATAGTACTTAAAGTGCTGTGTTGCAGCCTCTATTGAAAATTAGCACTACTATTTTACTTGTTAAGCACATGGACATACATGGAATAGTGTAGGTTAGATGGGCTTCAGATCGGTATGACAGGTCGGCACAACATCAAGGGCCGATGGGCCTGTACTGTGCTGTAATGTTCTATGTTCTATGTTCTTGTTGGCAGTTGTTAATAGGTCTTGACAGGTTAGTAGCTGTTGACAGTTCTTCAGGTCTTGATATTTTGGGAATTTCTGTAACAATCTTCTCCACAGTTAACAGTTTCCAAAGTTCATCTCAACCATGCTTTGCAACCAACACCTACCCCTCTGAGACACACACACACACACACACACACACACACACACACACACACACACACACAACACACATGGGGAATACATTAATGGCGTTGAACAGGAAAAAGAGATGGGATCAAAAGGAGTTGAATGGGCAGGTGAAGGCCAAGTGGTATTATCACCAGACTTTTAATCCAGAGACCCAGATAACATTCTGGGAACAAGGCTTGAATCTCACCACAGCAGATTGTGGAATTTGAATTCAATAAATATCTGGAATTAAGAATATAATAATGACTATTAATCCATTGTCAATTGTCAGAAAAACCCATTTAGTTCACCAATGTCCTTTAGAGAAGGAAACCGCCATAATTACCTGGTCTGGCCTACATGTGACTCCAGACCCACAGCAGTGTGGTTGACTCTGAACTGCCCTCTGGGCAATTAGGGACTGGCAATGACTGCTGCCTGGCCAGTCACACTCTCATCCTGTTAATGAGTAAACAAAAATTACAAGGATTGAATCTGGTCTGAGATGGCAGCCTGGCATAGGTCTGACTAGCCACCTTGGATTCTCCATGCAGCTGGTTACTTGTTCCTTGTAGGTGAGCATCTGGAAATTGCCCGAGATATCATGACATTTGTACTTGAGTTGGATTTCTCGAATCTCGATCCTAGTGCATGAATTGTCTCTGGGCTTACTGATAGAAACAGTTATATTTCCGGTTGATGTACTACAAGTTCCCTTTTCCTGGATGACAGCCCCGAGACTCTGTATATAATTCAGCATCTGTTGAGCAGATTTTGGAGAGTCCCAGGCTCTCCAGTGGGGACTCTACCCTATTTTTTTCCTTTTTCTCACGTGAGACGTGTCCTTGAAATGTGACAAGTTGGCTATCTTTGCTCTAGCTACTCAGTGAGATGGAAGTTTCTGTGTCAGTGGTACTCTCACAAGTGTCATGTGATGATGCATGTCCAGGCTCTTTACCTCCTCTGAGGATTCTTTAGCCTTGTCCCCGATCAGCTCTTGTGTTACTCTTGAAGAGTCTGAGTGACAAAAGATTTAGTCCTGCCATAGGAAATGTATACATAAGCAACATAGTGTATATCAAAGCAGTTTAGTTGGGAATGACATTAATCTTATGTGAATATATGCTTCATGGAAAGTTGGTAGTACATCATTGAATGTTGATGTTAGCTCAGTGGGCCTGTGGCTTCATGTTGTTCTCCAAAGCATTTACCTCTAATGTGGTTGGATGACCATAGCTGAAGGTCCACTGCCCTGTTTTATGCCTTTCCTTGCAGTTGTATACTCTCCTCTACAATGAGTAAAAACAGATATTTAGAGTGCGAGATGCAGTTTGTACAGTGCATAGAATGAGAACACATGGAAGTGACTGAGTGTAGCATACAAAACTGAAGAGGATTAGGGTACAGACAAATGCTAGCTCTTCAAATTAAGAATAATGGAGGTTTCTGGAGATTTAGGAATGTGAGGAGCTGCAAGATGTATTGGTCAGAGTTGTGACATGCAAAAGAATGCTAAAAAAAGTCAGAGGGTTCTATTTGAAACCCCATTCTGACACTATTTCCAATCCCTAGCGCCATATTGCGGCTGCAGAGAGCTTCAGCTACTTCCAAACACACTAGTTTTGTCAGTGAAGCTGGTCACTTCCAGCACATCCCTATGGACCAACACCATGTTCAGATTGACCTCTATGAAAGGAACAGGAAACAGGAATTGAGGGGGAACTTTCTAATATCTTGCTTCCAATGTCCATTTGCACAGGTCTTTCCTGCAAAGTTTTGTTTTTGTAACTAGTTAGAACTGTGTCAAGCTCCCCTTTGATTAGAAATCTCTCCTTGAGAGGTTCAAACGCTTGTCATTACACTTTACTCTGGTTGGCTGGGAAGGTTGGTTATTCGTCAAACTCCACCTACCACCTACCACCACCACCCCCCCCCCCACCCCCCAACCACCACCTCTTTCTGATGGAATCGTATTACTGATATCCAGGGTCTTGGCTGTCATATGGAGAGGCAACAGCAGATCTGCATTGCCTCCCCAAACAAGGTCTGCCATTATAATGTCACAGTCAGGCAGCTGGGATGTCACCAGCAGAACTTAAAAAGGATCATGACTGCAGGTGCTACAATTCTTACCTGCTGAGAGCTGTCCACCAGCTACTGGCAGCAAAATAGCAAGATGGTGCGGGAAGAGGTTGTTTGAGGGGGTGTTCGGGAGTCAGCGGGGGGGTGGGGGGCGCAGAAGTGTAGCTATTGCACTCCCTCCTTCATGATGTTGGCTTCCTTGATCAGGCAGAACATCTTTGAACAATGGACACATCCCCTACGGACACCACAAGAGCCCAATACTGTGTTGTTCATTTTTCTTACCATGTGGCAACCATAAACCCACCATTAGGTCAACATAAATGGCAGTGGGACAAAGTACTTAAGTAGGCATTAATTGCCTGCCTAAGGGCCTTGATTGACTACCACACTGGAAGGCTATCCATAGCTGCCCAAACCTTAAGCTTCGGTTAAAAGTTCAGCACAACATCGTGGGCTGAAGAGCCTGTACTGTTTTATGTTCTATGTTCTATTTGTTGTGCATTCCCTTGACATCATCCATTGAACTCGAAAAGGAAAATCATTCACAGATTTTGTAAATAGAGCAGTTAGTGAGCTTTGTTGCAATTCACTATTAATGGTAGACAAACTGCTTGCTCCTTTCGCAATCAAATAAACAGCTTAATTTTATGAGGCCCCACCTTTGACATGACACGTTGTTGATGACAAGGTGACATGCAGTGAGTCAATTGACCTTGTGTGCTCAATATGGAGCAGGCGACAAATTCAAATCATAATTGAAACACATAAATTATTCAAATAAGATTGCAATTGAATGTGAACTGTGTGCCATTCCCCAGCCTCTGACCCTAACATATATGTAACATAAAGATGCAAACATGGTGACTCAATGGGCCTGAACTGCTTGAAATCTACCCCATAGTCCAAGGCAGATTTATTTTTTGCCTGTGTTATTGTGCATTTATGCTAAAGCCTCCAATTGGCTAAACGACATTTCCTGCAGTCTTGCAAAAAGAAACTGATGCATTACAGGGTTCTGTTAATATAGTTAGGTGCTTGGTAATCCTTGGTAACTCTTCCTGATCCTGCTGAATATCCTTGATGAGGAAATTGGTTTTACAATGGAACAGCATCTGCAAGATCAGGGAAATTTTAGGCACTATAGCCACTAGTCTCAATATCCAAGGTTTCTCCTCATACAACCTTAAACGTTTAAATATGTATGCCTGGTGAAAGCTGTCTCACTCTTTCAGTCTCCCAAGCTATCTGCTGCAGCCGGTCTAGAATGGTTATTCTGTTGGCTGTTAATGTTGCACACAGTGAACTTTTACACAACAGGATCTTTCTAGATTTCCTCAGGAGATATCTTTGAGATAGATCAGTCTCCACCTTCTACCTAAGTGGAGAAAATGATTGACGCCGTGTTTACCATGGGAAGCACCTTTATTACTTTTTAAATGGACTAAACTAAGCTGGCAAGTATTCAGTACATAATAGTTGGAATCCATGGACCCATTGGCTTCATACATCAATCCTAATGCATACATAAACAGGAAAGGATGCATAGTAATTGATAAATGGTTGTTGACCACAGAAATGTGGCCCTTATCCAGACAGCACTCACATTGCTTTTATTATTCAACAGCCTGTAACACTTGCATTATTTGTAAGTCCCAAGAGAATGAATAAAGCTTATGGAAAACCAGGGTAAGCCTAATAGCTATGGCTCATGGCGCCAGGTTAAAACTCTTACAATGAGTACAAACACAATATGGAACCAAGCCACAACCAATCATGTTACTGTTGGGTCAGTGGAATATAAAGCAACAGTTCCAATGTTTGGAATGCTCAGATGGGATGCTGTTATAAACTTGAGTCAAAATTCAACAACTTCATCATGCTATACTTCGTTCAGTTTAATGTTGCCAATCAACAAAATGATAAGAAGAACGCAGCCTCAAAGAGGCTATCTATGATACAGAACCACTTCTAGTGTCAGACACACCCAGTTCCTAAGCATCCAAATGTTTAGTCATTGCACCTGATATAAAGATATAGCACACATTTATTTTTACCCAATATCTGGTGGAAAGAAAGGTCCAGGAATTATTACAGAGTAATATACTGGTTTCTAAATACATCAAGTGCTTTCATCTCAATTTTCTTTCATCAGAAGGAAGAAGGAATACATAGACTATTAAATTAAGACTCTAATCTAATAGATGGGTGCATTTAAATAGAACAGAGAAACATGTATAATGTATAACAACAAATATAACTCTTTGCCATGTCCCTCATTATATAGAATAGACATCAAGAAAAAAATTGAACTTTTATACTGATCATATTAAATCAATGAATATTTGTAACAATAGAAAGAAAGTTTGTCCCAATGTGTGATCTTTTTGTAGTGGAACCAAATGTTCCTAGACTCAGTAACGTTAACATAAAAACTCTGAATTGTCGGTATGTATTGATCACTTAGCTTAAGATGTATTTTCTGTGCTTCCCAAAAATAAAACAAATTATAGAATTAACCTGATTTTAGAAATGAAAGATTCAAGTTAATGCAGACAAATTGTTTTTTTGTTGGACTGCGGCAGCACAAAATTCCCTTATATCATATGGAAATGCAGCACAAAGTTATCTTCATAGCCTAAATTCCAAAATAAATTCCTGTCTTTCATAATGTTAAAATTATATTATGATACATGATATGAATGCAGTTCTTAAAATCTTATTTCAAACTCAATGCTCCTCCAGATCAAGAGGTTATATTTGTCAGTGGAGACTGAATGTTCAATGGAGCCTGAATCTAAGATGTTTGATTCAGACATAAGAATGAAACTAATGGACTACAAATAAAACAACTAACGTAAATAGTTATTTTTGATAAATCAAGTTTTAAAAAAATGATCAAGCTTAGAAAATTTAATTGAAGGTTATAGAATGAAGCTAACAGTAATTATGAGTAATTGAAAGAATCACACAACTTTTTAGCAGATGAAGAGTACATAATTCATTGAATAGAATGGAATGTTATAAAATCTACTAATAACAACAAAGAATTAGAGATAGAAAACATTGGAAATACACAGCAGGTCAGGCAGTGGCCGTGGAGAGAGAAACAAAGTTAGCACTTCAGATTGCTGATATTTCATTCAAACTTAGAAAAAGTAAGAGATATTTGAGCGAAACGTGCATGCAACAAAGACGAAGCAGCTTTATGATTGGGTGGAAGACTGGAGAGATCGAATGACAGAAAGGTTGTCTACTGGGCCAATGAGGTTAACTTTAGCAACAGACATGATGATGATGGAGCAATGATTTTAGAAACACATGACTAGATAGAGAGATCTAGAAGGAGTGGAAGCCCTAACCTTCTGCAAAGATCCAATGTATAACACATATATCTAGTGAAGGGAGTAGGCAGCCTCGAATAACCTTCTAGAACCTGACCACAAAACAAATGTGAACCATGAAGGGAGAAGAAAAAAAACAGTAGATGTGCATAGAAAAGATATGAAAATCTGAACAAAATTGAGGGACAAAGTGTATAGTTTGAAAATGTTATACTTGCTGATGAGTCCAGAAAACTGTAAAGTGCCAAAACAAAAGATGCGATGCTGTTCCTCAAAATATAGTGCAGTGTTGTTTTTGCTAAATTAATTATTGGCTATTTCCCATCATTTGCAATCTATTTTGTCTTTACTTTTGGTTACAATCAGCAGCAACAAATGTACAATATTGTCGCTTATGTACTTAAGACATTTAACTCCAATTTAAAACATTATTAAAAGGAATTGAACTTAGAAGTAGGAATGTAATGCCTCAGTTCCAGAGAGAGCATCAGTCAGATAAAAGCTCAAATACCAATTTTTATGACCAGTACACAGAAAAGTTCTCCAATTTGTTATAGTTCCAGTAGTTTTTGTGCTCCTGAGATGCTGCTTTGCCTGCTGTGTTCATCCAGCTTCACACTTTGTTATCTTGGATTCTCCAGCATCTGCAGTTCCCATTATGTCTGACACCTCAGCCTGTTAGATTCTCATGCGAAGAGGCATGAACTGGACCACTCGCCCCTCAGTCATTCTTCTGCTCACTCAGATGGTCAAAGTTAATTTTAAAAGGGTTCCTTTCTCTTGGACTCAACTGAACTCTGGCCTAAAATTAAGCTATTTCATTGTAGCAGTAGCTGGATTTCATCATCATCCCTAACTTCAATTGACCCTTGCTAAGATGGAACCTGAGATCTTTATATCCTCATGTCACATGCCAAGATGTGACAGTATCATGAGCATGTCTCTTAAAGATATGCTGCATACTAACTGTGAGTCATAACACTAAATCCCCCTTTTATCGAAAATAAGAAAATCCCAAGCATGTATACACAAGGTTGTATACAGGCATATGTTGTCAGTTCAATAATTATGCAAACAGGTAAAACAAAGTTTACAAGATTAACAGTTCAAAGTGTAGAGGTTTGCCAATTCATCCTGATCGGGTGATCATTTACCAGTCGGGGAGGTAAGGTTTGATCATGGTTTCTCTTGGCTGCCACTTCTAGTCGTCTTGTTGCTGATTGCTGTCAGTCTTCATTACTACAAAATCATCACCATCAGCATGGTCTTCTTTATTCTCTTTGTGCGTAATCAGCATGTCATGCACTGGAATGAACTGACTTCTGGTTCTTTGCTATGTAGCACCATGAATCACATATCTCCTACATTCTCTTCTGATTTGAAAATATTCTGCGTCTCAGAATAGTCACTGGGCAAGGTCATTCACCCCTTCTTTCTGAGCATAAGTTATGCTGGGGATGGTAAGCTCTCGGCAACTGATGTCGCATGAAAATGAAGCAATGAATTGGGAAAAATCTTGTTTCATTTCTGAACATTTATTGATCACTTCTTTGATAATCATACTAAATATTCTGCAAGACAATTTGAGCACAGATAGTGCGATGATGATGTGATGAGAGTTACTCCCCACATATCTCGAAACAATTTGCCAGAGATTTGCAATCCTTTGTCAGACACTATCTGTTCCAGGGCATCAAATAAATTGAAATTTGCAGTCATCACTGGATTTGTTGTGCTCCTAAGTTGTGGAGAAGTAATCTGTCACAGGAAGTGATATTCCCTGTGAAATGTGAATAAAAATAAATCTGTTGCTATTTTCATCCAAAGATTAAATGAAACACTGTGTGGCTATCAAGACTCTCTCTGCTGCTGAAGCTACATTTGGCCTGCCTTCAGAAGTAATTGAATAACTTATTCTTGACTATAACACAGATTCATGTTCTAGTCTTCATGTGCGTTCAGAACATATGTGCCTTGATGTAACATAGTCATGATATCCTAACATAATGTTTTTGGTATTGGACCTTGTTTGCAATTGAAAATGACTTGGTGTGTTATGTCCTGATTGTCTCTGTATGGCCAAAATGAACAAAGGCCTTAGGAAGAGAGATAATGGGAACTGCAGATGCTGGAGAATTCCAAGATAATAAAATGTGAGGCTGGATGAACACAGCAGGCCAAGCAGCATCTCAGGAGCACAAAAGCTGACGTTTCGGGCCTAGACCCTTCATCAGAGAGGGGGATGGGGAGAGGGAACCGGAATAAATAGGGAGAGAGGGGGAGGCGGACCGAAGATGGAGAGTAAAGAAGATAGGTGGAGAGAGTATAGGTGGGGAGGTAGGGAGGGGATAGGTCAGTCCAGGGAAGACGGACAGGTCAAGGAGGTGGGATGAGGTTAGTAGGTAGATAGGGGTGCGGCTTGGGGTGGGAGGAAGGGATGGGTGAGAGGAAGAACCGGTTAGGGAGGCAGAGACAGGTTGGACTGGTTTTGGGATGCAGTGGGTGGGAGGGAAGAGCTGGGCTGGTTGTGTGGTGCAGTGCGGGGAGGGGACGAACTGGGCTGGTTTAGGGATGCAGTTGGGGAAGGGGAGATTTTGAAACTGGTGAAGTCCACATTGATACCATTAGGCTGCAGGGTTCCCAGGCGGAATATGAGTTGCTGTTCCTGCAACCTTCGGGTGGCATCATTGTGGCACTGCAGGAGGCCCATGATGGACATGTCATCTAAAGAATGGGAGGGGTAGTGGAAATGGTTTGCGACTGGGAGGTGCAGTTGTTTGTTGCGAACTGAGTGGAGGTGTTCTGCAAAGCAGTCTCCAAGCCTCCGCTTGGTTTCCCCAATGTAGAGGAAGCCACACCGGGTACAGAGGATGCAGTATACCACATTGACAGATGTGCAGGTGAACCTCTGCTTAATGTGGAATGTCATCTTGGGGCCTGGGATAGGGGTGAGGGAGGAGGTGTGGGGGCAAGTGTAGCATTTCCTGCGGTTGCAGGGGAAGGTTCCGGGTGTGGTGGGGTTGGAGGGCAGTGTGGAGCGAACAAGGGAGTCACGGAGAGAGTGGTCTCTCCGGAAAGCAGACAGGGGTGAGGATGGAAAAATGTCTTGGGTGGTGGGGTCAGATTGTAAATGGCGGAAGTGTCAGAGGATGATGTAAATGGCGGAAATGTCGGAGGCCTTAGGAACCTCTTTAATACTGTTAGAATTCCTACATAATGCTCTTTTGCAATTCTTGTAATTGTTCATCTTCAGCAGTTGCTGATTGCAACTGTTCACAGTGACGCTGGCCAACGTGTATCTCATCTGTCTTAAGAAATGTTCAAATTCAGCTAATTCGATTGGATTATATATCACATTGGTTCCGTTTTCAATCTCATGATTTGCAATTACACCAAGTTCTGTGCATACTGGTACTCCTGCTGCCTGCTGAATTCTGAGTGTCTACCAGGTCCAAGATCTCAGGAAACCAAGGTGAGCTTGTGTATTAGAATGGCAGTGTGATTCCGCCAATGCATTGTACACTGAGAGATAATATCTTGCAGGTTGTTCCATGTAGTGCCACTTGCTAAAATATGCATCTATCAGACTGCATCATTGTAATTTTTGATACGAGCTCCTGTCTCAATTTTAGCTTTGAGGTGTGCTGTCTTGCCTGGTGGGACAAATGGTATTAACAGAACATAATGGTCATAAATGCATCTGATTGCCTTATTGAATTGATATATGATGATATTTGGATACTTGTAATCCTTGTTTGTTTTTAAAATTGCATTTTATTTGGGAGAGGTTTGCATCTCTGCAGTGAGTAACCTTTGACTGCCCTTTTACTTTTTAAGTCAGAAAGCAGACTTTCCATTCATTTTGTTTAAAGGAAGGGAAGCTTTCCAAGTTGAAAGAACTTAACGTTTTAAGCAGGAAGAAAGTAGTTCAATTGACAAATATCTGCATACAGAAAGTGGCGCTGTTAACTTTCCAGAAGCTTTGATGTTCAAACTGCTGTCTTAATGATCCTCAATGAGTTTGCCAAATATCTACCACTAAGATCTTGGACTGTTTTATAAATGACCACTGGTGTTAACCATGAACTGCCACCATAGTGTGGGTTTTATCTTCAGCAAGATAACTGTACCTGGTATGGCAATGCTTATGTTATTTTGCATAACATAAGAACTAGAAGCATATAATGTGGTACTGAAAGATTCACCAGGCATTTATTACCATTCTTGATATTAACAAATGATATGATGAAAAGTATATCGGTTTGGACTAACATTAAATTATTCACTTGCAAAGAATCACAGGATTTCACTAATTTACTATACTTCTAATAACCATCATTAAGACAGAATTTGAGACATTTATGCACTCAACAAATGCATAATTTACTTGGATACAATGATACTATCATGAGCATGTTCCTTAAAAGTATACAGGATGCTAACTGTATGACATAGCCTTAACAACAACCTGGGCTGAAGTGAGGCAATATTAAACATTGAATTTAAGGTTGTTTTTAATGGCAGCACAGAGGAAATCTATCCAGGTACAATGATTCTAATTGAGTCAGCTCACCTTATATTTGTAGTAATAGTGAGAAAGTAAAATGAAGTACGGGATGGATAGTAACAGCAGTCAGCAAAAGTAGCAGTTTGAGAAAGATAAAAATAGTTGGAATGTATCATTTCAAATCCATTGGAAGCACTGACAGTTAATTCAGTATATGAATTTGGAATTATACTGTGGGTTAATTGTATTGCCATTTAATCCTAATGACTGAAATTTCACTCTGTCTATGATGGTCACTTTGAGGCATTAACCCATCTATTTTGAACTAAAATCATTGCACAAGAGGAGGTCAATTGGCGCATCATGCTTGAGGCAAGCTGTTGAAAGAACTATCCAATTAGTATCATTCTTCTGCCTTTTACCCATAAGCTAAGAATTGTTTCCATTTAAGATATTTAACCAATTCCCTTTTGAAAGTTATTGAATCTGCCTCCACTAGCCTTTCAGGCAAGACATTTCAGATCATAACAACACACTGGAAAAATTTATTTTCTTCTGTCACCTTTGGTCCTTTTGCCAATTATCTTAAAAATAGCGAACGAATCAGGGGTAATTTTGACTTCAGGTGATAGAAGGAGAGATGTTGGTTAAGTTGGTATTATGTATCTATCTCAATTTTATTTTCCGTCAAATCCAAGTTAGCCCGTCAAGTGTTCATACTAATTATCTCACAACATAATTAAAAGAGCTGTGTAGTTAGAAAGGGAATAAATAGCTTCAGGCTGTCAAGCAAAAAAAACCTGCTTCATTTTAAATTCTTTCGTTAAACTAATACAAAATAAGATTTCTTCCCTTATATGAATTAATGTGTGACCTGAATATAATTTGGCATAGTTTTTACATTAGAAGAAAATGTCCCCACTCCTTTCCAACATATAAACATTAAAGTATAAGATATATTCTTCAAAAAAATTGCAGTTATTAACTGAATTTTAATAATTATTCTCATAGCAGATTACTGTCCATCTAATCTTTACTAGAAAATAGATGAGCTACAAATAAATTAACCATTGATTGTAGCCAATCCTCCTAAAATGGACTTAACTTACCCAAGATACAATTCAGCTCAATCGATTGAATTACACAATATTGGTTAACCTAATACTTTAGCCCAGAATATTGTGAAGTCAGAAAGATCCAAGGACTTTCAAAAATGGCATGTGGAACCAGATTTTGGAAGTCCACCCCACTTTCAACAGATTTCATTTTTGCTGTAATTGAAATGGAAGGAAGGCTGTGACTCACATATAATGGAATCCTAAATTCAGCAAGGCCATTTGAATTCTGGGCTGAATTAAAACACTCTCCATTTCTGTTATAGCAAGCGTCCTAACCCACAACGTTGGACTTTCAAATTTTTAGAGTAGTCATAAATGCCCTTTTATGATGAATAACATCTGTAGATCTATCAAGAGAGATCTATTAAGTAGTGAAGATATTTAAATGTTCAGCCCTTTAAAATAGGATACTTGTGTCAGTGAATGATTTAAAAAAACTCAACTGCATTTTTTTTAAGTACCCAGCCCCACTTTTTTAAAAATAGGCGTGCTGTATCAGTTACGGTCTGATAAACCTGTTCCCAAAGTTACCATGGCTATTTGTTATTGCTGCCTCAAGAGCTACTGCTGTGTCATTATTCTTGCTTGTCTTCATCCTTCACCCTATCACAATCTTAGGAGATCCTAAACTCATGGTTTGATGAACAGATCCAAAAGCTAAGCATTTACTTTGTGTTGATACAGAATTACGAATGCAGATCTTAGTATAATGGATTAGTTAACTTAACAAGTTAACCTGCTCTACTGTATCTGTTGCTTCCAATGTGGCCTCCTTTACATTGGTGAAACCAAGTGCAGACTCAGGGACCATTTTGCAGAGCATCTGCGGTCTGTATGCAATAATTGACAATACTTTCCAGTCGCTCAGCATTTTAACTTGCCCTCCCATTCCCTGTCCGTTCGGGGCCTCGTCCAGTGCCACACTGATTCCATCCCCAAACTAGAGGAGAAAAGCCTCATATTCTGCCTTGGGAGCCTACAGCCCCATGGCCTGAACATAGAATAAACAGTTTTAAAATCTCCCCAACCCCAGCCTCATCCCACATCCAAACATCCCTCTCAACCCTTCCTCCTTGACCTGATATAAACTGTCCATTTTTTTCCCCACCTATCCACCCCACCCTTCCCACTGACTATTCCCTACAAGCCCCCTCCTGCATCTACCTATCATCATCCCACCTCCCCTCCCCAGCCTCACCCCTCCTCCCTCCCACTTCCCTGACCTGACACAGCCTGCCCATCTTCTTTCCTATCCACCCCACCATTTCCACCGACCAGTTATCACCACCCCATACACATATCCACCTATCACCATCACACTTAGCTTCTCCCAGTCACACCACTCCTCTCTCTATTTCCCAGTTCCCTTCCCCGTCCCTAGTTCTGAAGAAGGGTCCTGACCCAAAATGTTGACTTTCCTCTCCTCTGATGCTGCCTGACCTGTTGTGTTCCTCCAGCTCCACACAGTGCTATCTCTGACTCCAGCATTCACAGTTCTTGCTTTCTCCTTAATTAATTTAATGATCTTGCATCTTTTGAATGAGCTTTCATGAATGTTAGATTTTTTAAACATGCTAAATGCTGTGATTGTTATTTAGAACTTCATTTTGTTTCATCAAAACGTGGTTCCTGAGATTTACTCATCGTGTAGATTGAGTGAGTTTTTAATGGATTGTGTAAGGACAAATGTCTTGCTTACAGGGTCTGGACTGTCTTAGAGGTTTTGAGGAAGTGTTGAGAAAAGTGGGCATGCAGCATATTGGGGGCCATTGGCTGTGGGTAAATATATGAGTTGGCATTGGTTGGCATAAATGAGAGATGGAAGTTAGACCAGGGTAAAGGAGTATAAGGAATGAGGATTAAAATATGAACAACTACATCAAAGCCTGGACAACCAAAGCCAACCTTTTAAATGGCCTGTCATTTTAATCAGCAACCCTAAGCCAATGTCAGCCTACTTCTGGGGGTGATGGGGCCCACTCTATCTTTGACTCCCTGCCTGCTTGCCAGTTAGGTGAGTTTCTTCTAAGTTTGGTGTCTTGTTAATGTGAATATGCAGGCCTTAGACTTTATCAAGATGGTGTCAGCTTCCTAGGGCAAAATGTTAACTGCACAAAGCTATAATTATAACGTTCAAACTGCTTAGATGTATAAGTGAACCTTGTACTGATCTTGAGTTGAAGTTCCGGGAGCAATCAGAAAACAAAATTCAATGCCAATTCCTGGTATTATCTCTCAATTTGCTGCTTGCAATATCCAACTTATCTGTCAACAACAAGAGTGACTCCACTTCAAAAATAGCCTCTATGAGGACATGAAAGGGTTCTGCATTATGCTTTGCAATGAGGAGCAAATGTTTTTCTAAAGTACGGTAAAACCTTTCAAATATTTGCAGTTCAGATTGGAGCACATTTATGTAACTCTTAGCATGAAAAGATTGCACTACCATTTTCAAGAACATCTGGTTTATGCAGGTTATGATAAGTGTTTTTTAGGCAAACCTACTAATAGCCAACATCTGGTTCCTAGTCACGTGAACTACCGTATAAGCAAATAAGCAAGTATTTAATTCTACAAGTATCAGGAAAAGCTCATTGAATCATCAGAGCTGAGGCAGCAAGTTAATCAAGCTGTCCAATTTGTAGAGACCCACGCAGTCAATATTCAGAATTAACTTGAGAGCTTGCGGCACTAGTCATGCTGCTGCATTAATCTATTCCTGACATTTCACCGGATTTCATCGGAGTCAGCAGGACTCTTTCCAAACCCATGCAATGACAGATGAGAACTGGCATTTCTCAGTTTGCATAGTGCTCCTTTAGCCAGATGATTGTTTTCAGCATATCGCAATCTTCACATTCCGGAAAATTAATTGAAGGCACTTCTTAATAGAGTACAGATTAATTTAATTTATTAATTTACTTAAGTTTAACCAAATTCAAATGCTTTTGGATTGGAATTTCTCTATGAATTAAAATTTTTCTGTATTAAGGCTGCTTTAAAACCTGTTAGTTACCAGGATTAGCTTCTAAAATATAAGCTGAAAATGAAATTTGCACAGGCTGTCCAGTGTATCGAAATTTCTGTCTGCTGAATGAGAAGCATTAAGATGTTGTCGGGGCAAAACAACAGATATTGCAAGAAAAACCTCAACTACAGCACAAAAAGCAGCTTGGGCGCTTCACCAAGTCTTATTGTGATGAGTGTGTTGCTCTTTTAGAGGAGAGACAACATAGCAAGGATGGGGAATAAGGACACAGTGAGGATGGTATAATAAGGAGAACCCACTACAAACTAGTGACTACCATAGATGGCAAATTTACCTCAATCACAAGAAGGTTGTGTGAGAAGGATACTAAATATCAATAAAGTTGCAGATGAATTGTATGGTCAAGGATCAACACTTGTACTACAAGGCTAATGGAGGTAATTGTCAGAATGGTACTCAATCCTTTGTACTATAGATTCTTTCCAAGCAAATGTAGCAGTTCTGACAAGAATTGACACATTCGTTGTTCTTTATGCACTAACAAGAATTTCATCCTAGATTGACAGCAGAAATCAGAAAGTGGTCAAAAAAAATCTGTATAGGGCTGACTAATGGAGTTTCACGAGAATCTGATCTTATTACTTGCTTTGTACTAAATTATTTAGAAGTCAGCCCTTTTAAGTTTAATGATTGCATCAAGCTACTTTAGCAATTGATGAAGAAGATGGAGATTGATAACATTAAAATAAACTTTACCAATAGGCAGATGGCTCAGCAATGACTGATAGTTTTATGTAAGATCAGCTAAAATGATGCAGTTCAGAAGGGAGTATAATTTCATGTTAACGGGATATTATGTAAACGTGGAAAATTAAAAGGAACAGCTGCAATTACTAATCATATAAACCATTCATTGGAAATACCCAGACAATGTGATGTTGTTAACGTCACAGCTTATCAAACACTCAGATGTAATTTTATTACAAGTTAAAATGAACTGTTCTAATTTAGGACAGGTGAAGCTATTTTTGGAATATTAAGTGCACTTCTAAACATCCTGCCTTGAAAAATTCAATTAAGGTCAAGGATTTTTTAGAAATTATAAGAATAATTTTCGGACAATATTGTATTGAGAAACTAGAAAGAAGTAGACCAAAAGAAATTGTTTGGTTAGATTTTTAAGTTTTGCTTCTAGGAGATTTAGGTTTCCCACTATTCTGCTTTGTTAAATGAAATATTAGATATTTTCTGATAGTAATAAACAGTTACTATTTTATCACTGGAAAGTTCACAGTGAAAAGCCAACCAAATCTGATTTAATTCTTTAAATCACAGATTTTGAATTTAGATATGTCTAACAGTTTCTTAATCTATGAATTATCCAATTACTTGAACCCAGTTGCTCAGAGATCTGGGTTTCCTGGATTTCTGCTGCATGCTAGAAATGTTCGTGTCAAGGACGTGTCATTGCATCTGCAAAAAAAAACATGAAAATCGGGGAAATAAAAGCAAATTACTTTGGATGTTGGAGATCGGAAATAAAGAAGAAACTTATTGAGTTGTTCCAGCACTTGCTACATTTATTATTGGAAATCAGGGAGAGTCTTTTTCAGGGAAACCACCTCCAATGTCATGACCTGTGTGTGCGGAAACTTCAGTGTGACTTGCCTTCAGCGCAGTTGCCAATCCATATAAGTGCACTTTATCATTTGCACCAGAAGCAAAATCATCAGACCATAAGCTACAAATTATGCCAAACTCCCATGTGGAAAAACTCAAACTAGACACTAATATACATTTGAGATTTGTATAAAAATGATAGACTGTCCAGGTCTTATTTAACTCCATTTGGAGTAGTAAGAAGTGCCCAGCAAATAATACAGGAAGTGAAGTCTACCTATGCAGTGATGGTGACACTAATTTCAAGAAAAAGACAAAAAACCATGACCACATAACGTTATTGACTAGTGAAAGGATGAGGGAAACATTTCTCACCTCTACACTGACTGCAACAAGATGTAGGGTAGGGAATTCCCTTCCAGGTATGGTGAATAATTATGAGAAATATGGAAAAATATTGTGCAAATCAAAACTTCTGATCCTTGATGTCAAGACGTTTCCCCAGTCATACGTAAAAAGACATAAATAGCAAATTGCAAATTGAGTAATGATTACTTTATTTTCAGGCATTAAAACCTTAACTCGCCTTATTTATAGGCCACTCCAAATTCCCCTCTCCTTTGTCAAGAAACCCGGCTGTGCCAATTACTAAGACATAAATCAGAGCTGGGATCTGGTGGCTACAACTCACTGAATGCTTGTCCCAGCCGAAATCTGTCTTCTTCTTCACAACACTGTCCCTTCATACTCCATGGTCACATTCCTCCTTGACCCATTATCCAAACAAGTCGGCTCCGGCAGACCACCCGCTTCACCACATCACCAAGTCTGCTGTAGGACTAATTCACACACCACTTCAACACTTTAGATTGAAGTTCAGGGACAGCTTTGATCTTCACACTTGTGCCAGGTTGCTCTGTTTGCAGGGACATGTGTACCTTTATGGAATGCATCTTATGGCTCTTAGCTTCCATGGTGCTCACTCACTTTGCGCTTACTTCAAGTTTTCTAGCCTCTGGCTCTCTGACATTGCTTGCTGAGCACACACTCACTAATTTCAGCACTGACTTACACTCAGTGTGTGAGTTAACTGCCAGAGGAAAGGTGGCAGGGATAATCCAGCTAATTACAGGCCGGTGAGCCTTACGTCAGTGGTAGGGAAATTATTGGAGAGGATTCTTTGAGACAGGATTTACTCCCACGTGGAAATCAATAGGTGTATTAGCGAGAGGCAACATGGTTTTGTGAAGGGGAGGTCGTGTCTCACTAACTTGGTTAAGTTTTTTGAAGAAGTGACAAAGATGATCGATGAGGGTAGGGCAGTGGATATGTTGCCTAAATGAACATCAGTAAGGCCTTTGACAAGGTCCCTCATAGACTGATTCAGAAGATAAAGTTGCACGGGGTCAGAAGTGAGCTTGCAAGATGGATAATAAACTGGCTCAGTCATAGAAGACAGAGGATAGCAGTGGAAGGGTGCACTTCTGAATGGAAGGCTGTGACTGGTGGTGTTCCTCAGTGTTGGGACCTTTGCTGTTTGTAATACATATAAATGATTTGGAGGAGAATGTAACTGGTTTGATTAGTAAGTCTGCTCAAGACACAAAGGTCGGTGGAATTGCAGATAGCGATCAGGACCATCAAAGGATACAGCAGCATATAGACCGGTTGGTGTCTTGGGCAGAGAGATGGCAGATGGAGTTTAATCCGTAAAAATGTGCGGTAATACATTTTGGAGGGTCTAATCCAGATGGAAAATATACAGTAAATGGCAGAACCCACAGGAGTACTGATAGGCAGACAGATCTGGGTGTACAGGTACACAGGTCATTGAAACTGGCACTGCAGGTGAAGGTAGTCAACAAGACATATGACATGCTTGCCTTCATCGGCTGGGGCACTGAGTTTAAAAGTTGGCAGGTAATGTTGCAGCTTTATTGAGCCTTAGTGAGGCTGCATTTGGAATATTGTGTTCAATTCTGGTCCCCACACTACCAGAAGGATATGGTGGCTATGGAGAGGGTACAGAAAAGATTTACCAGGATATTGCCCGGTATAGAGGCCATTAGCCATGAGGAGAGGATGGAGAAACTTGGGTTGTTCTCACTGGAATGATGGAGGTTGAGGGATGACTTGATAGAGGTCGACAAGATTATGAAGGGCATGGACAGAGTGAATAATCAGAAGCTTTTTCCTAGGGTGGAAGAGTCAGTTACGGGGCGTCATGGATTTAAGGTGCAAGGGGCAAAGTTTAAAGGTGATTTATGAGGCAAGTTTTTTACACAGAGGGTGGTGGGTGCCTGGGACAGAGGGATATGGTCCCTGGAAAGGTAGGGGGTTTTAGTTGTGATGGGCGGCATATCAGTGCAGGCTTGGAAGGCCGCAGGTCTGTTCCTGTGCTGTAATTTTCTTTGTTCTTTCTTTGTTCTGTCAATGGTTATTCACAAAACACCCAAAAAGTATATTAATCCTTGCCAATTGGCATCTTGCTTCTCCCTTGTGAGAATCTCACCACGCTGCTTGTGAACAGTGTATAAGTTGGACTGAGATTTCCAGTTATAATACACCAAACCATACATCTGCAACAAGATCCTTCATTTATCTCTGCAGTAGCTTTATGCAGCTTGATAACCCCAGAGAATACAAATGACTCAATCTTTTGCAAGATGAATAACTGAGACCATTAACAACGGCATGCCAGACAAATCAGAAGTGTATTTCTCTGATGGTGTTTTTATTTTATTAATAAACTTTATTGCTTGTTCTTCAATTGCTGAGAATATGACTAGCATATAGGCTGTAGAATATGAAATAACATTTCAACAGGTTTTGGCCAGATTAACATTATCACATTTTCCTTTCTAGTTCCCTTGATATCTTCCAAAATGTTCAAGAAAACAACCAGTGTCATTTTAATCCTTGAAATTTCACACAAAATTATTCATTTTGAAATAATATTTACTTTTATAGTTGTCTCCTTGGTGGAAAAATTCAACCTTTTTTTGGCTCCTACATATCCTCTTGAGTCTTCAGTATAGAGTACAGGAAGTGCAAGATCATTAAGAACAAGAAATCTTCTGTCTGCCATTGGGAAAAGCCAAAAATAAATGGAATTTAATGTCCATGCTCAAAATAGGTATGAACAAGTTTGCATTTAATTTCTAGGCATTTAGAATCTCCCTGACCACTGGGAATCAGTGGTGCACTTTTTGAATGTTGTCCAGAGTCATACAGGAATGTGAACTATAGTGAGATGTGTGGCAGAATTCGGTGACAAGTACGAAACACATCTCATCATCAAAATCATCACATTCCATCTTTTATGTTTTTCAGAAATGGTGTGGTGAGACTATCACCAGACAGGGCAAGATGTGAATGGACAGAGAAATAATACTTGTTAAAAGTCTTGTTACTCACTTCATTAATGTTCACACACCACCTTTCCAAACTCGCTAGACAGTCTATCTCAACCATCCTGCACTACTCCTATCCACTGACAGCATGTTCTGGAAACACAATCTCTCAATGCAGGATGCACCAGCAATTTGCACTGAAAGGCTGCAGTAGGGACAATTTGCACATATGTCAGGTATCCAAATAGTGCACTGGATCAAGCTGCATCTCAGGGATGCATGCTTGCTCTCCTAGCGCAGTTACTTACTGCCTATCTGTTAGCTCACAGCATTCTTGTCTTGTCTTGACTTGCTGTGTTTGCAGTGCAGGGAGTGGGCCATGGTCAGGCCCTTGGCACTGTAGCAGCCAGTCTGGGGTGTAAGGCTAATAGGTCAGAGAGATATAGAGGCACTGGTCAGGCAGATCGATACAGAACAGTCAAGCATGTCATACCTGATCATGTGGGACAAGAAGGGTGGGCCACAGTTAGCTTACTGGGTCCAACTTCAAAAGCTGAGGGGGCAGCAGAATGCAGGCTTAAGTTAAGGGGGTGCTGTGAAATAGCAGCCACAGCTTAGCACTTTAATTTTGAGACCGACAGTTGCAGGGTCTGAGCAAAAATGCATTATAACTGCAAAAGAGCTCTGGGTCAGCAGAATTTTGAAAGAGGACAGGCTGTAAGGCATGGCCAGGATGGATGCAATGAGGGAGAGATTTTGCATGGATGCGTCTATCTGACCACGTAGAAAATTACCCGGCCAATTACCGCCCCATCAGTCTACTCTCAATCATCTGCGAAGTGATGGAAGGTGTCATCAACAGTGCTATCAGGCAGCACCTGCTCAGAAATAATCTGTTCTGTGATGCCCAGTTTGGGTTCCACCAGGGCCACTCAGGTACTAATCTCATTACAGCCTTGATTAAAACACAGACAAAACAGCTGAATTCCAGAGGTGAGATGATAGTGGCAGTCCTTGACATCACACTTGAACAAGTATGATATCAAGGAGCCCTGGCAAAACTGAAATCAATGGGAAAGGGGAAAACATTTCACTGGTTGGATTCATACCTGACACATAGAAAGATGGTTATGATTGTTGAAAGTCAAACATCTCTGCTCCAGGACATCTCTGTAGGAGTTCGTGAGAGTAGTGTCCTAGGCCCAACCATCTTCAGCTGCTTGATAAATAACCTTCCGTCCATCCTAAGATCAGAAGTGCTGATGTTCACTAATGATTATTCAAATATTCAGCATCATTCACAACTCCTCAGATGCTGAAACAATCCATGTCAATCTGCAATTAGATCCGGACAATATCCAGGCTTGGGCCGAAATGTGGCAAGAAACATTTCTGTAGAACAAATGCCAAGCAATGATAATTTCCAACTGGACAGAATCTAATCAATTCCTCTTGACAATCAAGGGATCTAATCCCCCTGTGGACACCCCACCCCTACACCATATCACCCCCACAACATCATGGGTGTCAGCATTATTCAGAAATTGAACTGGACTGGCAATATAAATACAGTGGCTACAAGATCAGATTACAGGCTAGGAATTCTGCAGCAAGTACCTCACCTCTTCCCTCCTCAAAGCCTGTCCACCATCTCCAAGGCACAAGTCAGGAGTGTGATGGAATACTCTTCACTTGCCTGGATGAGTGCAGCTCCAACAACACTTAAGAAACTTGACACCATCCAGGACAAATCAGCCCACTTGATTAGCTCCACATTCACAATCAATTACCTCTTCACTGCTGTTGTCCAGTTATGGCAGTGTGGACCATGCACAAGATGCACTGCAGAAATTCACCAAGGCTCCTTGAACAGCACTTCCCAAATCCACGCCCAGTACCATCTAGAAAGGCAAGGGCAGCAGATTCATGGGAACACCACCACCTACCAGTTCCCCTCCAAGCCACTCACCATTCTGATTCGGAAATATATCATTGTTGCTTCACTGTAGCTGTGTCAAATTCCTGGAACTGCCTCGCTAACAGCATTGACAGCAGTACAAACAGGCAGCTCATCACTTCCAGAAATAAGGGACCAGCAAAAGTGTTGGCCTGGCCAGTGATGTCCATGTCCCGTGCGCGAATATAATATTAAACACATTGTTCTCCCGATTACAGCTAATGTTAATGGAACTCCACACACGCCTCAATCTCTGAGGCCTCCTGTTTGGCCATGATTTGCTGTCAGATTGTGTGACAATGCTTTGAATGCCTACACAGACAGACTTAGAAACAGCTATATGAAAGTTACAGCCAATATTATTCATGTACAAATTTTGGAAACAGTTTTGCTTTCTTCACCCATGTCACCAAAGTGCCCTCAATACTATTTCTCCTCTTCTTGTTAAGGCAACATCAAGGTGAAAGTGGCAGTGGTATACACTGTGGCAAGTCATCTCTGTTGCTGTGTCTCTGCAGGAGCAGTTCCTGTCTCATCCTGCAGGGGTCAGGATTATATCGTTGTGAGGATTAAGGAGTCTAATGTCGGGCACACCTCCACCCACTGACCTCGATGTGCCTTAGTACGTTCTGTCTTCTTCTGCAATGAGAAAACTGGGAATAATGAGTTAGATGACATTGCTTGACCTGACTGTTTGTGTTGGTGCATGTGGGGAAGAGGTGGTGCGATCTGCTGTAGGATTTAGGAGGCAGTGCAGAGGATGTGAAGGATTCATAGTGTGGGAGCCTGATGTGGGGACTGTAGGTGAGGGAGGAATTAGTGTGCAATGGTAAGGGTGTACAGTATGAGCCTTGATGAAGTGTGAGTGGCAGATAGAGAGAGCATCTGAAGTGGCACAGAGAAGACTGTGACATGTACACTGGAGGATCAGAGAAGTTTATTGATCTTTCTGAGGCATTGTTGGATGCCCTTGAGATAGCACTGACCTCACGCCAGGCTTGCAGGATCTGGTTGTATAGCCTGTTCAGGCACATCTCTGTGAAGAGGACAGCCCTCCTCCACACCTCCACAACCACCAGGATTTCCAGGCTTCTTTTGCTAGTTCTATCTCCCTCTTCTCCATCATCTTTTGGGCACATCCTTCAATGAACAGCATGGGCTCAGAATGCCAGTCGTCGCCTGGGTGAAATGCAACATTCCAAAGATGGTGAAGAGGCAGGAGGTTCCAGGGTCTTAGTGGTTGTCCACTGAGTGGCAAATTGTTTTGTGAAAGGCGAGTGGTAAGATGGAGTGAAAATGGAGGAAAAAAATCAGTTGTGGGAAATGCCGGTAGGCAATAATGAGGTGAGTTTCATTCGATACAGTGAAGGAACTTGTTAGGTCTCACAGCAACAAACCCTTCAAAAGTCTAGTGCCTCAGGCTTGGTCAAAAAGACATAAGATTCAACGGATTGTTATTTTTTGATCTATTGCTGATAAGCATTCTTAGCATTTCAAACACTTGTATGCTCAAGTTAAATTTTCAATCTTGTGTTTAAAGCCAGGTCTCATATTCCATACTGTCTTTGGTTGCATTCACCTATCACACCTGTCCTAGCTGATTTTTATTAGCTTTCACTACTGAACATTTCTATCTTAAGTCACTTATTCTTGTGTTTGAATCCCTTCCAAGGTCTCCCTTACTTCTTCTCCATGCACTTGCTCGTAAGCCCTTTGCTGCCTTGGCCATGAATACTCTGAGATCCATTTCCCAACATCCCCACCACTGGCAACTGTATCTTCGAGACTCGAAGCAGTCTCAAAAGGGCCCGATTCGGACTGGCTGAATAAGTGAGCAAAAACATGGCAGCACATGGAAAATCACTTGGATAAGCATGAAGCTATCCATTTTGTGCAGATTAGTTTCTTGAATGGTGAGAGTTTGGGAAGGGTTTATGTCCAAAGAGATGTCCCTGTTCATAAGTTACCAAAACCAAACGTACAGATGCAGCAAGGAATTTGGAATGCAATTGGCCTGTTAGCCTTTATCGCAAGAAGATTCAAGTTCAGGAGTAAAGATGTGTTTCTTCACTTCTGTAGAAACTGTCAAGACCATACCTGGAGTATTGTGTGCAGTATTGGTCCTCTTTTTCCTTATAAAAGACATACTTACCTTAGAGGGAGGACATCAAGGCTTCACCAAACTAATTCTGACACGGTGGAACTATCCTGTTAGGTACCATTTAAACCAGTCTGACTAATGCTGGTTGCATCTTGCTTGCCTTGGCTGCACCCAAACAGATGCCACATCCAGTTCTTCCAATTGTAGATTCTGCCACATGAATAAAATAATCCAGTCATTTATTAACAACCACTCCAACTCTTTTTCTATTTTGCCTAGTCTTTCTAAAAGTCAAACATCTTTTAAAATTCAGTTCTCATCTTGGTCACCCTGTGGCAACATGTCCGTAACAGAAATTAAATCATCTACTATGACTTCCATTAACTCTATCACTTCACCTACCTTGTTGTGAATTCTGCATTGAGATAGAACGCTTTTATTTTAGACTTTTAACACTATTCTGCCATTTGAACCTGACAAACATATGTATGGACGTACATGGAATAGTGTAGGTTAGATTGGCTTGAGATCGGTATGACAGGTCGGCACAACATCGAGGGCCAAAGGGCCTGTACTGTGCTGTAATGTTCTATGCTCTATGTATTAAGAGCAGCAGTTGGCTATTAACCCTCGAGCCTGCTTGGCCATTCAATAAAATCAAAGCTGATCTCAGAGTAACATCAAATTCACATTTTCACCGCCAACAACCTTTCAATCCACTGCTTAACAAAAATCCATCTACTTCTGCCTAAAAACTATTCAAGTTTCAGCTTTCATGATCTTTTCAGAAAATGGATTCAAAAGACGCATGATCCTCTAAGGGGAAAAAAGACATCTCATCTAATCTGTTTTAAATGGGCAACTCCTGATATTTAAAAAGTGACCGCTAGTTCATAAGAATAAATATCCTCTCCACATCTGCTCTGTCAAGACTTCTCAAGATTCATTCAGTTCTAACTTTTTCACTTCCCATAAGCAACTTTGTTTTCTATTCTATTTGGCTTCTCTATTAGGTTCTCATTCCTTTGACAAAGTGCTTTATATACTACTCAACAGCATGAGTTAATTAATCCTAGTCCTGCCAAGATGTAGCTAGTTTTCCTTGTACAGATCCCATCTGCCCCAGAACTGGTCCTAATGCCCGAAATCTAAAGCCCTCCTTCCTGCATCAATTTTCCAACCTGAGTTCATTCACACAATTCTTATTTCTAATCTCACTAGCAAGAGGTATTAAACACAATCCTGAAATGACTGTTTTGTGGGCCTTGCATGATTTTTTTTTACTATTTTTAGTCTCTTTCCTAGTTTCCTAAATTATACTTTCAGGAAATAATCCCTGTTCTCCCTATGTCACTGGTGCCACATTGAACCAAGGCCTCTGTCTCTTTATTCTCCTTTAGAAGATTGCCCAAGGGCTGCTCTGTGCTATCACTGAACATGGCATGAAGGAGGCAACATGCCATCCTGCAATTATATCCACAGCCACAGGAACACCTGGCCAGTGCCTCTTACTAGCAAATCAAGTACCATTACTGACCTTCCACATGCAATAACTCTTCAGAGGCCAGCAACCCAACAACAATCATCCTTTATTTACTAATGCATAGACTTTGATAATAGCACTGTCTCTCACTGAGTCAGGCATTCAGCAAATCAATATCCCTGATATTTACCCTTTTATGTCAGCTAAGTCTCCCCCATTGGGCAAAATTAACAGCCCAATAGGGCATTCAGCTAGTTCACCTCACTACAGTCACGACATTACACTTCTTCGTCCCACCTATGCAGTGTGCTACTTCCAGTGGCAAAAGTTTAGCTATTGCTACATTTCTTGAACTCACTGTTATCACCTCTATAGCACAATTCCAGCATCGTGTTTCTGGTAACCTATATTTTTCATGACTGTTTCATCAAAAACACAGTGGATGAAGGATAGATTCCTCACAAAAGATCATTCCCTTATGTTTTCATGTACACTTAACCTGAAACTGAACACAAGTAAACTAAAATCACTAACTGAGTTAAGTCTTTGCTCCCAATTCTACGCGTTAAAGTATGATTCAGGGAAAAAAAAATTCTCTCTCTGAATTCTGAGTCATATTTCAATCAGGATAAAGCAGCACTGACAAGATTTAATACATTTAATATTGTCTGTATACACATTATAACCATATTGATGGGTCATGACGTATAACATCTAGGACAATATCCAGGTTTGGAATGACATATGGAAAATTACTTACACAAATGGGAGGCAATGATCATCGCCAATAAGAGATGATCTAGCCACACCTCTTAGCATTCAATGGTGTTACCATCACTAAATCTCCGTTATCAACATTCTAGTGATGGCCATTCCTGAGAAACTCAACTGGACTCATCACGTAAATAATGGCTACAAGATCAGGTCAGAGACTTGGATTACAGAAAGTAACTTACCTCCTGACTCATCAAAGCCTGTCCACGATCTACAAAGCTTAAATCAGGTGTATGATGGAATACTCCCCATTTGCCTAGATGAATGCAGCTTAAATAATAGCATAGCAAGCAGCTTGACACCATCCAGGACAAAGCAGCCACTTGATTGGCACCACATCCACTCCTTCTACCACCAACGCTCAGTAGCGGCAGTGTGTACTATCTACAAGATGCACTGTAGAAATTCACCAAAGATCTTTAGACAGCACTTTCCAAGACCACAACTACTTCTAATTAGAAGGGCAAAGGCAGCAGATGCATGGGAACACCACCACCTGCAACTCTTCCTCCAAGCCACTCAACAATCTGACTTGGAAATATATTTCCATTCCTTCAGTGTCGCTTGGTCAATATCATGGAATTTTCTCCCTAACCACATTGGAGGTCGATCTACAGCACATGGACTGCAATAGTTTCAGAAGGCAGCTTACCATCACCTTCTCAAGAGCAGCTAGGGATAGGCAATAAATTTTGACCAGCCAGTGACACTATGTCCCTGAGTGGATTAAACAAAAAGTGACATATTAGTCATGAATATTATGGCCACTGTCAATATAGAATATGATAAAGAAATTACTACACATTGTATCAGGACAAAACTTGATGCGCAGCTGAGGAAAACTTGCAATCATGGCTATTTTCACTCATGGATATCTTTTGTGATGGTTTAAGATAAATGTTGTTTTTTTATCTAAAGATTTATAGGATTCATGACGTTGAGAACCTGCTTGATGAAAGGAGATGGAACGCTATAAGCTTATCTGCTGCAAGAAAAAGATATGTTGTTTTAATTATATTTTTATTCACTTGTGGGGACATAGGCTTGTCTGGCTGGCCAGCATTTATTGCCCATCCCTAGTTGCCCTTGAGAAGATGGTGGTGAGCTGCCTTCTTGAACTGTTGCAGTCTATTCACTGTAGTTTGACCCACAATGCCCAACTTGATTCCAAGTTATTTCAAAATATTCAAGATAAACAGAGGTAAGTGAGACATTGAGGTAACAGTTGATTGGATGAGCTATTTAGTTAAATATTTGGGTGGAGTTTACAAGTAAATCTTCAAAACTTACAACAAAAAGGGATTCATCATAAATATATTGGTGGTTTTTTTTCTATTCATTCGTGGGATGTGGGTTTTGTGGGCTTAGCCTGAATTAACTTCCCACCCATAACTGTCCTTTTGAAGGTGATGATGGGCTGCCTTCTGCCTTCTAGAACAGCTTCAGCCCATTTGGTATCAGAACCCATACAATGCTGTTAGGGCAGGGGCTCCAGGATTTTGGCCCAATGCTACTGAATGCACAGTGATATATTTCCACGTCTGGTCAGTGAGATGCTTGAAGGGAAACTTGTAGTTGGTGGTGTTCCCATGTATCTGTTGCATTAGACCTTCTAGATATTCTATGTTCAAACTGGAAGATATCATGAGTTTGGAAGGCGTGCTCCCTGGAGCATTTGTGAATTCGTAGTGCTTCTTACAGATGGTACATATTTCTGCTTCTTGGCGTTGGTGCTGAAAGAAGTGAATGTTCATGGAAGCGGTGCAAATCGAGGGGGCTGCTTTTTCTTGGATGCCCAGAGGTCCTCCGCTTCTTCCTGTCCCGCAGGCTTGACCAGTCCCCCTCCACGGACACCCTCACCCGCTTCACCGAACTCATCCTCACCCTCAACAATTTCTCTTTCAATTCTTCTCATTTCCGAAAGAACAAAGGGGATGGCCATGGGTAACCCCATGGGCCCAAGTTGTGCCTGCCTCTTTATAGGTTACGTGGAACAATCCCTCTTCCGCACTTACACTGGCCCTAAACCCCACCCCTTCCTCCGTTACATTGATGACTGTATCGGCACCGCCGCGTGCTCCCACAAGGAGCTCGAACAGTTCATCCACTTCACCAACAACTTCCACCCCAACCTTAAGTTCACCTTGTCTACATCTAACACCTCCCTCACCTTCCTGGACCTCTCTGTCTCCATCTCAGGCAACCATCTAGAAACTGATATCCATTTCAAGCCCACCAACTCCCACAGCTACCTAGAACACACTTCCTCCCACACACCTTCCTGCAAAAATGCCATCCCCTATTCCCAATTCCTTCACCTCCACTGCATCTGCTTCCAGGATGAGGCATTCCACTTCCATACATCTCAGATGTCCTTGTCTTTCAAGGACCACAACCTCCCCCCCACAATGGCCGAGAACACCCTTGAGCATGTCTCCTGCATTTCCCACAACTCATTGCTCACACCCCTCATCCTCACATACTACCCCACCAACCTCCAGATCCAACGCATCATCTTCCAACACTTCCGCCATCTGCAATCTGACCCCACCACCAAAGACATTTTTCCCTCCCCACCCTTGTCTGATTTCCGGAGGGACCACTCTCTCCATGACTCCCTTGTCTGCTCCACACTCCCCTCCACCCCATCAAACCCGGCAACTTTCCCTGCAACCGCAGGAAGTGCTACACCTGCCCCCACACCTCCTCCCTTACCCCCATCCCAGGCCCCAAGAAGACTTTCCACATCAAGCAGAGGTTCATTTGCACATTTGCTAATGTGGTATACTTCATCCACTATACCCGTTGTGGCCTCCTCTCCATCGACGAAACCAAGTGGAGGCTTGGGGACTGCTTTGCAGAACACCTACTCTCGGTTTGCAATCAACAGCTGCATCTCCCAGTCGCGAACCATTTCAACACCCCTCCCATTCCTCAGATGACATGTCCATCCTGGGCCTCCTACAGTGCCACAACAATGCCACCTGAAGGTTTCAGGAACAGCAACTCATATTCCGCTTGGGAACCCTGCAGCCTAATGGTATCAATGTGGATTTCACAAGCTTCAAAATCTCCCATACCTCCACCGCATCCCAAAACCAGCCCACCTCGTCCCCGCCTCCCTAACCTGTACTTCCTCTCACCCATCCCTTCCTCCCACCTAAAGCTGCACCCACATTTCCTACCCACTAACTTCATCCCGCCCCCGTGACCTGTCCATCCTCCCTGGACTGACCTATGTCCTCCAGACCTCCACACCTATTATCACCTTTACTGGCTCCATCCCCACCTCTTGAACTTGCCTGTCCCCTCTCCACCAATCTTGTCCTCTATCCATCTTTGATCCGCCTCCCCCTTTCTTCCTATTTATTTCAGAACCCTCTCCCCCTCCCCCATTTCTGATGAAGAGTCTTGGCCTGAAAGATCAGCTTTCCTGCTCCTAAGCTGCTGCTTGGCTTGCTGTGTTCATCCAGCTCTATGCCTTGTTATCTTGGCTGCTTTTTCTTAGATGGGCATTTCTTGAATGTTATTGGAGCTGCACTCATCCAGACAAGTCGGGATTTATTTCCTGTCTTGTGCTTGTAGATGGTGGACGGGCTTTGGGGAGTCAGAAGCTGAGTTAATAATTGAAGCATTCATTCCTCTGATATGTTCTCATAGCCACTGTAGTTAGATAACTAGTCCATTTCAGCTTCAGACCTATGTTAACCCCAGGATATTGATAGTGGGGGATTTAGTGATGGTAACAACATTGAATGTCAAGACGTATAGTTTAGAATGTCTCTCATTGTGATGGTCACTTCCTCGTTATTGTGTGGTGCAAATGTTACTTGCCACTTGTTGGCCCAAGCCTGGATATTGTGCAGGATTTCCTGCATTTGGAAACAGATGGCTGTAGTATTTGAGGAGTCGTGAATGATGCTGAACATTGGGCAAACATCCCCAAATCTGACATTATTATAGAGGAAAGTTAATTGATGAAACAACTGAAAATGATTGGGCCTAGGATACTACTCTGAGGAATTGGGACCCCTTGTGGTGCAGTGGTGGCATCCTGCCTCTGGCCAGAAAGGCTTGGATTCAAGTTCCTCCTGTTCGAGAGGTATGTCAGAGTTTCTCTGAACAGGTTGATTAAAAAAATGGTTTAAAAAAAAACCCAGAAGAATTACTGCTGAGATGACTGACCGCCAACAGCCTCAAACATCTTGCTTTTGTGGGAAGTATGACTCCAAACAATAAAATTTTTACCCCTGGTTCCCATTGACTGCAGTTTTGCTCGGACTCACATTCAGTCAAATGTGCCCTTGATGTTGGGTTGGTTGGTGGGAGGGGGGGGGGGGAAGTGGTTTGGTGTTGGTGTGGTGGTCTCTCTCTTTCTCTTTCACCTCACCTCTAGAATTCAGCTATTTTGTTCATATATGAAGCAGAGCTGTAAACAGCTCTGTAGCTAAGTGGCCCTGTTGGAACCCAAACTGGCCATCACTCAACTGGTCATTGCAAAGCAGGTGCTGCTTGATAGCATTATGGATGACAGGTTCTATCACTATACTGAGAATTAACAGTAGACTGATGGGGCAGTAGCAGCCAGGTACAATTTGTTCTCATTTTCATGGACAGGACATACCTGGGCAATGTTCCACATTGTCAGAGAGATGCCAGTGTTGTAACAGTACTGTAACAGCCTGGCAAATTCTGGAACACACAACTTCCGTATTATTGCTGGAATATTGTCAGGGACCATAGTTTTTGCAGTACCCAATGTCTTCAGCTGTTATTAAATTCACATCGAGTCAATTGAATTGGCTTAAACTGGCATTTGTAAAGATGGGGATCTCAGGAATAGAGTTAATGGGAACTGCAGATGCTGGAGAATCCAAGATAACAAAGTGTGGGGCTGGATGAACACAGCAGGCCAAGCAGCATCTCAGGAGCACAAAAGCTGACATTTCGGGCCTAGACCCTTCATCAGAGAGGGGGATGGGGAGAGGGCTCTGGAATAAATAGGGAGAGAGGGGGAGGTGGACCGAAGATGGAGAGAAAAGAAGATAGGTGGAGAGGAGAGTATAGGTGGGGAGGTAGGGAGGGGATAGGTCAGTCCAGGGAAGACAGACAGGTCAAGGAGGTGGGATGAGGTTAGTAGGTAGGAAATGGAGGTGTGGCTTGAGGTGGGAGGAAGGGATGGGTGAGAGGAAGAACAGGTCAGGGAGGCGGAGACAGGCTGGGCTGGTTTTGGGATGCAGTGGTGGGAGGGGACGAGCTGGACTGATTGTGTGATGCAGTGGGGGGAGGGGATGAACTGGGCTGGTTTTGGGATGTGTTGGGGGTAGGGGAGATTTTGAAGCTGGTGAAGTCCACATTGATACCATTGGGCTGCAGGGTTCCCAAGCAGAATATGAGTTGCTGTTCCTGCAACCTTCAGGTGGCATCATTGTGGCACTGCAGGAGGCCCATGATGGACATGTCGTCTAAGGAATGGGAGGGGGAGTTGAAATGGTTCGCGACTGGGAGGTGCAGTTGTTTATTGTGAACCGAGCAGAGGTGTTCTGCAAAGCGGTCCCAGAGCCTCCACTTGGTTTCCCCAATGTAGAGGAAGCCACACCGCGTTCAATGGATACCGTATACCACATTGGCAGATGTGCAGGTGAACATCTACTTAATATGGAAAGTCATCTTGGGGCCTGGGATGGGGGTGAGGGAGGAGGTGTGGGGGCATGTGTAGCACTTCCTGCGGTTGCAGGGGAAGGTGCTGGTGTGGTGGGGTTGGAGGGGAGTGTGGAGCGAACAAGGGAGTCATGGAGAGAGTGGTCCCTCCGGAAAGCAGACAAGGGTGGGGATGGAAAAATGTCTTGGGTGGTGGGGTCGGATTGTAGCTAGCAGAAGTGTCGGAGGAATAGGCTGAGTTAGATCAGCTGCTTGACACTTCTGGCTGAATTTTTTTGCAAATTCTTCAGCTTTATCTTTAGCACTGAGTTGTTGGTCTTCCATCATTGAGGATGGGGATATTTATAGTGCCTCTCTTCCAGCACATTGTTTAATTGTTAACCACCATTCACGACTGGATGACCCAGAGAGACAGCATGAACCAGATTTTTGTACTAAATAAAAATTACTATGAATTTCAAATACATGGATTCTAAACTACAGCTGGACAATTATATGACAAGGTCAACTCTAACCCACTTATAAAATTCCCCAGCCCACACACATTGAGAGACACACAGAAAATCAAATATTACGGACAGAAGGAAACCTTCAGGAGGCAGTTTCAGTGTTCCCAATCCACTGGGTTTGCTGAGATGATCCTTTTGCTTGTCAGAATGTTGGTTTTCGATCTTCCTTCTCTAGGTTCATTTGTCAGCAGGAAGCACAGGGTGTCTGGTTCTCACAATGAAAAGCCTCAGGCTTGATTAAAAGTCACAGCTTGCAGCAACTGATGAGAGGATACAAAGCAGTTATCCTCATACGTGAGATGATTATAATGTAGGACAAAAACGGCTCCTTCTTTCACAGAAGTCTGATTATTTGCTGCACCAAGCATGCACAACACAAGCCGTTCAGCTACCTGGGTGCAATCACAAAGTTGCTGACAGGCAGAAGGTCTTTGACAATGCTGACTGGTCATCATTCCAGACACTATTGAGCTATTTGTTGCCGGCCAAACTCCCATTCATACATTGCTCTCTGGCTCCAATTAGTCTGCAATTAGACCTTTCCCCACTCCCTGATCCAAAAGCTACAGTGACTGTCAGGTGTCATGCAGCAATCCTTCAACCATCCTTGGCTTTCAAATCAGTACTTCACCTATAGCAGTTCACAATCAACACTAAAAGAAAATGTTCTTTTAAGAGGACAGTTCAGAATCAATCACATTGCTATGGCTCTGATGTCACAAGTAGCTTAGGCAAGGTAAGGACACGTATTTCCTTCCCTAAAGGACATTAATGAGTCAGATGAGAGTTTAACGGCAATACATTCATAGAAATCATTGCACTTTTCCATCTAGATTTTATTGAATTCAAAATCAATATATACATCAATGTGGTATTTGAACCTAGTCCTGAGAAGAATCAAAGAGCAATCAATTTGTCCTCATCCCTTCCTTCCTCTAGAAAATGAAAGTAGTTTATAGGGCATCTTTAACAACCTCAGAAACTCCCAAATGATTTTACAGCTAATCATGTTTTTGAAGAGTCATCATTATATATATTTTCAATATATATTCAATTTTTTAAAACATCTTTTTCAATCATTCACAGCAATTCTCTGGATTCTTACTGAATTTTTTCTTGCTACTTAGATTATCAAAATTCCATGTTATTATGAACATTTCTTTCATCTGCTAGCCTTTTTTGTGCGAGTAAGAAGAACACTTTTTCTAGATTCACCTTGTTAGTACAATTCTGTTATCATATTTATGAATCTCTTTTGTATTCTGTGAATGATTTAGGTAGCTTCTTAACCTGTACCCCACATTGGTGCACAGATACGACTAGAATGTCTACAATATGACAAAAAAACTCAAAAATTGAAAAGCAAACACTGCTTGAGTGTTCCTGCTTGAGAGACAAAGTAATAATGAGAAATCGGAGGCCACATCAAATAGCAGATAAAGGGGAGTAGGCTGTGGTTCATCAGTTGGTAGTTCCATCTGAGTACTGTAACGGAATTTTATGAGCAGCTCATGAGATTCCAATGACATGTTCATTGGATATTAGATAAATATAGGCTGAAATATTAAAAAAAAATTGTCCAGGATGACAAAAAGTTGGTAAAATTTTGCCAGACATGCCATTTATGTCAGCCAGTGGCAAACTAAATCACAATTAAATCTTTTAGAGATAATAGGAACTGCAGATGCTGGAGAATTTGAAATAACAAGGTGTAGAGCTGGATGAACACAGCAGGCCAAGCAGCATCATAGGAGCAGGAAAGCTGACGTTTTGGGCCTAGAGCCTTCTCCAATCATTTCTTGATATCACATGGAGTAAATCGAATTGGCTGAAGACTGGTATCTGTAATGCTGGGGACCACTGGAGGAGGCCGAGATGGATCCTCCACTCAGCACTTCTGAGTGAAAATTGCTGCAGATGTTCAGCCTTATCCTTGACACTGATTTGCTGGGCTCTTCCATCATTGAGGAGGGGGATATTTGTGGAGCTTCCTTCTGCTGTGAGTTGTTTAATTGTCCTCCACCATTCATAACTGGATGTGGCAGGGCTGCAGAACTTAGATCTGATCCATTGGTTGTGAGATCACTTAGCTCTGTCTATCACTTGCTGCCTTCACTGTTTGGTGTGCAAGCAATCCTGTTTGGTGGCTTCACCAGGTTGATACCTCATCTTCAGGTATGACTGGTGCTGGTCCTGGCATGCTCTCCTGCACTCTCCATTGAATCAGGGTCGATCCCTTGGCTTGATGGTAATGGTTGAGTGGGGGATATGCCGGGCCATGAGGTTACAGATTGTGGTAGAGTACAATTCTGCTGCTGTTGATGGCCCATAGCACTTCACGGATGCATAGTCTTGCATTGCTAGATCTGTGCAAAGTCTGTCCTATTTAGCACAGTGATGGTGCCACACAACACGATAGAAGTTATTCTCAAAGTGAAGGCAGGACTTCATCTCCACAAGGAATGTGTGATGATCACTGTTACCAATACTGTCGTGGACAGATGCAACTGCAGCTGTCTGACTGGTAAGGACGAGGTCAAATATGTTTTTTCCTCTTGTTGGTTCCCTCATCACCTGCCGCAGATCCAGTCTAGCTGCTATGTCGTTTTATGACTTGACCAGCTCGATGAGTAGTACTGTTGCCAATCCACTCTTGTTGGTGGACATTGAAATCTCCCACCCAGAGTACATTTTGTGCCCTTGTCATCCATCGTACTCCCTCCAAGTGTTGTTCAATATGGAGGAGCACCAATTCATCAGCTGAGGGAGGATGGTATGTGGTAATCTGCAGGAGGTTTCTTTGCCCATGTTTAAATTGAAGCCATGAGACTTCATGGGGTCCTGAATCAATGTTGAGGATTCCCAGAGCAACACCCTCCCAACTGTATACCCACTGTGCCGCCCCCTCTGCTGGGTCTGTTCTGTCGGTGGGACTGATCATATCCAGGAATAGTGATGGTGGTGTCTGTGACATTGTCTGTAAGGTATGACTGTGTCAGGCTGTTACTTGATAAGTCTGTGAGACAGCTCTCCCAATTTCGGCAGTAGCTACAGATGTTATGAGGAGGACTTTGCAGGGTTGACAGGGCTGTTTCCACCATAGTCTTTTCCTGTGCCTTGGTCAATGCCAGGCGATCTGTCCAGTTTCATGTCTTTGAGAGTTTGTAGTGATTGGTACAACTGGGTGGCTTGCTAGGCCAGTTCAGAGGGCAATTGAGAGTCAACCACATTGCTGTGGGTCTGGTGACACATATAGAACAAACCAAGTGAGGATGGCAGATTTCCTACCCTGAAGGACATTAGTGAACCAGATGGGTTTTTCTGACGATCAGCAATGATCTCATGGTGATCAGCAGATTCTTAATTCCAGACATTTCAAAAAAAAATTGAATTCAAATTCCACCGTCTGCCATAGAGAGATTCAAACACAGGTCCCCACAACGTCAGCTGGGTTTCTGGATTAATAGTCCAGCGATAACAGCACTAGGCCATTGCCTACCCTAAATTAGGCTGTTTGATACAACTTTTTCAAATTAGAATTCATTTGATAAATTCCTATTAAAGATGGTCGGGTTAAGCGCATCAGCCTCATTCACTTCACCTTCATCCTTTTTATTTAAATTCTTGAAAACTTATCCAATAACTGAATTCTGAAGTCACCTCCTGTGTCATGGAGTCCTCCTCTTCTTGTGTAATTCCAAGGGCTTGATATCTCGCCAATAAAGAATCAATAAACAATCCTGGGTGTTTTTCATGCACCATCTGTTTCTTCTGCCCCCAGAGGTAGTTCCAGCTTCTTGGCGAAGTCAATATTTCGAAACAGGAAGTCACTTACAGAGTCACGGTTATACAGCATGGAATCAGACTGTTTGGACCAACTCATCTGTGCCAACCAAATATTTTAAACTGATCTATTGCTATTTTCCAGCATTTGGCCCATATCCCTTTAAAACCTTCCTATTCATGGACCCATCCGGATGTCTTTTAAATGTTGTAACTGTACCTATCTCCACAACTGCAGGTCCCCTTTCTCATGATAAAATCAATTCTGCCTATTAGGCTTTGTTTCACTATTCCAACTTTGGCTTCTCCATTTACGAAGTAACTTCTTAGTCCAATTCTATATAATGGAACTGGTTGGTAGCCTCCATATATACCCCCAAATATTGTTTCTCCTTTATTAAACCCTTTGGAAGACAAATTATATCATCAGCCAGCATCAGTGGCCAACTTCCTCCAATGTTTCTCAATATCTTTACCTGCTTGATTCAAAACATAATCTCTCCTTTAAAGGTAAAAATATACTGAACTTCCTGGAATCTGATTCTTTTTGTCAACATTTGAAGAGGAATTTTCATGACTGTCCAATGTCATCCCCTCCTTATCCATACATTTTAAAGAAATATGCTCTCATTATATGCATCCACTTGCTTACCAAATGGTACAGCATGCTTGCGATGTCAGATTGTCTGTCCCTGCTCCCAAAGCCAATGGTCCTATGTTAAGGATGCCATCCATGGACAAATTTAGTTAGAATCTTTTAAACTTATGTTCATCTCACTTTTAAAAACCAAGTCTATTCAACGGACTTAATGTGAACCACATGTTTTTAATATAATTTCCAAAATCCAGACAAATACGTCGGTGTTGGTGTTAATATAGAGAATCTGGCAAAGTTTTTGCCTGTAATGCTCCAAGTTAGAGAAAAATCTCTTCGTGTATCTCGCTAAGGGAGCTCTTTCATGTTACCATATTTCAAGCATGACTGACCAAACTTACTTCTACCTAACCGAGGCCTATACGACTATCATTCTTATGTTTGTTTTCCACAATACCTTAATTAAAAGCTCATGGCTGATGAATGTCATGCTCATCATTAATAAAAAACAGAATTCCAATATTTGTCATTTTGGTCAAAAAAAATGAAGCTGGAGGAGCATACCAGGTCAGACAGCATCTGAGGAGGAGGAAAGTTGGCATTTCAGGTCTGGACCCTTCATTGGCATGGTGGCTCAGTGGTTAGCACTGCAACCTCACAGCACCAGGGACCCAGGTTCAATTCCAGCCTCAGGCGACTGCCTGTGTGGAGTTTGAACATTCTCCCCGTGTCTGCGCGGGTTTTCTTTGGGTGCTCCGGTTTCCTCCCACAGTCCAAAGATGTGCAGGTTAGGTAGATTGGCCATGCTAAATTGCCTGTAGTGTTCAGGGGTGTGTGGATTTTAGAGGGGTGGATGTGGGTAGGATGCTTCAAGAGGTGGTGTGGACTTTTTGGGCTGAAGGGCCTGTTTCCACACTGTAGGGAACCTAACCTAATCAAACTGGGGAGGAGGAAAGAGGCTGGGAAATAGGGAGGTGGGATGGTGTAAGGTGGATGCGGGTATGGTGTCATAGAGGTTGGATAGTGAGAAAGAAGATGGACAGGTTGTGTCAGGTCAAGGAGGACGAGATGAGAGGGAGGACTGGCCATGGGATGAGGCTGGAGGTGGGGAGATTTTGAAGCTGGTGAACTCTACGTAGAAGCCATTGGGGCTGTAAGCTCCTGAGATGGAATATAATGTGTTGTTTCTCCAGTTAACGTGTGGCCTCATTTTGACAGAGGAGGTGGCCCAGGACAGACATGTCGCCAATGGAGTGGGAGGGGGAGTTGAAATCGTTGTAAAAATGGAAAGTGGTGTTGATCAGAGCGTACAGAGTGCAGATACTCCACAAATCAGTCACCAAATCTCTCTGGAATAGGGGAGCAATAGCTGCAATAGACCAGGTTTGAAGACGTACAGGTGAATCCCCGTCAAATTTGGAATGCTTGGGTCCTCTGGGGTGGAGGTGTAGGGGCAGGTGTAGCACTTCTTGCGGCTGCAGGGAAGATGTTGGGTGTGGTGGAGAGGTTGGTGGGGAGTGTGGAGCTGATGAGAAAGTCGCAGAGTGAGCAGTCTCCACGGAAAGCGGATAGGGTTGAGGAAGAAAATATCTTTTTGGTGGTGGGTTCTGATTACAGGTGCTGAAAATGGCAGGGGATGATGTGTTAGATTTGGATATTGGTCAGGTGGTATGCGAGGACTGGGGAACGCTATCTGTATTGTTGGCAGGGGGGAACGGTGGAGAGGGTTTGAGGGCAGAAGTGTGGAAAATGCAGGAGATGTGGTTGAGGGCATTATGAATCACAGGAGTGGAACGCTTCTTCCTGGAGCAGAAGCAGTGGAGGCAGAGGAATTGGGAGTATGGGATTGCACTTTGGGAAGAGGGAGGGTGAGAGGAGGTGTACTCGAGGTAACTGTGGGAGTTAGCAGGTTTGAAATGGATTTCGGTGCCAAGTCGGTTGCTGGAGATAGAGACAGAGAGGTACAGGAAGGGGAGGGAGGTATCAGAGATGGTCCAGGTAAATTCAAGATTGTGGTGAAAGATATTAGTGAAGTGGATGAACTGTTCGAGCTCTTCATGGAAGCACAAGGCAGCACCGATACAGTCATCATATGGTGGAGGAAGAGGTGGGGTATGGTGTCAGTGTAATAGCAGACAAGGGACTCTTCCATGTATCCTACAAAGTGGCAGGCATAGCTTAGACCCATGCGAGGTGTCCACAGCCACCCCTTTGGTTTGTAGGTTGTGAGAGGAGTCAAAGGAAAAATTGTTGAGGGTGAGGTCTGGTTCTGCCAAGCAAATGAGAGGATTGGTGGAAGCAGTCTGGTTGGGCCTACAGGACAGGAGGAAACGGAGAGCTTTTAGACCCTCCTCATGGGGGATACATATGTAGAGAGACTGAAATGTCCATGGTGAAGATGAGGCATTTGTCGCCAGGGAATTGAAAGTCTTGGAGAAGGTGGAGAGCATGGGTTGTGTCTCGAATGTAGGTAGGGAGTTTTGAGACCGGGGGAAAAGAACAGAGTTGAGGTGGGAGGAGATTAGTTCAGTGGGGCAGGAGCAGGCAGAGACAATGGTTTGACCAGGGCAGTCAGGTTCATGAATTTTGAATAGGAGACAGGGACAGGCAGTGATAATGGGAACTGCAGATGCTGGAGAATTCCAAGATAATAAAATGTGAGGCTGGATGAACACAGCAGGCCAAGCAGCATCTCAGGAGCACAAAAGCTGACGTTTTGGGCCTGGACCCTTCATCAGAGAGGGGGATGGGGAGAGGGAACTGGAATAAATAGGGAGAGAGGGGGAAGCAGACCGAAGATGGAGAGTAAAGAAGATAGGTGGAAAGAGTATAGGTGGGGAGGTAGGGAGGGGATAGGTCAGTCCAGGGAAGATGGACAGGTCAAGGAGGTGGGATGAGGTTAGTAGGTAGATGGGGGTGCGGCTTGGGGTGGGAGGAAGGGATGGGTGAGAGGAAGAACCGGTTAGGGAGGCAGAGACAGGTTGGACTGGTTTTGGGATGCAGTGGTTGGGGGGGAAGAGCTGGGCTGGTTGTGTGGTGCAGTGGGGGGAGGGGACGAACTGGGCTGGTTTAGGGATGCATTTGGGGAAGGGGAGATTTTGAAACTGGTGAAGTCCACATTGATACCATTAGGATGAGAGGATGAGAGGATCCCCCTCGTTCTCACATACCACCCTACCAACCTCCGGATACAACGCATCATCCTCCGACACTTCCGCCATTTACAATCCGACCCCACCACCCAAGACATTTTTCCATCCCCACCCCTGTCTGCTTTCCGGAGAGACCACTCTCTCCGTGACTCCGGCGGAGGCGGAGGAATTGGGAATAGGGGATGGAATTTTTGCAGGAGGGTGGGTGGGAGGAGGTGTATTCTAGGTAGCTGTGGGAGTTGGTGGGCTTGAAATGGACATCAGTTACAAGCTGGTTGCCTGAGATGGAGACTGAGAGGTCCAGGAAGGTGAGGGATGTGCTGGAGATGGCCCAGGTGAACTGAAGGTTGGGGTGGAAGGTGTTGGTGAAGTGGATGAACTGTTCGAGCTCCTCTGGGGAGCAAGAGGCGGCGCCGATACAGTCATCAATGTACCGGAGGAAGAGGTGGGGTTTGGGGCCTGTGTAGGTGCAGAAGAGGGACTGTTCCACGTAACCTACAAAGAGGCAGGCATAGCTGGGGCCCATGCGGGTGCCCATGGCCACCCCCTCAGTCTGTAGTAAGTGGGAGGAGTCAAAAGAGAAGTTGTTGAGGGTGAGGACGAGTTCAGCTAGGCTTCCTCTACATTGGGGAAACCAAGCGGAGGCTTGGAACACCTCCGCTCAGTTCGCAACAAACAACTGCACCTCTCAGTCGCAAACCATTTCCACTACCCCTCCCATTCTTTAGATGACATGTCCATCATGGGCCTCCTGCAGTGCCACAAAGATGCCACCCGAAGGTTGCAGGAACAGCAACTCATATTCCGCCTGGGAACCCTGCAGCCTAATGGTATCAATGTGGACTTCACCAGTTTCAAAATCTCCCCTTCCCCAACTGCATCCCTCAACCAGCCCAGTTCGTCCCCTCCCCCCACTGCACCACACAACCAGCCCAGCTCTTCCCCGCCACCCACTGCATCCCAAAACCAGTCCAACCTGTCTCTGCCTCCCTAACCGGTTTTTCCTCTCACTCATCCCTTCCTCCCACCCCAAGCCGCACCTCCATCTCCTACCTACTAACCTCATCCCACCTCCTTGACCTATCCGTCTTCCCTGGACTGACCTATCCCCTCCCTACCTCCCCACCTATACTCTCTCCACCTATCTTCTTTACTCTCTATCTTCGGTCCGCCTCCCCCTCTCTCCCTATTTATTCCAGTTCCCTCTCCCCATCCCCCTCTCTGATGAAGGGGTAGGCCCGAAACGTCAGCTTTTGTGCTCCTGAGATGCTGCTTGGCCTGCTGTGTTCATCCAGCCTCACATTTTATTATCAGGGACAGGCAGTGCAGGGTTGGGGAACTATTAGGTCGAAGGCTGTGGACGGGAGGTCTCTTGAGGTGATGAGGTTATTGATGGTCTGAGAGTTGATGGTTTTGTGATCAGGGTGGGATCATAATGGAGGGGACGGTAGGAAGAGGCATCAGAGAGTTGGCGCCGGGCCTCAGTGATGTAGATATCAGTTTGCCTTACTAGCAGCATGCCTCCCCTCTCTTGTCAGGGGGTTTAATAGTGAGGTTGAGGTCGGAGTGGAGGACTGCATGTTCCAATAGGGGAGAGGTTGGAGTGGAAGGGGTGGAGAAATTAGGGAGATAAATGTTGCAGTTGGAGATGAAGAGGTCAAGGGAGGGTAGGAGGCTGGGGTAGGGGTGTGGTGTCCAGGAGGATGGGGTTTTTTGGAGGCGGGAGAAGGGGTCTGCAGAGGGTGGGTTGGACTCTGGCGTGGAGGTGGAGGTAAAAGTGTTTGGTATCCAGACGTGTGCAGAATTCGTTGATGTGTGGGCATAGGGGAGTGAAGGTGAGTCTTCTGCAGAGGACTGACTGTTCTTCTTCAGTGAGGGGAAGTTCTGGGGGGGGATGAGGAATACCTGGCAGGGCTTGGGGCTGGGACATAGTGTTAAGCTGGAGATAGGAGCTGGGTTGGATATGGCCTCTTGAGTGGGTGCGTGTGTATGGGAACAGTCACATGAACAGATATGCCCATGAGGTCAGCAGTGTCAGTGGGAGCAGCGTGGTCTGCGGTGGGAGCAGCCAGGGCCACCACGTAGTTAACGACACTGGGCGGATTCAGGAAGAGGTTGGGGATGGGGCTAGGTTCCAGGGTGGCTGATATGGTCTGTGTTTGGAGTGCAAGTATGAGAGAGTTTGGCGTACTTGCACTCTTTGATGTTCGATAGGGTGAAGAAAAAGCATTTGTTGAGGTTGTGGATCCTTCAAAGAATAAAGGACTGCAGAGATCCTTTCCAACTCTGGGAAAGAGAGACTCTGAGCTGGAGCGGGGCTGACTGTAGTGAGAGAAGATGTCAGCACATGGCTGCAAGCATGGAGTTGCGGATCCACAGTGCGAACCATTTCTGGAGGCTCTGGAGGTACTGTATGTAGCCCCACCTCCTTGACCTGTCCGTCTTCCCTGGACTGACCTATCCCCTCCCTACCTTCCCACCTATACTCTCCTCTCCACCTATCTTCTTTTCTCTCCATCTTCGGTCCGCGCCCCCCCCCTCCCTATTTATTCCAGAACCCTCACCCCATCCCCCTCTCTGATGAAGGGTCTAGGCCCGAAACGTCAGCTTTTGTGCTCCTGAGATGCTGCTTGGCCTGCTGTGTTCATCCAGCCTCACATTTTATTATCTTGGATTCTCCAGCATCTGCAGTTCCCATTATCTCTGATACTGTATATAGCGTTTTTTTTTGTGGTTTGGTCCAAATTGGGATGGTCTGAAGTCCATGGAAGAATAAGCGGGTTTCCTGGGCAGGTAGTGACAAAGGAGACATGGCTGTAATCATGGGTTTGTTTCAGGATGTGGTTAAAGAGCTTCAGGGCAAAGGAGATCACCAGGGGATTGCACTGAGATCTCTTTGGAGGGAGGAGGATAACTTCTTCAAGGTGGGCATCCTTGGAAGATGCTTTGCAGTATAGTTTTCAGGGACTAGGGGATAGAAAGGACTGCAGGTGCTGGAAGTCAGAATTGATAAAATTTGGAGCTGGAGGAGTACAGCATGTCAGACAACATCTGAGGAGCAAGGAAGTCGAAGTTTTGGGTCTGGATGCTTCATCTGAACTGGGGAGGGGGAACAGAGCTCAGAAATAAATAGAGGGAGAGAGTGGGGCTGGTGGAAAGCTAGGCAGGATGGTGACAGGTGGGTGCAAGTGGGGGATTAATGTAGAGGAGACCACAACTGGAACAATTGATGCAATAGACCAGATTAGAAGACATACAGGTGAATTCCTGCAGGATTTGGAGGGCTTGCTTGGGGCCTTTGATGGAGGTGAGAGGGAAGGTGAAGGGGCAGGTGTAGCACTTCCTGTGGTTGCAGGGAAAGGTGTCGGGTGTTGTGGAAAAGTTGGTGGTGAGTGCGGAGCTGACGAGGGTGTCACCGAGTGAGCAATCCCTATGGAAAGCAGACAGGGTTGGGGTAGGAAATATCCTTTTGGTGGTGGGACTGGATTGCAGATGGGAAAAATGGTAGTGGATGATCTGTTGGATTCGGAGATTGTTGGGGTAGTATGTGAGCATCCTTCTCAAAACTAGGTCCACTGGGCTGGGCTGGTTTTGGGATGCAGTGGGGGGAGGGGGCGGGCTGGGCTGGTTTTGGGATGCGGTGGGGGAAGGGTAGATTTTGAAGCTTGTGAAGTCCACATTGATACCATTGGGCTGCAGGGTTCCCAAGCGGAATATGAGTTGCTGTTCCTGCAACCTTCGGGTGGCATCATTGTGGCACTGCAGGAGGCTCCCTTGTTCGTTCCACACTGCCCTCCAACCCCACCACACCCGGCACCTTCCCCTGCAACCGCAGGAGGTGCTACACTTGCCCCCACACCTCCTCCCTCAACCCCATCCCAGGCCCCAAGATGACTTTCCATATTAAGCAGAAGTTCACCTGCACATCTGCCAATGTGGTATATTGTAGCCATTGCACCTGGTGTGGCTTCCTCTACATTGGGGAAACAAGTGGAGGCTTGGGGACCGCTTTGCAGAACACCTCCGCACGGTTCGCAATAAACAACTGCACCTCCCAGTCGCGAACCATTTTAACTCCCTCTCCCCTCCCATTCCTCAGACGACATGTCCATCATGGGCCTCCTGCAGTGCCACAATGATGCCACCCGCAGGTTGCAGGAAGAGCAACTCATATTCTGCTTGGGAACCCTGCAGCCCAATGGTATCAATGTGGACTTCACCAGCTTCAAAATCTCCCCTTCCCCCACCGCATCCCAAAACCAGCCCAGTTCGTCCCCTCCCCCCACTGCATCCCAAAACCAGCCCAGCCTGTCTCTGCCTCCCTAACCTGTTCTTCCTCTCACCCATCGCTTCCTCCCACCTCAAGCCGCACCACCATTTCCTACCTACTAACCTCATCCCACCTCCTTGAACTCTCCATCTTCCCTGGACTGACCTTTCCCCTCCCTACCTCCCCACCTATACTCTCCTCTCCACCTATGTTCTTTTCTCTCCATCTTCGGTCTGCCTCCCCCTCTCTCCCTATTTATTCAAGAACCCTCTCCCCATCCCCCTCTCTGATGAAGGGTCTAGGCCCAAAACGTCAGCTTTTGTGCACCTGAGATGCTGCTTGGCCTGCTGTGTTCATCCAGCTTCACACTTTGTTATCTTGGATTCTCCAGCATCTGCAGTTCCCATTATCTCAAATGCGTTGCTACGTCTGTTTTTGAGTAATGTGATACACCTAGTAGATGAGTCAAATGTGGGTGTGCATCTTTGGAATAGTGACTGCAATATAACTTTCAAATTGAAAATCAAAATGGATATAATCAATGCACAAAATAAATTACCAGATTGGATAAGAGGATATTTCATAAAGTTGTGGAGTGAGCTAACTGAAGTGAGATGGAAAATGATACAAGAACATAAGACTGTAGATCTATGTGGGTTTTCTATATCTGGGATAAATTCTTCTTGATCGCTGGAGCAGACTGTTTATTTGTTGTGGAAGCTTTAATTGTGAATTCAGCAAGTTCTACAATGGGTAGACAATCCATTCTTGATGTATTCTAAATCAGATGGAGATAAGAAGTTTACTGCATGGTAGCTTCATCCTTAATTGAATTATTGTAAATGTTTTCCTCATTACAGATGTTCAGGCATCTGACTTATAATTATTTTGAAAAACTATTGTGTCCTTTTTTATTAAAAAAAGTTCATACTTTGGCCATTTTCAATGCTTTGGGATAATCCCCATAATGACAGACACTAAGGGTGATTGATTTAGCTTTTGAATGTTTAGTTTCAGCTCAGAAATGTGTGTGTTTGCGTTGGTTTTTATTTTGCATTGTAAGCCAGAGGATGACATGACAGTCTGTAGCATAGAGAAGTTAAGGATGGACTCTAGTCAGTTTGCGTGCGTGGATATTATGTGGCCACAATTTTAGTGCGGGAGCCAGCGATGTCAGTGGTATCTGCATTGGCAAGGTGCATAGAGGACTCATAGTGGTGAGGGCATTGGTGGAGGCAAGATGGTACCCAAACATGGCAACTTTCCTTCCAGTGGCGGCAGAGCAGTGAAGGGGACTCATGCCTGGCCACCAGACCGAAGGCCCATGACCCACGGCGGAGCACTTAAGATGAACTAAAAATTTTAACACTTTTTTGTTTCTTCATTCTTCTGCCTTTATATTCTTTGTTTTGTTTTCTGTAATTTTAGATGGCACCAGAAAGTGGCAACACTATACAACACTTTTCACTGTATTTCGTAGCGAGGTACATGTGACAGTAAAATAAATTAAACAATGGCATGCTTGGTATCAAAGGGTCACAATTCTGTTCTCTGTTTCTATCCCTATAGATTTTTGTGGCTTCTAATGCAGACGTGATGGGCCAAGGGGCCTCCTTCTACATTGTAATAGTTCCGTGGTTTGCTGTGATTCTATTTGTAGCACACGTAGTATTTTCTGTTTTTTACTCAAGAGTTATATAAATCCTGTAAATTGCTGTTGTTTTACATTGTAGCTGGCAGATTTAACTAAACCCTTATTAATATGCACTCTCCGTTAATGACTTCCAATACAGAGGTGGACTGCCTTTGATTGCTGAGGAGAATACACGGCTTACATACGTGGCTGAGAGCAGTGATCTTGTGGGGTGGAGATTGTGGAAAAGCCAGAATTGACCCCAAACCATCCAGTAATTTGCAGTTAAACTATGCATATGCAGCTGCTAAATTGCTAAATGCCCTTCTTGTGTGATGCTGAAACAGAATTGGAGAATGAAAAAGTGACGGGTATGGTGTTGGTGTGCAGAAAAGATTAGCCAGGGTACTCCAATTCAACTTTAAGCCCTAGCATGTGAGAAACAATCTTAGTGGTCTACTGCAGATGATAATCCAGTTACTTATTCAATGTAAGTTTGAGCTCAGCTTCACTGGAACATATGATGCAAAAGCCTATCAACACACATTGTCTAGCCTCACAAATAAGTAATAACAATCGGGTGAAGGCAGAACTGTCTACTAAGGTGAACAGAAAGACAATGTGATAAAGTGTCGAGCATACCGTGCAAAAATAAATAAATTAAACAATAATGACAGTATTTGCACTGTAAAAGATGTGATCCTTTCAGAAGGTTTTACTGATGTTTATTTTGAGTTTCCTGCTGTGTAATTTCCTAATCATTCAAGACTTAAATAACATGGAAGTGAATAACAAAAAAAACACCTTGTGTTGTATGACAGACAAGCAAATTGTAAAGCAATGTGTGTCAGCAAGGGTAGAACTGAAATTTTGGCAAGTTCTACTGGCTTTAAAATTACAGTAATCTTGCAGTAACGTAGAATGGCATTGTTTTAGTTTGAATTTCCTTTTCACTTATTTTATTCACACATTTGTCACAACCATATCAGCCTACGTAGTCACTACATTTCGTTGTGTTAGAATTGTTTTAAAGTATTTTTGAGGGGCCTAAATGGAATGATTTTACTTCAACTTTCAATTTGCTGATAACACTGATATAGATTTCTCAGTAAATCCCTGGGCAAGTTGGATTGTTATTGGTTAGCTCGGCAGATACATGTAGTAAGCTGAAGGGTCAGTTGTTTTACCAAATCTCTTCTTCAGTTCCCCAGACAATGCAAGCAGCACAGTAATGTGCCAACAAGAGGTACATGGAGCCCATTAGTTGCTTAGCATGACTAAAATTTCTATCGATCTACGTCCTCATAATAAGGCTGCAATAAGTACAGTATTCATTAGAGGATACAATGCATCAACATGCCCATATTTCTATGGCAGCAGCTCAAAAGCTCTCAAATTCTTATATTTAGAAAATCAAAAATAGGAAGAACATGGAAAATCTATCAGCTCAAAGTTTCCTTCCAAGCCAGACATCATCCTGAGTTTGACAATTGTCAATGGTCGTTCAGTAGACAGGCACAGGAACAGGTCCTCAGTCTAACCTGTCCAACTTATGCTGCACTTGGACTCCTTCCGCTCTGTCCTTATTTACTGTAATTAAATCAACTTCGTGCATGGACCTCCCTCGGTAATAGCACTTTGAGAACATCTTTATGCTGTGGATTACAGCAGTTCAAGAAGAAATCTTTGACGGTGAAAAGGCTGTTAAACTACATGGAATGTTTGACTTCATTAATAACGGCTGAGTACAACAGAAATAAAATTGCTTGTCTCCATTTGAGAGTTGAATATAATTCTAGTCACTGCACTTCAGGAAAATATCAAATCCTTATGGGGTGTAAGTAGGTGAAAGTAATTAACGCATGAGGAAATATAGGACACGTATTCAGTAGAATTTAGAATGAGAAATAAAATGAGGATCTTACATGTTTCAATTAGGAGAAAGAAAGAAAAGAACATGGGAACACAGTTTTAAAAGAAGGAGTTTCCTGTTTAAGTCAGCAATGAGGCAAACTTGTTCTCTGAAGGTCATGAGACTATGCAACTCTCATCCCCAGAGAACAGAGGAATTGAAGCCATGAAAAAAAAAGCATGTTCTTTTCAAAATGCAGTGCAGGTATGAGGGGCTAAATGGCTGACTTCATTGCTTAAGTTATGATTTTATTGTTATGGATCCAGATGATGTTAATTCTGAACTAGTTAGATCACGGCTTGAAACCTGGTTTGATAGGCTCCAACTTTGCCTTTTTTCAACAATGGAAGATAGTCATTGAACAAATTCACTAAGAGTCTGCAAGTGTGCTTTAATTACAAAGAAGGAAAATCATTAAACATATGACACCAGGTGAAAAAGTTGGAAAATCTTAATCACAGTCACGAAGAAAAGAACAAAAATCACTAAACTCACACTATTCTCTTTATCCCAGCAAAATCCTTACAATCAAAACCCTGTTGAATATAAGAGATAACAAGGTGTAGAGCTGGATGAACACAGCAGGCCAAGCAGCATCAGAGAAGCAGGAAGGCTGACATTTAGGGCCTCGACCCTTCTTCAGAAAACTTATTGAAGATACCTCATACCTCGACAAGAAGCCTTTTTGCTCAGTCTGGCACAACTGTAACTGATTTTTTTTTCTGGCAATCTTTTGCACATTCATTACATGTATTTTCTTCAGCTGGTATCTCTCCTGAGAGATCCAATACAAAGTGCAAACTAAACTTACTGTGACTTTGACTTGTGAGCAAACACATAAGTTCATTAATCACAATTTCTAGCAATCTTGCCAGATGTCTTGCAGCACTGGCATCTGTCTCTACTTTCTGGCCCCCATATACATACATTGACTAATGCATTCTGGATTGTTCTGTATCCATCTTTGTCTCCATTGACCCATGTTGCTGTTTCTTTTCACTCAACCACTAACCCCCCTCTTTTCTCTTCAAGAGGTGTAAAATATCATTAAAATATATGGAATAAACATGCCTCCAGACTTCCCAGCATTAAGAACAACTCAAAAATGACACTAAAATCATGTCTCCCTCTTCTTAATTCACAAAATGTAAACTATTAGTTAAGCATGAAATTATATAATGTTCCGAATGGCATGTATGTCCATGACGATTTTCAGATTGGTTTTAATGTTGGGGTCTGTTGCTTCTGCCACAAACAGATAGGAATCTAAAGCATATCAATCACAGAATGGATGCTAGAACTCAACCATCATTTTTGAGAGAGTTGGAACATCCTAAATACTCCATAAATCACGGATGGCAACAAATGGGAAACAGCTATGTGCAGCAGAATTTAGTGAGATATTCAATTACTCAAATTTAAATTGTTTTAAAGACATGCAGACAACTTGGGTGTGTTTCTTGGTCATCGTTTATTGCAGAGTAGCCTCTTTTGTACTTCTACATTGAGCTGAATTTCATGGGACACTACTTTCAATGCATCCCTCAGTCAAACAGTATGGAGAGACTGATTTTGATTCCAATTGCTGTCAAAGTTATTGAATTGTGGGAGTGGCGTTCATTTACAACAGGATTTGACCCCAATCACAGGACAATATTCCATCCTATGGAGTTTCTAGTCAACCAGATCGCTGGCAGCTGTATAGGCCCAGTCGTCAGTATTGGACAGGCATTATTCCCTGTTTGAGGAATCCACTCGAGACTGGGATTGGGAGTTTCAGTGAGGGGGAGAGTGAGGTACCAATTTTAGAAGCCAGGAACAGGATTAAAGGGTGGAAAATGACCTATGCAGATGGGGAGAGCAAAGTGGGGCCTGTAAAGGAGGCTGTCTGCTCACTTGCCCAACACGAGTCCCTGCAGCCAAGGCTGCTACGTTTCTACATGCCACAATCTCAATACAGATAACATTCTGGTGGCCACAAGATAAGGCCTTTAAGTCACCTGGCCAATTAAAGGATTCAACAAACCTAAAGGTGGGTAGACTGCCTGCCATTACTCCTCACCAAAAATTTCAGAAGGATTTCAGGAAAAGAGAACATAGCAGGAATGTCACCTGCTTCATTTTGCATTTATCACTCTGTTCATCCCACCTTTGACCTGTTCACTGGTGGCAGAGTATGAAATCCAGACCAGAATGACTGAACAAACTTCAAGGAGCTTAAACTAGTATTAGCGGCACTTGTTCTCGGATAATAGACTTCATTTTTAACCATTCCCTTCTAGGTGGAGGAAGAAGAGGCAATGCTGCAGCCATCGTCGAGGGTTGGATAACCATTGGAGGATGACAACATTGATAGAGTAGCCATCCTTGTTCTACCAATAGGACATGCAGGCCCACAATTACATACCTGTACTTCTCAGAGGAGCTATGCCTAAAAATCAACTGTCTCCTCCTAGGCATTTGTTCTCAGCTTCCTTCAACCAAACCTGCAACCCAGTGTTATAGCCAGTATTACATCTGTTGTGTAGCAGTTAAGGGAAATATGACCCATTACTTCTTTACATCTGGTTCTTTCCAGATTGTAACAGGAGATGTATTGATCAGTATTCATTTTGTTCTTGTATTGCACAAGTGACTAATGCCGTTAGGCAAACAATTTCATCATATTCCCCGTGGACAACTAGAAGCAGGAAATGTTCATACACGTTTCTGGCTCAGAGCAACAATGACTGCACAGACATCATGAGGAGATGAAAAAACAAATGTTTCTGTTCCATTAATGCACACCTGGAGTGTGCTCAGCAGCATATCATAGAAGCTGTTGTAACCTACCCCATATATTGAGGAATGGCTGTTTTGCAGTGAGCGTTTACTTTTTGAGGCAGCCCTCCTAAACCACAGACTGTCCTCTTCTCTAGTAGAGGTAGAATCCAGAAAAATCCTTATCATGAAATAACAGAAGACAGAATTTAATGCAGGTTCCTGAGGTCTTGGCCGTCAGCTGGAGAGCTGGCAAGGGCCCTATTTGTTTCTTTTCAGGAAGTCCTGATGCATTGACAGGGCTACACTGGGTCTTCCAAATCCCAAAGAGAAGTTGTCATTGCTCAGCAGCGCCCTGAGGGAAATGGTGGCTGCTGCTGGTAATGCACCTGCCTGAAGCCAAAAATTGCCAACTGACCTAGGCCTCAGGTGGGAAGGGAATCATGGGTTGGGTGTCACAAGCAAGTGGTAAGCTGTCAACATCAACACAAGAGAGTGGTACACAGTGGACCACTGGTCCCTATGCTGGGTCCTTTAATAAGGGTTTGGATAAGGATCGCCTGAATGTAATCCGAGCAGGGTTAGCTTTAGACAAGCCCCTCTATGCTAGGTGAATGTCAATGATAGTGGAGTGAGGCTATTGACATAGAAACACAGACTATAGAATTAAGAGCAGGCCACTCAGCCCATCAAGCCTGTTCTGCCATTCATTATGATCATGGCTGATCATCTGACTAGCCCCAAGTACTATATCCAACTCCTTCTTGAAATCCTAAAATGTTTTGGCCTCGACTAGTTTCTGTGGTGGTGAATTCCACAGGCTCACGATTCTCTGGAAGAAGAAATTTCTCCCTATCTCAGTTCTAAATGATTCACCCCATATCATTAGACTGTGACCCTTTGTTCTGGATCCCTCTGCCATTGGGATCCTTCCTGTATCTAGCCTGTCTAGTCTTATTACAATTTTCCAAGTGTGGTCTCACCATGACTGCATAATAGCCGTAAGATATCTCTGCCAGGCCCTCTCTATGACAGCAAACATACCAGTGGCCTTCTTTGCCATCTGCTTAAGTGGATTTCAATGGCTCTGTCAAGGGCCACATTTGGTGGTGTGGCAAGAAGGTCATCCATGAAGCTTCTTGCCACAGACTAAATCCTCAGAAGCAGGTAGATGGCAGGGTCATCACAACAGTCCCTCAACACCAAATATGTGTCAGGAGACAGCATTTATTTCCACACATAAACTCTTTTAATCCGGCAAGTCATTTCTGTGAGAGCTTTTGATTTAATTCATACAATGTGGTTGTCACTGGCAAGTCCAGCATTTATTGCCTAGTGGGCAGTTACAAGTCAAACCCACTGCTGTGGGTCTGGAGTCACATGTAGGCTAGAACAGGCAAGCCTAGTTGATTTCATTTCCTAGAGGACATTATTGAAGCAGATCAGTTTTTACAACAATTGGCAATGACTTCACGGTCATCGTTAAAATCTTAATTGCAGTTTTTTTTAAATTTCAAATTCCACTATAATGTTATGGTGGATTTGAACCCAGGTTTCAAGAACATCACTTGGCTCCCTGGATTAAAAGCCTACTTATAATACCATCAGGCCATTGCTTGCCTGAGTGAGCATCCATTAAGACAGCAGTCCTGAAATAATTTGAACACACCTCTCCAAAGAAGCTGGAGCTTAAATCTAGCACTCGGCCATGCTATACACGGTGACTTATGAATTGCAGATTATGTCTGAGCGTTAGTCATTACAATGGTTATTTAAACACACTCCATATTCATGTGCAAATACATCTCTAGGAAAAGGTTGAAGACATTGCCCTCACCAAATCATGGAATCTATAAGAGGAAAGCTCTATATTCCACTGGTCGAAAATTAGCTTTAAAACTGCAGATGTACTTTTTGTCTTTATTCAAAGTTATTATCTGAAAATCAATAGTTATTGGCCATTAAATGACTTCAGAGATGGATGCTAAAAGTCAAGGGCACCCTAAATAATTAAAACAAGATCCAATCAATGGATGAATTGTATAATGATTGTCTTCCTTTTTGGGTGTCAAGAGAAATAAATTAAAGGCAATAAGTTTTCACAGACAATTTACGAGATATATCACTATTTGTAAATGACAGTTGTCAAAAGTGTTAAAAATAGAATTTCAGCTCAGACTTGTTTGTTTTTGAAGATTATGAGATCGTGGTAATACTGCACCTGGGTTATGACATAAAACAAAAGGAAAAGAAAAATGGTAGATGCTACAAATGAAATAATAAAACGGAAAATGTTTAAAATCCAAGGCCTAAGTTGAAAAAAGTTAAAACTTAGAACTGGATTGTGATTCCTTGGTCCCAGCCTTTCAACCAGGATAAACTGTAGGCCGTAAATCCAGAAATGTCAGCAGTTCCACTTCAAGGAACATTTTCAAACAGTGGCCCTGTAAGAGTTCCTTTTGTAAGCCCCAGCAAATGAAGGCATGCTTCCACGTCCACGAGAATTCCGATTGGAATGCACAAGACTGAGGGAGAGCTGGACAACATGGATATAGGGAAGAAAATGACAGGACACTGTTATTTGATGGACCCTCAGCACAGACACCTTAATCAAATACACATCAGGTAGATTTGCTGCCACCACCCTGTTTTTAGGTTGGGATCTAAAGGTCTTGATGGACTGGCAAGTGAAAACACTTGGTAGTCTAATAAGAAGGAGCTCTTTTCTGATATACAATATTTTACTGTCATGCAATAAATTGTACCTGATTCTATGGTGGACATTGTTGCTTAAGATTATGATGGTAAATCTATTTCCTCCAAGATTCAGAGTTCTTCAACCACCCAAGTGTCTATAACATATTGGATGGTATTGGATGCACCCTAAGCATTGACCCTTTCAGAACCAAACATCCTTGTATAATTGTGGATGACATCTAAAGACGATGAAAAGTTTAAAAATAAAGCTGACCACAGCTGCCAGACCATCATTGTCAAGGGAATCCTTCTCAGGGAAGCTTGAGGTTATTCACTAATCCTAGCAGCAGGATTGGGGAATTGAATATCCTGTTGCTGATCCCTCCCCTAGTTTGCTCCCAGGTTGCTGCTGTCATGTGTCAGATGGACTTTGGCTTCAGCAGAACAGCTCATATACCAACAGAAAAATTCCAAATGGCATGTGAAGACTCCACTACTTATTGTACAATGTAATGAGTGGCAACACAGATTTTAATCTTCTCATTGAATCAATTGCTTTTTTGCCATATGAGGCCTTAAGTTAAGAATTTCAAGAATCATTCTCAACCAAAGTCTGTAGTGAAGCTCCAGCTGGTATGAGGATCTTGCACTTGGCTCTTCTTTATATGTATTATGGCTTAGAGCCTTTGTGTACAGGCACAGTTTTGAAACTTGTAGATGATATTACATTTGGAAGCATTGTGAACAGTGAGGACAATGGTGTTGAATTTCAAAAAGACATCAGTGGAACTGGTAGATGGAATTAAATATTGTGAAGTGTGATGTTATTCATTTGAGGTGGGGACTGCAGGAAGCTAAAATTAACTAAAAAGTGCTACCCAAAGTTAGTGCGGCTAGGAAAAGGGAGACCTGGGTGGTACATGTGCAGAAAGCATTGAAGGCAGCAGAATGGTTTGAAAAAAAATTTAATAAAGTATATTCCATCCTTGGCTATTTTAATACAGGCATAGAATATAGAAGCAAAGTAGGATTGTTAAACTTGTATAAAGCACTTATTCAATTTCAACAAAAGTATCGCATCTGGTTTAGGCTCTGTAGTTTACAAAAGATGTGAAAATATTGGGAAGAGTGAAAGCAAAGTTCACAAGAATGGTCCTAGGGACAAGGAATGTTAGTTATAACACAAGACTGGAGTGTTTGGGATTTTTGTCCTTGGAGAAAGTAGGGTTAATTAATAATTTGATAGAAGCATTTAAAATCATGTGCAGTCTGCATGGAGTAGATAGGGAAATGTTTTCTTCATTTTTGGAAAGATGAAGCAGAAGGAGCACCATTTTAAGATAACTGGCCAAAGAAGCAAAAATGCAATGGTTTACAACTCGTGTGCTGCCACAGGGTGCAAAGCATGCCACAAAATTTTTGTGTCTATGCTGCCAATCTATTCCAGAACCTCACTACCTTAAGTGAGAGACAATATCCGCTAATATTTATCACCGCGCACATGCTTGAGAATAGAAATCCTTTTGGTTATCCAGCATTTGTGCCTTGATACTGAAAAGGTTAGGAAACACAGCAATAGAGATATGAGTAAAAGCTGTTTTATGTAAGGAGCAGTTGGTTCCTATCGCATTGTGTTCTGGGTACCATCTACTAGTGTAGTTTGCCGCCAGTAATGCCACTTTTATGGCTAGTCTAAGGACCAGCTTAATTTTCCAGCATTAGAGGTTAGACCATCAGAGAGTCTTGACAACAAGAGGAATTTGGCATAACAAGGTTTAGATTATTTTGTGATAGCAACAGCCAGAAGTAACATTAACTAGTGAGGCACATTTACAACCATCACAATCTCCTGCAATACTGTTTCACCACCCAAAGACTGTGTCACATCATCAGATTATGTGGAATTCATGGTATTTCAACATTTTATGCTTTGAGAGCAATCACTTTACCTCAAATGTAATAGTGAGAGTGCAGAGGAGGCAGGGTTCAATGATTCATTCAAGAATGAATTGATTTGTTCACTGAAAAGAAAGAATGTACAGGGGAAAGTTGGGGAGCCTCATTAGGTAAGTTGTTCTTACGAAGCCCCAAAATAGACACAGGCTGAATAGCCTCCTAGTGGTGTAAGTACTCTGTGACTCTGAATATTACTTGCATATTCTTTTTATAATTTGCTTGCACCATTCTTCCTCATTCTCACTTTTCCTACATGGCAGTGCCATATCTGATTAGCAGATACTCCAACTCACTTTTAGTTTCAGCCTGCAGTCATTTCAATCTGACAATTGGTCAGTGGATAAATGCCTCACTAGCAATAATATAAAGAACTCAAGAGGTGGGAAAGGATTTCTTGGCAATTTTAACAATCCAGCAGTAACAACTTTCACTCTGACAAGCTTTTGCAAGCTGAAATTCTTATTGCAACAATTTTACAAATGATAACTAGAGACAGCATTTATTCCACATGATGGAGTTGCTAACTGTGGGAAATATTTCCTGATTCCAACATGGGTTTGCAACAGCAATCTTCTGAAAGTGGGTCGAATTAAGCATTTTTTGGTGGACCTGTTCTATTTAACTGTTTGTCATATTTTTGGAATTTGACCTAATTTGTAAGCCTGCTATGTGGGAAGAGCATCACAGAACATGGATTAAAACAAGAAAATAGATTTAAAATGCAGATAAACCATGATTTAATTGATGCCTTAAAAGTATAAATCATATCTCTAAAAGCCGTGAACCAGAGGGCCAGCAGCTCTTCCAGCAAAGTACTCCAGTACCAATAGCAAAATGAGCACCAAAATACAGCAAAATATGTTGGACTCTGACCCTGGCAGGGGTGGAAGTGCAGCGGTCATTATGTGAATATGAGTGCTGCTCTCCAAGGATACCATCTTTGGCATTTGTGGTGGAATGGTGCAGGAGTTCTTTGCACACAGGGGGCTACTAGAATCTTTATACCAGGCCTGCAAAGAGGCTGGTAGTTTTTAGTGTGTAGCCTTCCCAAACAGCACAGGACCCATCCACTACTCATCGAATATGAGACAGAGTGGGATGAGGCCCTGAAGAGGTCATCACGTTGCCATTTAAAGGCTGCAATTGGGTCTGGGCAAATAAGCCTTCCCTGCCTGGAGTGAAATGCAATGACTCAGGAAGGTGATGGGCCCTTCAACCCCCTGCTTTCTCTCCTTAATATACAGTTCCCTTAACTTCTCAGTTTCATACCAATGGTGAAGTTCAGTTGCAAGGAAGAAACCAAGTTTCTTTGCCATTGACTTAATGTCTCCCACTGTTGAACTTGCATCTGGTCCTATTACCTGAACCTGCTATTGCTTTGGTGTCAAATTCCAAAGTTCACAAATTCAAAGACAGCTGAAGAAAGTTATCCAACACATTTAATTTCTCTTTGTGAAAAAAACCAACAGGCTAATTTGAGATTTTCTCCCATTGTGTCATTCAATACAGCATCCTAACAGCTAAATTACTCAATGTTTGAATAAGTGCTTTCTATCAGGAATCTCACGGATAGTACCCAGCAACAATCAGTGACCCCAAGAGAGGAGACGCTGTTGACAGAAAGCAATCCATTGATTGGTTTCAGTCAATGCTAATGTATCTTTTTTGTTTTTCCTTTGAAACCTCTGTAGATAGGAAAGGTCAGGCTACAGAAAAATTTGAACACAAGGCGAATCTATTCACAATTTTCACTGTACCAATCACTTGGAAACAAAATCTATTCAAGTGGTGAAACTGAATTATGATAATTATGTGTTTGGAATGAAACTCTCCAGGTGTTCTTCTCACCCTATCTGACCTCCCTTAAAATGATTACTATTTATGTGAATAGAGAAAGAAAGTGAGGAATACAATTTAAACTGTGATATATGCATACAACTCTCACTGCCAGGTTCAATTCCAAAACATTTCAAATCAAATAGGTAAGGCTTTTTACTTAACCGGTTTGCAAGTAGACCACTATTATGAGTAATTATTTGGTTGTAAATAAGGCTATTTAAATAATTGAAGTCAAGCAGTAGACCCAAATAAAAATAAACATAGAATAAACTAAAGTGCTCCTGAAAATGAGCTTTTACATTTTCTTCAGTCTATTTTGTTGGACTGATTTCAATTGTTAATAGTTCTGTGGTTATCAGAGCAACAAAATCAGAGACTGCAAAATCACTGGTCCATTTCATTTCTAATTGGTGTACAAGGATTACTTTGTATTTCCATTTGTTTGTTTGTTTTTCCCAGTGAACGCACACAGGGTGGCTTGTACAACAATGATGCTCATACCCAATTATAGGACAGAGCTATCTTTAGACTTTCTGTCCCCTTGCTGAAGAAACAACTATATTACTTGTATGAATGGCTTTTCCAACAGAACAAAATGGCATCTACAGCTTGATTACTCAAAAATATTTAAATTGCTCAAAACAAAAAATGTGTTGCCATGTCTGTGTGTATTTGTGTGTAATGGGAGCATGTGGATGCAAAATCATTTCTTAAATAGTTGAACTTTCATGTTTAACTTCTTAAAAAAAATTCTAGAACAAACAATTAGCGTTAAACTTTTTTTATACAAAATATATCAATTGGGCATTAAATTATTTAATATCTTTATAAATATCATGTCCCAGTGTATTATACAAAGTGATTATTAAATGGTAGCTACAAATCAACTGATCTTTAGCATTTTGAGCTTCAAACAGTCCTGAGTCTGAAGCAAATATCTGAATATGAATATTCAGGAATTCAAATTTCCCTTTATTTGAGGATGGATCATTAACAGGAGACCCATAGCATCCAGCCAGATTATCCTTACACTTTAAAAACAAAATTTTCTGGAGAAACTCAGCAGGCCTGGCAGCATCTGTGGAGAGAAAGCAGAGTTAACATTTCAAGTTGAGCAACGATTCTTCAGAACATACACTTGAAGCATTAACTCTGTTTTCTCTCCACAAACACTGCCAGACCTGCTGAGTTTCTCCAGCAATTGCTGGTTTAGCTTCAGATTTCCAGCATCTGCAGTTCTTTGTTTTATCTTTCTATTTCACCATGACATATGACACGTCAAACTCAATGTGAACTAATTCCATCTGCCCTTCATTACATTACAATGGTTTCCTAAAACCAAACTAAACTGAATGAATTTTGGTGGTTTCAAATAACAACTTTGAGCTTGTGCAAATGGCAAAGATGCCATTCTGCTTTCAATATAACAGAGGAGCTGTTCTGTAAACACATACAGCAAGAGTGAGAGGCAAAGGGTACAAATAGTGAGATAGTTGGCAGAATACAGAGAAAATATAAAAGCCAGATGTTCAACATCAAGAAAACATTTTTTGATGTTAAGGTTTAAGTGACAAGTTCTGAATCTCTTAAAAGAGTGGTAACTGGTTTATTTCCATGTATTTGCATCTCATTAATATTAACCGTTCCTCATTTGCACCGAGCTCCCAATTGTCCGTCTGTTTGGTAAGGAACTGGACTGTGCCAATTCTCAAATGGAATCCAGAGCAGGGAGCGGGTGACACAACTATCACTTGCTTCTCAGAGCTTGCATTCACTGCAGTGTCAGCATTCATAAACCCATATGCTCCAAGGACACTCTCCTCTTCCAGCCTTACTCCATGTGAATGGAACAACCAGTCTCAACATATCATCAAGCCTACGTTTGGACCACCTTGTACATGACTTCATCCTTTCAGTGTTTCATTTTGGAGTTCACAGACATTATATCTTCCATGTATCTTCTAGGTTAGTTTAGCCGCAGGGAGATCTTATGCCTCTTAGCTTGCATTCTTAACACAACCTACAATGCACTGACTTCAAAGCTGACAGCCTCTTGTCACTTGCAGTGGCTTTCAGTGCAGGAAATTTTCAGAAACTTACAGCTACCACTATCTGTGGCTTGCATTGCTATTGAACACAGAGGGCAGAAGCATGCACATATCATTGTCCATGTACTGAACAGTAAAGGAAGTGGCATATCACAGTGCAGAGAACTGGGCTACATTCCAATTTCCCGGTCCCCAACACCTCATTTTCACCATGGTCATCCAGTCCCTATACACCTGCATTCCTCATGCAATGGCCTCAAGGCCCTCCGCTTCTTCCTGTCCCGCAGGCCCGACCAGTCCCCCTCCACTGACACCCTCATCTGCCAAACTCGTCCATACCCTCAACAACTTCTCTTTCGATTCCTCCCACTTCCTACAGACAAAGGGGGTGGCCATGGGTACCCACATGGGCCCAAGCTATGCCTGCCTCTTTGTAGATTACATGGTACAGTCCCTCTTCCGCACTTACACTGGCCTCAAGCCCCACCTCTTCCTCCGTTACATTGATCACTGAATCGGCGCCACCTCTTGCTCCAAAGAGGAGCTCGAACAGTTCATGCACTTCACCAACACCTTCCACCCCAACCTCAAGTTCACCTGGGCCATCTCCAACATATGCCTCACCTTCCTGGACCTCTCTGTCTCCATCTCAGGCAACCAGCGAGAAACTGATGTCCATTTCAAGCCCACCGACTCCCACAGCTACCTAGAATACACCTCCTCCCACCCACCCTCCTGCAAAAATTCCATCCTCTATTCCCAATTCCTTTGCCTCCACCGCATCTGCGCCCATTCCACTCCCGCATATCACAGATGTCCGCATACTTCAAGGACCGCAACTTGCTCCCAGCAGTGGTCGAGAACGCCCTCGACCGTGTCTCCCGCATTTCCCGCAACACATCCCTCACACCCCGCCCCCACCATAACTGCCCGAAGAGAATCCCTCCGTCCTCACATACCACACCACCAACCTCCGGATACAACGCATCATCCTCCGACACTTCTTCAATCTACAATCCGACCCCACCACACAAGACATTTTTCCATCTCCACCCTTGTCTGCCTTCCGGAGAGACCACTCTCTCCGGGACTCCTTTGTCTGCTCCACAGTCCCTTCCAACCCCACCACACCCGGCACCTTACCCTGCAACAGCAGGAAGTGCTACACTTGCCCCCACACCTCCTCCCTCACCCCAATCCCAGGCCCCAAGATGACTTTCCATATCAAGCAGATGTTCACCTGCACATCTGCCAATGTGGTATACTGCATCAACTGTACCCGTTGTGGCTTCCTCTACATTTGAGAAACCAAGTGGAGGCTTGGGGGCCGCTTTGCAGAACACGTCCACTCAGTTCACAATAAACAACTGCACCTCCTAGTCGCAAACCATTTATCTCCCCCTCCCATTCCATAGACTACATGTCCATCCTTGTCCTCCTGCAGTGCCATAATGATGTCACCTGAAGGTTGCAGGAACAGCAACTCATATTCCACTTGGGAACCCTGCAGCCCAACAGTGTCAATGTGGGCTTCACAAGCTTCAAAATCTCCCCTTCCCCCACTGCATCCCAAAATCAGCCCAGTTCATCCCCATCTCCCTAAACTGTTCTTCCTCTCACCTATCCCCTCCTCCCACCTCAAGCTGCACCTCTATTTCCTACCGACTAACCTCATCCCGCCTCCTTGACCTGTCTGTCCTCCCCAGACTGACCTATCCCCTCCCTACCTGCCTACCTATACTCTCCTCTCCACCTATTTTCTCCGCTCTCCCTATTTATTTCAGAACCCTCTCCCCAGCCCCCTTTTCTGATGAAGGGTCTAGACCCGAAGCGTCAGCTTTGTGCTCCTGAGTTGCTGCTTAGCCTGCTGTGATCATCCAGCTTCACACTTTGTTATTTTGGATTCTCTAGCACCTGCAGTTCCCATTATCTCTACATCAATATCTTACCTACAGCATCTGGCAGTAGTTTACATACCAAACATAATGCATGTATTTCCAGCTAATAACCATGTCTCAAAGTTGGGGGAGACCAACCCTTCATGAACTGAAAGAGAGCCATCATCAGTCAGGGGTTGTTGTTACACTCAGTTGAGTCAATGAAAATGGTCACAGTAATTCAAGGCCTTGTCCTTCCAGAGTCGAGGTATTGCAGCCTGGGGAATGGGCCACGGTGAATCCTGCAGGTCACATATGCCCAGTCTCAGGATAACATGTAGGTCAGTCAGGGTGTTGTGGACACAGAGCCATTGAGTCACTGAGATGTACAAAACTGAAAAGGAACCTTTGGTCTAACTTGTCCATGTGGGCCAGATATCGGGAAATAGACAAGGTCTTTTCCCTGAGGTGGGGACTTCAAAACTGGAGGGCATAGGTTTCAGGTGAGGGGGAAAAGATTTAAAAGGGACGTAAGGAGAAACTTTTAAATACAGAGGTGGGTGCGTGTACAGAATGAGCTGCCAAACGAACTGGAGGCAGGTATAATTACAACATTTAAAAGACACCTGGATGGATATATGAATAGGTCTAAATTGTCCATGCCAACCAGATATCCAAGATAAATTTAGTCCCATTTGCCAGTATTTATCACATATCCCTCTAAACCCTTCCTACTCCTGTACCCATCCAGATGCTTTTTAAATGTTGTAATTGTACCAGCCTCCACCACTTCCTCTGGCAGCTCATTCCATACACACACCACCCTCTGCGTGAAAAAGTTGCCCCTTCAGTCCCTGTTAAATCTTTCCCCTCTCACCTTAAACCTATGCCCTCTAGTTTTGGCCTCCCCCACCCCAGAGAAATGACCTTGTCTATTTACCCTATCCATGCCCCTCATGATTTCATAATCCTCCAGCGCTCCAGGGAAAATAGCGCCAGCCTATTCATTTTCTCCCCATATATCAAACCCTTCAACACTGGCAACATCCTTGTAAATATTTTCTGAACCCTTTCAAGTTTCACAACAACCTTTCACAACAACAGAGGGACTAGAATTGCACACAGTATTCCAAAAGTGGCCTGACTAATGTAGTATACAGCCTCAACATGACCTCCTAACTCCCATGCTTAATGCACTGACCAATAAGGCAAGCATACCAAGCACCTTCCTCACTGTCCTATCTACCTCCAACTGCAATTTCAAGGAACTATGAACCTGCACTCCACAGTCTCTTTGTTCAGCAACACTCCCCAGGGCCATACCATTAAGGTATATCTCCTGCCCTGAATTTGCCTTTCCAAAATGCAGCACCTCACCTTTATCTAAATTAAACTCCACCTGCCACTCCTCGGCCCATTGGCCCATCTGATCAACAGCTCATTGTAATCTGAAGTATCCTTTTCACTGTCCACTCCACCTCCAATTTTGGTGTCATCTGTAAACCTTCTAACCATAACTCCTTTGTTTACATATAAATCATTTATATAATAAATGAAAAAAAGCAGTGGCCCCAGAAAACCTTGCAGCAATCCTTGTGGCAAACCGCTGGTCACAGGCCTCCAGTCTGCAAAGCAATCCCTCACCATCACACTCTGTTTTCTCCCTTTGAGCCAGTTCTGAATCCAAACAGCTAGTTCTTCCTGTATTCCATGTGATCTAACCTTACTGACCAGTCTACCATGAGGAAGCGATAACAAAGTGTGGAGCTGGATGTACACAGCAGGCCAAGCAGCATCATAGGAGCAGGAAAGTTGACGTTTTGGGCCTAGATCGTTCTTCAGAAATAGCAGAGCAGAAGGAGGTTCTAAAATAAATAGGGAGAGAAGGGGAGATGGATCGAAGATGGCTAAAGGTAAAGACAGGTGGAGAGGAGATAGACCTCTCAAATGGCCGGGGATGGAGCCAGTAAAGGTGAGTGTTGGTGGGAAGGTAGGAAGGAGATAGGTCAGTCCAAGGAAGATGGACAGGTCAAGAGGGCGGGATAGGCTAGTAGCTAGGAGATGGGAGTTGGGCTTGAGGTGGGAGGACGGGATAAGTGGAAGGACAGGTTAGGGAGGGAGGGACGAGCTGGGCTGGTTTTGGGATGTGGTAGGGGGAGGGGAAATTTTGAAGCTGGTGAAGTCCACATTGATATCATTGGACTGCAGGGTTCCCAAGCGGAATATGAGTTGCTGTTCCTGCAACCTTCGGGTGGCATCATTGTAGCACTGCAGAAGGCCCAGGATGGACATGTCGTCTGCGGAATGGAGGGGGAATTGAAATGATTTGCAACTGGGAGACGCAGTTGTTTAGCGCAAACTGAGTGTAGGTGTTCTGCAAAGCGATCCCCAAGCCTCCGTTTAGTTTCCCCTATGTAAAGGAGGCCACAACCAGAACAGCGAATGCTGTATACCACATTAGCAGATGTACAGGTGAACATCTGCTTAATGTGGAGAGAGGGAAGAGGTGTGGGGGCAGGTGTAGCACTTCCTGCGGTTGCAGGGAAAAGTACCTGGTGTGGTGGGGCTGGAGGGGAGTGTGGAGCAGACAAGGGAGTCATGGAGAGAGTTGTCCCTCCGGAAGGCAGATAAGGGTAGGAGTGAAAAATATCTTTCGTGGTGGGGTCGGATTGTAGATGAAGTGTCGGAGGATGATGCATTGGATCCGGAGGTTGGTGGGGTGGTACGTGAGGACAACGGGGATTCTGTTTTGTATTTGTTTTACTGTGGGGAGGGTGTGTGAGGGATGAGTTGCAGGAAATGCAGGAGACACAGTCGAGGGCGTTCTCGACTACTGATTGGGGAAGGTTGCGGTCCTTGACAAGCGAGGACATCTGAGATGTACAAGAGTGGAATGCCTCATCCTGGGAGCAGATGCGGTGGAGGCAAAGGAATTGGGAATAGGGGATGGCATTTTTGCAGGAAGGTGGACTGGAGGAGGTGTATTCTAGGTAGCTGAGTGAGTCGGTGGGCTTGAAATGGATATCAGTTTCTAGGTGGTTGCCGGAGATGGAGACAGAAAGGTCCAGCAAGGAGAGAGAGGTATTAGAGATGGTCCAGGTGAACTTAAGATTGGGCTGGAAGGTGTTGGTAATGTGGATGGACTGTTTGAGCTCCTCATGGGAGCACAAGGCAGCGCTGATACAGTCATCAATGTAATGGAGGAAGAGGTGGGGTTTAGGGCCAGTGTAGGTGCAGAAGAGGGATTGTTCCACGTAACCTACAAAGAGGCAGGCATAGCTGGGGCCCATGTGGGTGCCCATGGCCACCCCCTTAGTCTGTAGGAAGTGGGAGGAATTGAAAGACAAGTGGTTGAGCGTGAGGATGAGTTCGGCGGTAGAGGGGGGGCTGGTTGGGCCTGTGGGACAGGAAGAAGCGGAGGGCCTTCAGGCCCTCTGTATGGGGACTGCAGGTGTATAGGGACTGGACGTCCATGGTAAAGATGAGTTGTTGCGGACCAGGGAATTGGAAGTTCTGGAGGAGGTGGAGGGTGTCGGTGGTGTCATGAATGTAGGTAGGGAGTTCCTGGACTAAGGGAGAGAAAATGGAGTCCAGATAGGATGAGATGAGTTCGGTGGGGCAGAAGCAGGCGGAGACAATGGGTCAACCAGGGCAGTCAGTTTGTGGATTTGGGAAAGGAGATAGAAGCGGACCATGCGGGATTGGAGAACAATGAGGTTGGAGGCTGTGGGTGAGAGTTCACCTGAAATGATGAGGTTGTGGATGGTTTGGGAGATGATGGTTTGGTTTTTGGGGATGGGGTCATGATCAAGGGGGCGGCAGGAGGAGGTGTTGGAGAGCTGGCCTCTGGCCTCGGCGATGTAAAGGTCAATGCACCATACTACAACAGTGCCCCCCTTGTCTGCGGGTTTTATGGTGATGTTGGAATTGGAGTGGAAGAAGCAGAGGGCTACATGTTCTGCCAGGGAGAGGTTGGAGTGGGTGAGAGGGGTAGAGAGGTTGAGGCGGTTGATGTCACGATAGCAGTTGGAGATGAAGAGGTCGAGGGAGGGTAGGAGGCCTTGGCATGGTCAAGATGGCAGTTGGGGACGAACAGGTCGAGGGAGGCCCTTGTCGAACACTGTACTGAAGTCCATATAGATCACATCTATCACTCTGCACTTATCAATCCTCTTTGTTACTTCTTCAAAAACCTCAGTAAAGTTGGTGAGACACAATTTCCCATGCAAAAAGCCATGTTGACTCTCCCTAATCAATCCTTGCCTTTCCAAATACATACAAACCCTGTCCCTCAGAATTCCCTCCAAGAACTTGCCCACCACCAATGTCAGGAACACCGGTCTATAGTTCCCTGGTTTTTCCTTGCCACTTTTCTTTGATAGTGACACTATATTAGCCAACTTCCAGTCTTCCGACACCTCACCTGTGGCTATCAATGATACAAATATCTCAGCAAGCAGCCCAGCAATCTCTTCCCTAACTTCCCGCTGAGTTCTAGGGCACATCTGATCCAGTCCTGGGGATTTATCCACTTTCGTGTGTTTTAAGCCGTCCAGCACCACCACCTCTGTAACTGGACATTTTTCAAGATGTTGCTATTAATTTCCCCACCTTCTTTCATATCTTTCATATCCTTCTCCACAGTTAACACTGATGCAAAATACTCATTTAGCATCTCCCCCATCTCCTGGGCCTCCACATATAGGTGACCTTGCTGATCTTTAAGGGGCCCAATCTCAGCCTTGTTACACTTTTGTCCTTAATGTATTTATAAAATCCTTTCGGATTTTTCTTAATCCTATTTGCCAAAGATATCTCATGTTCCCTTTTTGCCCTCCTGATTTCCCTTCTAAGCATACTCCTACTGCCTTTACACTCTTCTAAACATTTCACTCAAAGTCTACTGACTACACCTGACGTACGGTTCCTTCTTATACTTGACCAAAATCTCAATTTCTCTCATCATCCAGCACTCCCTACGTTGATCAGCTTTGCCCTTCACACTAACAGGAGCAGATTGAAGGCGTCCCATTTTCCAGCCAGCTCTTTCCCTGCAAACATCCACCCCCAATTAACCGTCAAAATTGACCTTCCTCCGATTTGGAACTGTAATTTTTAGATCCAGCCTATCCTTTTGCATCACTAATTTATAACTAATAGAATTACGGTCACTGCTCCCAAAGTGCTCCCCCACTGACATCTCAGTCACTAGCCTTTGTCTTATTTTCCCAAGAATAGGTCATATGACACATTCCGAATCAGAAAATTTCCTTGCACACACTTTACAAATTCCTCTCCGTCCAAGCCCTGAATACTTTGGAAGTCTCAGTGTATCCTTGGAAAGTTAAAATCCCCTACCATAACCACCTAATTAATCTTACAGGTAACCTTACAAATTTGAGAGACCTCCTTACAAATTTGTTTCTCAATTTCCCATTGATTATTGGGCAATTATGCTACAATCCCAATAAGGTGATTTCCGTCAAGGAGTTGTGTTATGGTCATTTGGAACTGTCCTCCAAAATTGGTTGCAGGTTGGGGTATCAATGTTCATGGAGCTCATCAAGGGACAGTGTATGCAGTCCTGGGACAGTGGGATGTTCAAGTCTGGGGTTGAAGTCATCATTAGACTGCATCAGTTCAGGGCAGATAATGGTGAAAGGAGTAATTGCAGATGAAACAGTAGGATCTCATACATCATAGGATTGGATGAGAACTGTAGGAGTGGGGATTCTCATAACCATCCACTGATTTCTTCATTCCTCATGATAAATTTCTCCCCCTTCTGCCTCTACTCCTGTTTTGCATGCTTGTAAAACCTCTTACAATATATTCTTCTATTACTAGCTGGTAGCCTCTTATTTTTTGTAGACTGCATCGTATTTTAAGGAATGCCACTTGAAGAAGATCAATGTTCCAGAAATCCTTCTTATTGATATTATTGCTAAGCTTAAGCAATGACAGATTGGCCTCTGAACCGCAGAGCACGCTCAAGAAGTCAAACAGCCTACTCATGTTTTGTCCAAAATAACTGAACATTAATTTATTTGTTGACTACAAAACAACAAGGAAAGGAAAAATACCAATGATATCAAAAACACTCTTCATATTAAAAATATCATTACATTGTTTTCTACCAGAAGCCACACTAACTTTAGGATTTTGGAAATTGTACCTGCACTGCAGCTGTTGTATAACATGAGAAAATAATTTACAGTGAGCTCAACCATTCAAAACTTAAGTTCTGAACATGAGGCACAGAGCAGTGAGTCACTAAACAGCCTCACCAGGATTAGAAATTTAAACCTATTATTAAAGATCACTAGAGTACTTACAGTTCTAAGTATCAACCCACGCTAATTAAGCATTCAAATATTTAAATACTCAACCCCAAGAAAAATTTCAGCCCTGTTATTAACCAATGCGATTAGCTCAGGAATGAATCCAAAAATCATTGTCATTGGTTTGAATTGTGAAGGAAGCAAACAATGTAATCATGAGAAAGGGAGAAAAGAAAGACTTACATTTATACAGCACATTTTCCAGTCATATCAAGTTCAAAAATGCTTTTGTGGATGTACTTGAAGTGTGGTCATTGTTGTCATGTGGGAATTGCCAATTTACCCCCAAGACAAGCTCACAGACATGATAGTCTGATCTTGTGAGTTTGGAGAGATGCACATTGGTTAAAAAACTTTCAAAAACCTTTGATAGTCTTTGCGATATTTCTGGGGCCATAATAATTTGGGAAATCTCATATGAGATCAGGGATCATAACAATTCAGAGGACCCATTACATCAAGTAAAAAGCCTTTGATAAGAAAATCAGAGGTGATGAGTTCATAATTTCTTAAAGTGCTTAATTTGAACTTAATAACGTTGATCATCTACGTGTCAGTTCCAGGAAACAAATGAACAAGAAGTCAGTTGTTTTGTTATAAAAATCCAACTATTTACTAGTGCTCCATAGGGAAGAGAAAGCTTTTGTGCTCTTAAGATGCCGCTTGGCCTGCAGTGTTCATCCAGCTCCACACTTTGTTATCTCAGATTCTCCAGCATCTGCAGTTGCTACAGTGTCTTGATACTTAAATCGCTCTTAATGCCCTCCATGCAATTAGAGTTGAGAAATAAATTCTAAAAGTGTACCCTCAGAGGCTCAGCAGCTTTTTGATACAGCCAGCTTTTTACTTCCATGTTTGAGCTCAGTGGACAGCAGAGCGCATGACACAATCTCAATCTCAAATATTTAAAGGACCAATCCAGTGATGGAATTTGGAAAAGGTTGGAGTTGGTAGTGAAAGAAAAGAGGTGGAACAATGGATTCAAGATGGTTTGCCCCACTTCAATGATGTCTTTCTTTAGATACTCATTGTGGGGACGAGAGAGAGAATCACTTTATTTAGCAATGCGAGGAAGAAATCTCCTGCTACCACAAAGAAGGGTTTTCTGAGGGTGGTGCAGGAGCAGCATGGACATTGTCCAATGTTCCTGTTGTAAATGTAGAAACAGCTTTAAAGGCAAAACCAAGTCAAAATGATGATTGTGGTTACACATTTAGCTACATCCTGCCAATGTTCATCACCCTTGCCATCATGTTGTCTTGTCAAACTTACTCAGTCATATTATTCCTGACACCAACTTAGCTCACATGCAGTACTCTCAATGATTTTCTGCAGAATCAAGAAAAAAAACTCACCATGGCAAATGGTGAAATTTATGGAATTAAGGGTCTAATGATGACCGTGAAATTAATTTCAATTGTTGGATAAAACCATCTGTTTCACTCATGTCATTAAAGGATGGAAATCTGTCATCATTATCTGGCCTGGCCTACATGTGACTCCAGACCCACAGCTACCTGGTTGACTCTTAACTTCCCTCTGGGAGATTAAGGATGGGCAATGAATGCTGGCCTAGCCAGAGATGCCCTTAGGCCATGAGGGAATTTTAAAAAAATCCCCTTACTTTAGCTTTGTTATGGAATGTCAGCAATGCTGCTATGGCAAGTTTTTGTTACCCATCGCAAAATTCCCTTAAGAACGTATGGATAGGCTGCAATAAGAAAAACAAAGTGCTGGAAAAACTTAGCAGATCTGGCAGCATCTATTGAGAGAGACACAGAGGTTAACATTGCAAGTCCACAGACTCTATGAAACTTCTTTGGTTCTGAATGGCACAGATTCCTGACAGGTAAAACAGAGTGTGTACCTGGCACCTGGTATTTACCCATTACCTGTCTCAGCCATCACGCTACTGCTTCTTCATAACTACTGGTCTGCTGGCTTCGTGGCTCCATCCTCCTCAACCTTACGTCCAATCAAGTTGGCATCGTCAAAGCACCATCCTCACCACATTAGCATGCCTTCTCTCAGACTCAGCCACTATTTCAGCTCTTCAGTACTTGGCACAGCTTCAGTGAGGATCCATTTATACTAACCATTATACCAGTGCATTCATTTCCAATTTATCCAGCCACTATCACACATAGATCTCTGAGGCCTGTTCAGTGGCTGGAGAAATTAGTGGGAGCACTGCAGGCAGGTAGTTTGTCATGGTGGGGAGCATTGAACAGTCAATGGGCTGCACACTTTGCTGTGCAGGACCATAATACATCGATGTCACACTGCAGCACGCTCTAGCAATTTACATGGCAAACACACTGCACATGTTTCAAGCAAATGGCCATGTGTGAAGTTTGAAAGGTGCTGTCTTTAGTAGGGTCAAGGAATCAAAGGTATGTCGGGGGTCCCATGATAATCAGTCAGCCCATAAGACCATAAGACATAGGAGCAGAAATTAGGCCATTCGGTCCATCAAGTCTGCTCTGTTATTCAATCATGGCTGATAAGTTCCTCAATCTCTTTCTCCCATATTCTCCCCCAACCCTTGATCCTCTTGAAATCAACAACATATCTATCTCAGTCTTAAATGTACTCAATGACCTGGCCTCCACAGCCTTCTGTGGCAGTGAATTCCATAGATTCATCGCTCTCTGGCTGAAGAAGTTTTTCCTCATGTCCGTTCTAAAATGTCTTCCCTTTACTCTAAGTTTGTGCCCTCGGGTCCTAGTCTATCCTACCAATGGGAGCAACTTCTTAACATCCACTCTGTCCAGGCCATTCAGTATTCTGTAAGTCTCAATTAGATTCCCCCTCATCCTTCTAAACTCCCAATGAGTACAGTCCTAGAGTCCTCAAACGTTCCTCATATGTTAAGCTTTCCATTCTTGTGACCATTCTCACTAATATGCTCTGAACTCACTCCAGGGCCAGTACATCCTTTCTGAGGTACGGGGCCCAAAACTGCACACAATACTCCAAATGTGGCCTGACCAGAGCCTTATAAAGCATCAATAGTATATCCCTGCTTTTCTCATATTCAAGTCCTCTCAAAATAAATGCCAACATTGCATTTGACTTCCTGACTACTAACTCAACCTGCAAGTTTACCTTGAGAGTATCTTGGACTGGAACTCCAAAGTCTCTTCGTACTTCAGATTTCTGTACTTTCTCCCCATTTAGAAAATAGTCCATGCTTTTATTCTTCTTACCAAAGTGCATGACTTCACACTTTCCCACATTGTACTCCATCTGCCACTTCTTTGCCCACTCTCCTGACTGTCCAAATCATTCTGCAGGCTCCCCACCTCCTCAATACTACCTGTCCCTCCATCTATCTTTGTCTCATCTGCAAACTTAGTCAGAATGCCAACAGTTCCTTAATCTAGATCATTAATGTACAAAGTGAAAAGTTGCGGTCCCAACACTGACCCTTGTGGAACACCACTTGGCACTGGATGCCATCCTGAGAAAGACCTTTTTATCCCCACTCTCTGCTTTCTGCCACACAGCCAATCTTCTATCCATGCTAGCACCTTGCCTCTAACACCATGGGCGCTGATCTTACTCAGCAGCCTTTTGTGCAGCACCTTGTCAAAGGCCTTCTTGAAGTCCAGGTGGATAACATCCATTGGATCTCCTTGGCTTACCCTGCTCATTACTTCCTCAAAGAATTCTAACAGATTTGTCAGGCATGGCTGCGCCTTGATGAAACCATGCTGACTTTTCCCTACTTTACCATACACTTCCAAATATTCAGAAATCTCATCCTTTACAATGGACTCCAAAATCTTACTCACCACCAAAGTTAGGCTAATCGGCCTGTAAAATTCCATTTTTTGGCTAACTCCCTTTTTAAACAGGGGTGTCATGTTAGCGATTTTACAGTCTTCTGGGATCCTCCGTGACTCAAGCACATCCTCAGAGATCACCACTAATGCTTCCACAATCTCTATAGCTATCTCCTTTAGTCCTGGGGTTGGGCCACAAATAGTCCTGGAGATCAAGTGCAAATGGTCCAGGGATTACAGGGGTGCTATACTGACATCAGTCCCGAGAGATCAGCCAATTTTTCAACATTGCCACAAATAGAGGGAAGGAGCATGATGCAAATGGATGGAAAAACAGTTAGTGCTGATTCATGAGCAGGACAGGTGATGAGAAGTCCCCATTGAGTAAGTAGAAAGTAATGAGAGTAGGAAGGGTTAGCATTTGGGGAGATGAGGTGGGCGAGAGGTGTTAAGTTTACATGAAGTATGTAAAAATGTGAGTTGTAGTCCATGAGTTGTGGTAGAATTAGAGTGAATATTAGCCCTGTGAGTGTGAGGCAGCAGAGGGAAGTTGGTGGTGACACTTGCCAATGTGATGCGCAGAAGATCACTGACCATCTTCCTGCATGGATTGGTACTCTGCCTCATTCATGACTGAATACTGGCACAGATTACAGTGTGAGTCCAGGCAGGTTTTGCCTGGTGGCATGGCCTCTTGCAATGTTCCACAGGATAAAGGGCTGCCTTCTTCTCCACCAGCTCATCCACCAATACCTGCAGCTCCCTCTCTACAAAGTGGGAACTGAGTTTTCCTTTCCTTCAGGGCATATCCTTGATGATAATAATTGAGCACCATAGTGAGAGGAGAACTTCCAGAATTGCAGCAATTGAAGTACTATGCAGCTGGGCCTTAAATATGGCGCTGCTGGCATTAATGTAAGAAAGTCCTAGCAGTGTCTGGCACCCTGCATCCCAGCTGTGTGTTTCTCTTTGAAAAGCACAAAATAACCCAGTTGTAAAACTAATGAGGGGAAGGTTAGAAGATTGCATGACAAAAGTCATGTAACCAATAACACAGCTGGTGCCACGTATGCCACTCAAAAAAAAACTTGGTGCACATTCTTTTTCCAATTTCATTCGGTGTCTTTCTCCAACTCCTCCAATCAAAAAGTCTGTCTTTCTCATGCTCCTCCAATCACAGATTCCCTCTCTTCTCTTCCTGATTCTCAAAAAGAAAGAATCCTTGATTGGAGGAATAATTTCAGTTGCTTCCAACTATGAAAGAGATTTTCTGATTGGAGCAATCCCACAGTGAGTGCCCAAAAGAGCTGGGCTCAGGCTTTAGTGGTCAGTGTGTGTATCTGGATCATTCCACCTTGTGATGCTTTGATATTTTTTCCCTTGTGGCTTGAGTGAATACATGATTTGATTTGTCTTCTACTTTTGGTACATTGCCACAAATGAGGTGTATATGAAGGACTTGGCTATAATCGCATTGCATTATTGCATTTACTGACTTCACCCAGAACCAGATTCATGTCAGCAGCAAATCTGCTTCCTTCATGTTCCTTTTCGGCTGTAATTTGACATCTGATTACCTTCATCCTGAACTTCAGATCTAAAAATTAAATCATGCCTTGTTATCTCATTACTTAAGTTGTGCATGATCAAGTATTAACAAAAAGTTGCCTCTTGATGTAAAGGAAAGTTGATGATTTTTGACGTACTGCTTGATATTCTATGTTGGGTATGAGTTTCAGATGGGTGTGGGATTGGGAGACAATGATAGTTCCACAGTTGCTGAATGAGTGGTGGGGAGGGGAGAGCTTGGGGAGAGGGACTTGTGTGTCTCTCTGGGCATAAGGAGATTTATTTATAGTAGATTAACAAAAGCACTTTATTTATGGATTTCAAGTTTAAAGGTTAAAGCTCAAACATCTTTGGTAATTATGCTAAATACTTCTGAAGAGACTCTAAAACCAAAATTAGCATGAACAAAGGAGATATTGTCAACCACATGTGTGACTACTGACTATCTTTTTTTTAGGTTATACAGAGTGAACAAGAAGCACCTAAAAATCAAAATATAGCCCTGAAAATGAAAAGTTTTGTCAGAAAAATCTCAAATGGAGTAATCAGATTGATTATGAGCATGCATAATACATACTAACACATACACCAAGCACACTGACCAAAGTTGTACACTAAATGGAAGAGTTTGTCTCACTTAGGAGTTTTGTGACGTTACAAGGCTTTGTCACAATGACTTCTTCCAAGTGTGGGGCCAGCAATTTGATTGAATATCAACCGAGGGTGGCACGGTGGCTCAGTGGTTAGCCCTGCTGACTCACAGTGCCAGGGACCTGGATTCGATTCCACCCTCGGGCTGTGTTTGCACATTTTCCCTGTGTCTGCGTGGGTTTCCTCCGGGTGCTCCCGTTTCCTCCCACAGCCCAAAGCTGAGCAGGTTAGGTGGATTTGCCATGCTAAATTGTCTGTAGTGTTCAAGGATTCCGAGATTAGGCTGGTTATAGGGGGACGGGTCTGGGTGGGATGCTCTGGGGGTCAGTGTGGGCTTGTTGGGCCAAAGTGCCTGTTTCCATGCTGTAGGGGTTCTATGAATTTGATGATATGATACATGCAACAATTAAAATGCAAGCAGAATGTATTCAGAAATCACTGTAGTTATGTTTCTGACCCTTTAAAATCCACTCTTCTACTTGAAATCCCAACTGCATACTCATTTTGTTCTCTCTGAATCACCTAATCTAAGTAACAATAATAATTAAAACAGCTGATTTGGAAATGTTCAATGAGATTATGCTTCTGCACTATTTCAAAACCATGTGTAGTATTCACTGGAGACGTACTGACATTGCAATAGGATCAAGTAATCATACTCCTATTCCAATGTTAATGTAGGGATTCATTGAAGGTCTGCTGGACTTCTGGGCACCTCTGACATTGTGAGGTTACAGTGTTTGGCTCAGCTGATTTGATATAATGGTGAGTCACCTGTAACCTTTATTTTCTTGTTTCTTTTATGATCATTTCTTTTGAGGTCACATGAAGAATTTAGTGTTCTTCTTCAATCAATGCATGTGTTTATTTTCATATATGCCTGCAAAGGCTAATAGGATAATGTATTATCTGAATTGGAGCATTTTCATCAACACATTACTCGAAGATATCACAGCCTGGGAGATTCTCACACAATACTGATGATATCACAGCAGGTCTATATATAAACTGCAATTCAGACAAAAGCAGCAAAGATCTAGATGATGGGCTTCATACTGATTGCCAGCACTTGAAATATTTTTACAGGCAGAAATGGCTTGTGTAAATATTCCTGCTCTGTTGACATTTTTTAAGCAGGTTTAATGAAATCTGAATCTCCCCGCACTGTGACATACATAGGAGTGATACCACTATTGTTTATTTATCCCTATCCATTCACTGGAGACTTGTCCAACATTGTTATAGTTGCTGTTATAGTTTGATAGTTATTTGTATCTAACATATAGTTACCTGTGACATGCTTCCCTCAAAAATGGATATAAAATGGTGGAAAAGATCTTTGAAATAATAATCTGGGAGGAAGTTAACAGTCCATAGGGGAGGAGAAGGACCTTGACACGGGCATTTTGAAACAAATGGTAAACAGGTGACAGGAAAGTTGTAAGGTGATTTGCTGAGAGAAGACCAGACAGAATTGGACCTGTAGGGAGTGCACAGAATGGGTGGAGGATAAATACACTAGGTTTAATATTGAAATAATCAGTAACGTGCAAAGAAAGTTATGAGTTAATGGGTTGGTGAGTAAATTGTTGTTAGGCACTGTGTGTGAAGTGCTGAAATTGGAAAAAAAAACATTGTTTTAAAAACAATTTATAATTGCTCCAACATGTAATTATTGAAGGAACCCGAACAAAGAGGTAATAAGAAACTAGTGAGTTAATTATCTATCTTACTCTTCGGTGGTTATGGTGATTGGATTCTATTATTTAAATTAATACAGACAGTGTTAGTGAGAAGAGATAATATTATTCTATCTAATAAAAATTAACTTGATTAATTTGCTACATCATTAAGACACAATAAATGTGACAGGCAAAGTGATGTGTTGCAACTGCAGGCTGTTGGACTGTGCGATTCAGGACAAAAAATATCCACAGTGTGTGTTTTCAGCTCCGGCAGCTTCAGCTCTGATTTTACAAGATGAAGGCTGAAGTACAGGCACTGCAACCCCTCAGGGTGGGGTAAAGTTATTTTGTCACATCAGTACACACGCAGGCTCTGCTTATAAAACTCAAAATATTGTTTACAGCATTAAATGTAATTGAGGATTGGACAACCTTTGCTAAATAATCCTGAGTTTGTGAAGAATATACTGACAACCAGTTTGCGATTATCAGCCTGGTTATTAGTGTCATGTCCTTGCGTGTACATGAAGTTTCATACATTGAAACATAGGGCCTTGACCTTTACAGACAGGAAGTACCTATCCATAGACTAAGCCTGGTTAAAGTTAATAAATAGTTGGTCACAATTTTCTGATTCATTTCTCAGACAACGTCTTGACTTATCAGAATCAACAAGTATTAGCAGTTAATGGTTAATTGTCATCTAATTGTGTATTCTCCATAGCGACATTGCACCAATCAGTCCACTGGCCAGTCAATCAGCTCTTTTATCTCATACAATACAAATGTTGCATTCCCTTCACATTGGTATTTTTTGTGAATTGTCTGTGTGAGCACAAGACAACAAAACCGCAAATAATGCCTTTTACCAGAAACACTCAAGTTCTGTACAACCAAGTGACAGTTCGAGTCTCTTGATTATTACCTAAGCCCATGCAACTTTGTACAAGAGCAAATAAAATTAAAAAGATGAATGTGTGGCTCAAAGACTGGAATGATTGAAGTGGGTTGTGGGTCATGGGTCACTGTTATTAATATTGGGGAGAGTGGGTTCTCTGCTGTTGGAACAGTTGATACCTAAGTCGTGCTGAGACTAATGCTCCAGTCAGCTGCTGAACCAGGGAAATAGAGAGGGGTTTTATCTAAATAGTAGGGACAAAGGTTCATATTCGAGAAGGTGTGAGGAAAATATAAAAAGGAAAGGTCTTAATTTGGAATATGATAAATAGACCATGACCAGGAAAGATTAAGTGCACAAATCTGAAAGTAAATCAGCAGCTAAGGCTACAGCTTACAAGAATAATGAAAAGTCAAAACAAACGGCTCTGTTTTTGAATGCATGTTGCATGCATGTTTGTGGGTTATCAACCAGGTTCCTGTTCATCCACTATCCCAAAGCTTGTTCACCTGGTCCAACAATACTGTAATTTTCAACCTTGAATTCTCAGCCAAATCGCATTGGAGTATCATTTCTCCTGATATCAGTAACCTCTTCCAAATTGACTAACCTTTGAGAACAGTGTTTTCCTCTAACTCTAGCCTCTTCAGAATCCTTAATTTCCTTTATTCCACAATCAGCAACCATGCTTTCGGCTGCCTAGGCCTTAACCTCTGGAATTTCATCAACTAATCTCTCCAGCTCCAGTTCTTTTTACTTTTTCAGATCTGTCTAATTGCTCATATGTCTTTAATGCCTCCTTTTGTGGCTCAGTATGAATTAGGTTCCTGTCATTTTCGGGTAAAAGACATTATTATATAAAGGCATGGATAAATAAATGTTGTTGATGTTGTGTCATGCTGCATGGTTTTGCCAGGTCACTGACCTGGATTTTCCTTCAGTGTCAGGTGGGCCGAGCTAGGAGAATTTCCAACTCTGCAAACCCACCCTTCAAGCGTGGCTAATGACAGATGGAATATTGGATTTTCAGTCTAGTGGGACATGCTGGGCAAGAAGTAAGAAAATGTGAGCCAATAATATGTCAAGTATAGGGGTGAGAGTGGGTTGGTGGCACTAATCAGAATCCCTGCTTCAGGTATCAGCCACTTTGTCCCAAGTTGAAAGGCAAAGAATTAAACATGAGACATTCCTCATTCTCACCACCAACCCCCTCACATATCTGATGCCAATCCATGCCATCTCACACCCTTACCTAACCCCATGGTTTGTCATATCCTCCATGCCAATGTATACTGCTTCATCTGCCCTCCTTGGCTGCTCATAACCTCTATACCGGGAATGTACCTCCACCTACTTCCCCTTCAATTCTGATGATCTTAACATCAACACATTACTGCCTGACCTTGTGACTCTTTGCCCTTACAGGTGGCATGCCAACTCATGATGCGTAGATCTCAGGACCCATGCAGAGTTGAGATTAAAGTAAAGTGCTATAAAATAAAATAGAATTGTAATATTCGATTTCAAACTCTACTTCAGTGAATTTAATCCTCTGATTTGTAAAATTTACATTTACTTTCCTCCAAATAAATAGAGCTTTATAACAGTAAACATTTCATTCATGTGCACTAAGCCTTAAAATTACAAGGATTAGAATCATGCACTGCATCGAACAATCTTTCAGCACTTGCAGATGTCGATGAAAGTGTGAAATGGCAGACACCTTACTGCGCTAATGGATATTTTTGGAGTCACGCAGCAGTACTACAGTGCTGCAATGCCTTAAGATTCAAGTCAACAGATAGAATGGAATAGGAAGTAATCGTTTCTTTTGCTACTTTATACACTTTTTCAAAGATTTAAACGTGGGGCTTTCAATTCCCTTGATAGGTCCCCTTGATTGATGCTTATGACAGTTTTGACAGTTGATTTTGGCAAGTCTGTCAACAATTCCAATGATTTGGATAGTAATTTGTTTAAGCACTTGTTATGGATATGAATAGAACAGAATCCCTTTGGTTTGGAAGCAGGCCATTCGGCCCATTGATTCTACATCATTCCATAAAGAGCATCCCATCCAGACTCTTCACCCCTACTCTATCCCTGCATTTCCCATGACGCATCCACCTAGCCTGCAAACCCCCAGACACTATGCACACTTTAGCACAGTCAATCCACCTAACCTGCACATCTTTAGATCATGGAAGGAAACTGGAGCACCCAGAGGAAACACATGCAGACAATGGGACAGCATGCAAGACAGTTGCCCGAGGGTGGAATCGAACCTGGGCCCTGGAGCTATGAGGCAGCAGTGCTAACCATTGAGCTACGACATTGTCCGTATTTAAGCCCATCTTCAATACCTCAAAAAGTACTTGAATATTCCAAAGAATATCTTACTTTCATCAAAGATGCACCAGTACTACATCCAAAAGGCTATCTTACCTCTCCAAAGGTGTGCCCTGACCAACTGAATGAATTCACATAATTTTGACCTGCTCTTAATAGGTTTCCTCTACACATTTTAAGTTTCACACTCCAAGGCTGCCAAAATCACACTTCAGTGGAAGCAGTTGATGATTTAAATGGTTAACTGCCTCCATGAACCATGTATGTGAGAAACATGCCTTGTTCCCACTCCCATTCCTGAAAACTTAGGAATTACTGAGCTCAGGGGCAGGAATTATGTTTGTCAGCCATTTTTGCCAACATCTGTTGACAATCTAGACCACTGTTAAAGAGTTACGCCTTACATGAAATAAGACCAGAGAGTCCAGTACAAAGATTCCATATTTGAGACAACTAGATTTCCTGATTCTTTTCAGCTTTCTCAAGCAGTGAAGGACAGCATTTGCTGCCTCTGGTGTTTCACAGGACAATAGCACTCTCCATTAATAGTACATTGCACCAACATGGAATCCTTAAGGTTGTTAACATGTTCCCCTAGCTGGCTTGTTCTCATTCAGACCTATCATCACCATGCTAGCTGACATCATCAGTGCAGCCTCCAATGAAGCAATGTTCTTCTACTCTGCTTGAAACTTATACTGTTTGGTCCGTTATGGTGAGTAGTGTCATTTCTACTTTTAATCTGTATGGGCTTGTATATGGGACCCAATTCTATATGTTTGTCGATTGCATTATGGGTTGAGAACCACGCCTCTAGGAATTCCCATGTGTGTCCTTGTTTGTCTTGGGCTATAATGGTTACCTTATCCCAGTTGAACTGATGGCCTTCATTGTCTGAGTGTACTGATATTAAGGAGAGTTTGGTGTGTCATTTTGCTTCTAGCTGATGTTCATGTATTCTGATGGCTAGTTTCCTTCCTGTCTGTCTTACCCTGCAACGACTGCCACAAGCATTACATCAGACAGACAGGAAGGAAACTAGCCATCAGAATACATGAACATCTGCTAGCAGCAAAATGACACACCAAACTCTCCTTAATATCAGTACACTCAGACAATGAAGGCCATCAGTTCAAGTGGGATAAGGTAACCATAATAGCCCAAGCCAAAAATGGATACACATGGGAATTCCTAGAGGCATGATTCTCTACCTGTAATGCAATTGACAAATATATAGAATTGGACCCCACATACAAACCCATACAGATCAAAACCAGAAATGACACTACTCACCATAACAGACCGGACAGTGTAAATTCCAAGCGGAATAGGACAACATCACTTCATCGGAGGCTCCACTGATGATGTCACCTAGCATGCTGACAAACTATCTGAACGAGAACAAGCCAGCTCGGCAAACAAGTCAACAACCTCCCCACAACCCGAGCGCCAGATCTTTGCCAAAACTTTGAACTGAATCCTTAAGTTCTCACATCTATCACTGCACTTGATCACAGATTACAACATCCAGAATGTACCAATATCCTTCACAGAAGAAATATACAAGGAATCCTCCCAGATGCAGAGGTGGAGTCTAATGACTTTCAAAGGGTGGGGAACTGTATCAGAATTGGTTTAGCAGCATCAGTGATCATTCAGGGAACATTTCAGTTTACAAAGTAGTAACACTGTGTTTCCATTGTGAGCATTATCTCCATCCACAATCATCTCATGTGTGGCAATTAGCAAGACCAAAACTTACACAAGTGAAAGTAAGATACTAAGACATGAAAAGAGAATTTTAAAAAATCAAAATAACCAAATAAATGATATAATACAGTTGAAGATGAAGGTACTGTAAACAGTAATTCAGGATTGAATCTGTTAATTTTGTCATCCGAAGAAGGAGCAAATGGAAAAACAACACGTACCTCCGTAAGCCCACGAGTATATTCAGATGTGGTACATCATAAAACAGTACAACAAAATGCTTATCAGAATGCACTGAAGCAATTTTGAAAACTCAATTTCAATCTATGATGTGCAAAGTGGTCTCAAGGGATCAATATTAATTTAGAATATAATTTTATCATTATTTTGGATAATTGTGAATTGGAATAATGCACAGAATTATAATGATGCATGTAATTATTTCCCTATCACAGCATTTCTGAATGGAAATGATGTATAGGAAAGTATGAACACATTACATCCATATTCCATATGTACACTGGATCCCCACATATCTGGTACACTTCTAGGTTTCTAAAAGGAACAAAAATCCAGAGAGTGTCCACTTACTGGTATGAGTCTTCTGTTGGCACAAAATAAGAATAGTTCTAGGGCTGCACAGTGGCTAGCACTGCTGCTATACATCACCAGGGACCCAGGTTCAATTCTGCCCTCAGGCGTCTGTCTGTGTGGAGTTTGCACATCCTCCCCATGTCTGGGTCTCCTCTGGGTGCTACAATTCTTCTCCTAGTGTTCAAAGATGTTCAGGTTAGGTGGATTGGCCATGTTAAATTGCCCAAAGTGTCGAGGTATTTTCTTATTCGTCAAAGGGATGAGGGCATCACTGGCTAAGCAGCACATATTGTCCAACCCAAATTGCCAGAGGGCAACTGAGAGTCACCCACCTTGCTGTGGGTCTGGAGTCACATGCAGACCAGACCAGTAAGGATGGCAATTTCCTTCCATAAAGACATCAGGGTGTGCAGGCTAGGTGGATAAGCTATGATAAATGCAGGGTTACAGGGATAGGGTAGTGGGGAGGGTGGGGCTAAATCTGGGTCGAAAGCCCTTCCAAGTGTCAGTCCAGACTTGATGGACTGAATGGCCTGTTTTCACATCCAAGCTGATTCCATGTGAATATATGCGCAGGACTGATTTAATATTGAAAAATATTAGAAACAAGCATTCTAATATTTCTGAACTGAACTGTGAATGTGTTTTCTTTCTCTCCTTGAGCATTATTAGATCACATACCTGAAGTGGGTGAATGCATCTTTAATATCTTTATACCTTTTGCTTAAAAAGAATTTTCTTGCCTCTCTATCTCAACCCTTTAGGAAGCAATGTGAATCTTTCCTCCTATTTTTGTCTCATTGAACTTACTTTTAACTTTGATTTCAACTTCCTTGAAAAGCAAATGAGAAAGGCTTTCCTTTACTTTCTTCTTTGTCATTCTACCTTCAAATAACTATTTTGGAATGTGAAACTTATTTTTTTAAAAAAGAAGATACCTATGTCATTGTCTGCAAAATTGCTGCAAGGGCATTGATTTACCTGAAACAAAGATGCAGAATATAAAAATTAGCATGTATAAAGACGTAGAAATTTGATACATGAATATACTTTAAAGCTGCTGTGATCTGCTGAACAAATAAACTTGCACAACGGCACCTGTTTAACGAAAAATCTATCACAAAGTACTGTAGGTGCTGGAAATCATAAAATTAAAACAAAACAGAAAATGATGCAAGTGCTTAACAAGTATGGCAGCATTAAGGAAAGAGAAACAGAATTCATGTGTCAGGACGGTGACATTTCGAAATGTGTACAGCTATAACAGGAGATGCAACTAAAACAAATACAGAAGCAGGGAAATTGTGAATGGAGGATACAATGAAATGAAAAGTCTGTAATAGGATGGAAGGATAGAGCGATTAAGGCCACAATTTTTTCATAAACCCATGTGAACCTTTGCTGAATTTCACTAGCGGAGGCCAATGAAAAGGTTACCACTGGGGCCCCATCATTCAGTTGAGGATGTTGGCTTCCTCCGAGATGTTCAGGGCCTTGGTTTAGTGTCTGCTTCGTAAGATGACACTTCTAACACTGCAGGATTCCCTCAGTATGGCATAGGAATGTCAACCTTGGTTTTTGTGCTCAAATATATGGCGTGGGCCGACAAATCAATCATAGTTTACACTTAATGCATCCAATTTCCCTGCTGAACGCATGGCACTTTCAAAATGCCTTGAAGCACTTCTGGAGACTTTGCAGCAACAGAAGTTAATTTATATCACCTTATATCCCTATCTTCAATGTTTCTATGTTGTCATTTTTATAAATGACCTGGATGAGGGCATGGGAGGATGGGTTAGTAAATTTGCAGACAACACTAAGGTCGGTGGAGTTGTGGATAGTGACAAAGGATGCTGTAGGTTGCAGAGAGACATAGATAAGCTGCAGAGCTGGGCTGAGAGGTGGCAAATGGAGTTTAATGCAGACAAGTGTGAGGTGATGCACTTTGGTAGGAGTAACCGGAAGGCAAAGTACAGGGCTAATGGTAAGATTCTTAGCAGTGTAGATGAGCAGAGAGATCTCGCTGTCCATGTACACAGATCCTTGAAAGTTGCCACCCAGGTTGACAGGGCTGTTAAGAAGGCATACAGTGTTTTAGCTTTTATTAATAGAGAGACCGAGTTCCAGAACCAAGAGGTTATGGTGAAGCTGTACAAAACTCTGGTGCGGCCGCACTTGGAGTATTGTGTACAGTTCTGGTCACCGCATTATAAGAAGGATGTGGAAGCTTTGGAAAGGGTGCAGAGGAGATTTACCAGAATGTTGCCTGGTATGGAGGGAAGGTCTTACAAGGAAAGGCTGAGGGACTTGAGGCTGTTTTCATTAGGGAGAAGAAGGTTGAGAGGTGACTTAATTGAAACATATAAAATAATCAGAGGGTTAGATAGGGTGGATAGGGAGAGCCTTTTTTCTAGGATGGTGACGGCGAGCACAAGTGGGCATAGCTTTAAATTGAAGGGCGAATGATATAGGACAGATGTCTGAGGTAGTTTCTTTACTCAGAGAGTAGTAAGGGAATGGAACGCTTTGCCTGCAACGGTAGTAGATTCGCCAAATTTAGGTACATTTAAGTCGTCATTGGACAAGCATATGGATATACATGGAATAGTGTAGGTTAGATGGGCTTGAGATCGGTATGACATGTCGGCACAACATTGAGGGCCGAAGGGCCTGTACTGTGCTGTAATGTTCTATGTTCTAATACCATGCCATGAAGAGACTGAACAAGCAGAGTGCCTCCAGGCACTGGAATACCTTTACGAAGTCAGTACATTTTCCTTCAATGACTTGGTTTTTTACTGTAGATACATGTTTCTGCATTCGTAGTGTTCTGACTCATTTTGTCACACCGGCATATAATTCCATTTAGTGAGCAAACTATTTCAGATTGCTTCCTGATACATTTTCACTTCCCCTGAAGTCAAAGCCAGTAGAGGACGAGGCAAGATAATTGCAGTCATTACACTAATCCCAATGTCTGGAAGGTATCATTGTCTTAGTATTGGCCTTATACCATTCCAGTAACTTCCTTCAAAATCACCATTAATTCTTGAAAAAGAACATTAACCTGAAATTTTAACTCTGCACAAATGTTGTCTGATACTCCAAGGATTACCACCATAACTGTTTTTGTTACCAATTCTTTCTCAATAGTCTGTTAATTCTATTTTTAATTATAGGGCATCTGACACAATGTTTAATGGTGTTTAGAACTGGATCAAAGCACTTTTGAATACCTGACATGAAATGCCCTCAGCATTTAGAACAATCACTGCCAACAAATTCCTTGCAGTGGCAAGCTCCTTCACATTTTATTTTCAGAAAACAAACTGGATTTTGTTTATAGACAATAAGACAAATCAGGACGAGTCATCTCCCCTTGAGCTGGCTGGTATTCTCTAACTAACAAGTACAACTTATGTTTATGTGATGCTTTTAATATAGAAGGCATTACATTGTAATAGTAAAGAAAATAGATGCTGAATCATAGGATATAGGTTAGATTGGATTTTGATGTGGTTTTTAAGGAAGAACACCACAGGAAATAGGGAGAGATATTTAGTGAGGAAGCTGTCATGTGTAGTAAGGCCAAGGCAACCAGCAAAAATAGTCAAAGGGAGGGGGTTCAGAGGAGAATGGACTTAAAGAATGTAGGAGATATTTGAAGACAAGGAGGATTTCAAATTTGATCAGTGAATGGCGGAGTGGACTTGATGGGCCGAATGGCCTCACTTCCACTCCTATGTCTTATGGTCTAATAGTGACAAGCTTCTGTAATGATGTGAATTGGACGGAGCATTTGTCAGGGTTTGAAAGAGTGCTGTTGCCAATGTTGTAACGTTGAGGCTGTGTCCATGTAGATATGAATGGAACCAGATCTAGAAAATTTTATGTTGACTTGGAGAATGGGCAAGAGTATAGTATGGGCATGGTAAAATATGTCAAGCTTAGTGGAAATGTCAAGGAGGACAAAGAAGGATAATGTATTTCAGTTCTACTTTGGACATTGGTTTGAATTTTTCAGTTGCAATGTAACAAGTGTAAACCATGTTCGAAACATTTGCACAAAGTTGTAGAAGAGCATGATGCTGGGAGGTGACGACATGTTCGAGGACATCAGAAATGAAAGGAAATTTAGAGGTAGAGTGATAATCAGGCGCAATTCTGTTTACAGTTTAAAAGTTGGTTCAAGGCAATAAACAAAGGAGTTGATCTGGAAGAGTCACTTGACCCAAAAGGTTACTTCTGATTTAACTTCACAGATGCTGTTCAGACCTGCCGAGCTTTTCCCGCAATTTCTGTTTTTTTTTGTTTTTTGAGTTGATCTGGAGCTCCATTTTAAATTCATAGAAGTGGAAAAATTCAATGATAGATATCATTATGCGAGTGCTATGTTCAATGTTTTTAACATTTTAACATTTCTTAAATTATAACAATTGTGCCCTGTAAATGAAAACAGCCCTGTACAATGGTTGCTGTAAGCATTACATTTTTAGATGCTTGAAGACTGAAGAAATGTGAGTATTTGAGCAAAAGTTCTTTACTGCTATTAAAACAAAACAACAAGTAGGATAAATTGGATAACAACTGAAGACGGCTGTCAGATATAGGTAAAACAACTGAGGAACTGTGAAGGATGATCAAAGAAATATTTCATGCTGTTCAGAAACAGTTTGCACCCATGAGAAGGAAAAGTTCCATCTCACACAAACAAAAACAGCCATGGACGTCCAAGGGGATAAGGGATAGGATAAAATTAAAAGAAAGGGCTTATGGAAGTGCAAAGAACAGTACAGAATGGGGCAAACACAAAGACTAAAATAGGGCCACACAATGGCTCATAAGAACAACTAAAAAAGGCCATGAAAGGAAACTTGCAAGGGACAAAAAAGATAACAAGAAGAGATTTTATAGTTCTAGAAAGGGAACGCAGCTGGTTAATTGGTCCACTGAAGGCTGAGAGTGAGCTTATTGTCAATGATCATGGGGAAATGACAGACATGCCGAAAAATTAATTTGTTTCAGTATTCACAGCAGAAAAGGAAGATAGCATGCCTTAAGAAGAGATCTGGGATAGGGTCTGAATAGAATTAATTTAAATAAATCACCAATTACGGGGAAATTAATGGAATGGAAGAGTGAAAATTCCCCAGGACCTGATAGTTTCCAAGCTCAAGTTTTAAAGGAGATAGTGGAGCTCATTGCTGATGTCCTCACCACAATCTTTCAGAGTTCCCTAGATTTAGAAGTTGTATTTATGGTTTGGAAATTTGCTCATACAATATCCTTTATGTTACCCCAAATGTGACAGAAGGAAACTAGGGAATTACAGCCCACATTTGTAGTGGGAAAATGGTTGGAGTCTATAATCAAGGATAGGGATCAAGGATCACCCCAAAATTTTAATCAGGGAGAGTCAGCATGGATTCATGAGCAGTAGGTCATGCCTGAAAAACCTTGTAGAGATTTTTTTGAAGAGGTGGCAAAGGATGTTGTTAAACGTGAAATTGTTCAGAAAAGATTTACAGGAAGTTTGCCAGGACTGGAGGGTTTGAGCAACAGGGAGAGGCTGAATAGACTGGAGCTGATCTCCCTGAAGCATTGGAGGCTGAGGGATAACCTTGTGAAGGTTTATAAAATCATGAGGGGCATGTTTAAGGTGAAAAGCCAAAGACTTTTTCCTTTGGTGTTGGTGGTGATGGTGATGTGGGTGGGGGGTAGTGAGTACAAAACTAGAGAGCATAGATTTAAGGTGAAAGGTCTTATTAGGAAATAAAAAGTACTGCATCTGAAATGTTCACTCAAATGCAGTACCTTTTTTTCTAATAAGACCCTAACCAATCCACATTATAATTTCGTCTGATTCATTAACTGTAGATAGAGTAAGCATGCACTTCATATTTTAGCCTCCCTCTTCACCACCTCCAGGAGCCAGGACTCCTCCAACCCATAGAAGAACAGGAAACAGACAGTGACAATGAAGAGACAGTCACTTGATATTATACTTGCAGCCATCAACTCAGAGAGTCACACTGTGTGTATTCTAGAAACCACGATAAAGGAGGGATCGAAATGTAATGAAACATGGGTAAAAACACACAGGAAGCATAGTGCAGGAGTGAGGTGGGGGTGGGGGGTTGTGTTGGTTAAGTTTAGTGGAGCTAACAGCTTGATGGAGAGCCCAGTCACAGCATACTTTTGCTGCAGTGCTGGTAGCTGAGGATTTTAAAGGGCCAAGCCTGAGGAGAAATGTAAAGCATTTTTATGATCAAATGTCGGATGCACTTGAAAACCTGCCAGAGATAATGTTAAAGAGTACGGAAGAATTTAGTATCAATTTAGCAAAGCATAGAGCTCATCCTTTCCAAATGGAATGTTATCACCTCCATCAGAATTTCTGTGAAACCCATCATGATGTTACATACGTCCATGACACCACCCACGCCCTCCACCTCCTCTAGAACTTCCAATTCCCTGGCCCCCAACACCTCAATTTCACCATGGACGTCCAGTCCCTATACACCTGTATTCTGCATGCAGATGGCCTCAAGGCCCTCCGCTTCTTCCTCTCCCGCAGGCCTGACCAGTCCCCCTCCACCGACACCCTCATCCGCCTAGCCGGACTCGTCCTCACCCTCAACAACTTCTCTTTCGATTCCTCCCACTTCCTACAGACAAAGGGGGTGGCCATGGGCACCCGCATGGACCCCAGCTATGCCTGCCTCTTTGTAGTTACGTGGAACAGTCCCTCTTCCGCACCTACACAGGCCCCAAACCCCACCTCTTCCTCCGTTACATTGATGACTGTATCGGCGCCGCCTCTTGCTCCCCAGAGGAGCTCGATCAGTTCATCCGCTTCACCAACACCTGGACCTCTCAGTCTCCATCTCAGGCAACCAGCTTGTAACTGATGTCCATTTCAAGCCCACTGACTCCCACAGCTACCGAGAATACACCTCCTCCCACCCACCCTCCTGCAAAAATTCCATCCCCTATTCCCAATTCCTCCGCCTCCGCCGCATCTGCTCCCAAAATGAGGCATTCCACTACCGCACATCCCAGATGTCCAAGTTCTTCAAGGACTGCAACTTCCCCCCCACAGTGGTCGAGAACGCCCTTGACCGCGTCTCCCATATTTCCCGCAACACACCCCTCACACCCCGCCCCCGCCACAACCGCCCAAAGAGGATCCGCCTCGTCCTCACACACCACCCCACCAACCTCCGGATACAACGCATCATCCTCCGACACTTCCGCCATCTACAATCCGATCCCACCACTGAAGACATTTTTCCATCCCCACCCTTGTCTGCTTTCCGGAGAGACCACTCTCTCCGTGACTCCCTTGTTCACTCCACACTGCCCTCCAACCCCACCACACCCGGCATCTTCCCCTGCAACCGCAGGAAGTGCTACACTTGCCCCCACACCTCCTCCCTCACCCCCATCCCAGGCCCCAAGATGACTTTCCATATTAAGCAGATGTTCACCTGCACATCTGCCAATGTGGTATACTGTATCCATTGTACCCGGTGTGGCTTCCTCTACATTGGGGAAACTAAGCGGAGGCTTGGGGACCGCTTTGCAGAACACCTCTGCTCGGTTTGCAATAAACAACTGCACCTCCCAGTCGCAAACCATTTCCACTCCCCCTCCCATTCTTTCGATGACATGTCCATCATGGCCTCCTGCAGTGCCACAATGATGCTACCCAAAGGCTGCAGGAACAGCAACTCATATTCCGCTTGGGAATCCTACAGCCCAATGGTATCAATGTGGACTTCACCAGCTTCAAAATCACCCCTTCCCCCACCGCATCCCAAAACCAGCCCAGTTCATCCCCTCCACCCACTGCATCCCAAAACCAGCCCAGCCTGTCTTGGCCTCCCTAACCTGTTCTTTCTCTCACCCATCCCTTCCTCCCACCCCAGCCGCACCTCCATTTCCTACCTACTAACCTCATCCCACCTCCTTGACCTGTCTGTCTTCCCTGGACTGACCTATCCCCTCCCTACCTCCCCACCTATACTCTCCTCTCCACCTATATCTTCTTTTCTCTCCATCTTCGGTCCACCTCCCCCTCCCTCCCTATTTATTCCAGAACCCTGAACCCATCCCCCTCTCTGATGAAGGGTCTAGGCCCGAAACGTCAGCTTTTGTGCTCCTGAGATGCTGCTTGGCCTGCTGTGTTCATCCAGCTTCACACTTTATGATGTAATATTTAATAGCTTATGTCCATCAGAATACCAACAACTTATTCTGAAGTTGTGAGTGCTCCCTTGGTTAGTCTGACTCAACGTTGTCTCTGGATACCTTTTCCCAGAGGGGCTTTCAAAGCGTCCTAGCCGAATCTAATTTCCAACAGATCTGTAGAATGGCTGCGGCAGTACTCTGGGGGAGAAACAGTGACTTCACCATTCTCAGGATAAAATCCTGACCGATCCCATCCTTGCCACCACAAGTGGTTTTGCTGTAGCCTATGTACCAGCCAGCTCAGACCGCTGCAGCTCAAGTGAAAATGCTCTGTCTGAGGTCAAGAACTAGTGTCTCAGAATTGCTCAAATTCTTTCATCCAGACTGCCAGCTGGAGTCTCTTTAGTTGCACCTCAGAACTCTGTCAATACTCATATGTTACTGGCACTGAGGAAGCATCTTGTAGGAGGATCTGAAGATTCAAAGGCACACAAGTCAGCCACTAAGAATGCACAAAAATAATTTTTAATATTTAATACATATTAGGGCTGCTTTGGCGCGGTGGTGGGTCCAGCCCAGGATTCCTTTCAGCAGTTTCAGCATTGGATTATATATAAAATTTCTGTTATTAAAATGGTGCCAGAATATCATGACTTAAATACTTTTTACTGTATCATTTTGTAACAATACAAATGACAATAACTTACTACTCTATTGTGTTAAAATGTAGTTGTATGCCAATTGTCACTTTATATGCAGGTTTAATCTTGTGTTGGCAGAAAGAGGGGTATGAGGGGTCAGTGATAGAGGAAAGGTGAAAAGCATGGAAATGTTGATGAATGAAGAGCTGTGGTTGAGGTTGCTATTATCAGTTCTGAATTATTTAATCATTCAAAACCCTGACCAAGATGTAGCTAAAAATCCTGAAAACTCCCAGGAAGCCCATCATGAGCTTGTACTTTGCAATATCACAGAATTGAAACCTCTTCTGCACAAATTGCAAGAGGGATGGCCGTGTGAATTTTCCTGAGTGTTTCCATTAGAATGACAACCCCAAAAATGAGGTGATATCATTTGAAAGAAGCAGTGCTCAAATAACAGTCATTTACGTGTCTCAAAGCATTTGATTCAATTACCTAAGACATGTTACATGCTGAACAATATCCCTAACCAGAAAGATTATGACAAATAAGGAGATTGATTTGTTAAAGGCTGCAACAATATCTGACTTAAATATATACTGCACTCAGCTCACTGCAAGGATGCTATTATTCTTTAGCAGTAATGGCCATGACTTGTTGCATCAAATCAGGCCTAATTACTGCATTCAATGTGAAATATTTGTCATTAACATAGCACTAGCTTTACCAATGCCTAAAAATATCTTCTAAATTAACGGAATTTGTGGTGCCCACATGCTACCCAACATCTTGAAAGTCCAGCAAAGAACAGCTGGCTGGTCCATTCAAAATGCCTACTCTTTATCAGATTCTGGGACAGGTCTACTGTGAAAATGCTATCTCAAATCCTTGTGAACTAATTTCATTTTTATTTCTAAGCAGTGTTTCAGTTTTCTCGTGTGTTTAATTTAATGTATTAAATAATCAGTAAAATTAAGTTAATTTTGCCACTATGAACTACATTATATCAGTGATAATGGGAACTGCAGATGCAGGAGAATCCAAGATAATGAAATGTGAGGCTGGATGAACACAGCAGGCCCAGCAGCATCTCAGGAGCACAAAAGCTGACGTTTTGGGCCTAGACCCTTCGCAATAAACAACTGCACCTCCCAGTCGCAAACCATTTCCACTCCCCCTCCCATTCTTTAGATGACATGTCCATCATGGGCCTCCTGCAGTGCCACAATGATGCCACCTGAAGGTTGCAGGAACAGCAACTCATATTCCGCTTGGGAACCCTGCAGCCCAATGGTATCAATGTGGACTTCACCAGCTTCAAAATCTCCCCTTCCCCCACCGCATCCCAAAACCAGCCCAGTTCGTCGCCTCCCCCCACTGCACCACACAACCAGCCCAGCTCTTCCCCTCCACCCACTGCATCCCAAAACCAGTCCAACCTGTCTCTGCCTCCCTAACCTGTTCTTCCTCTCACCCATCCCTTCCTCCCACCCCAAGCCGCACCTCCATCTCCTACCTACTAACCTCATCCCACCTCCTTGACCTGTCCGTCTTCCTTGGACTGATCTATCCCCTCCCTACCTCCCCACCTATACTCTCCTCTCCACCTATCTTCTTTTCTCTCCATCTTCGGTCCGCCTCCCCCTCTCTCCCTATTTATTCCAGAACCGTCACCCCATCCCCCTCTCTGATGAAGGGTCTAGGCACGAAATGTCAGCTTTTGTGCTCCTGAGATGCTGCTGGGCCTGTTGTGTTCATCCAGCCTCACATTTTATTATCATGAACTACATTATGTTAGTTTCTGTCTTTTTGTAGGAACAGGGGAAATCCCGTCTACTTTCCACTGATTAATATATCATAATTAAAAAGTTAATTGTTGACATGTTAACTCCTAAACAGCAGAAATTGTTCTGTAATTTGGCACTGCCTGTTGGAATTGGAATTTGCAGCTGGGCATAGAATTCACAACAGAATTCTCAGTTCACTAGAGATTTGAGTTTCAAATTCCATAATCCTTTGGTGTTCATGGAAACGATACTCACAAGAGTTAAACTAAATTCTAATCTTTAACATATGTATCATATGTAACATAAGATAACATATGTATCAAATTTTAGGAAACTGTGGAGTTCCAGTCTTGAGGGAAGAAAGGATGATTTGCAGATAAGCTTCTGGTGGGCAAAGCATTAGAATCACTAGCTAGAAGTCAGTAGATGAACGTACTTTTGCTTGACTCCGCCAATGTGAGTCTTTATGGTAGCAATGATACCCATATCCTTTTAGCTTGTCCTTTGTAATGCTTTCAATCTAGCTGAAATAATAGGTATGATCCTTTGATAAAATTGGTGATGGGCAGATGGCAACAACAGCAACAAGCTACTCGCTGATGCTCAATTTAGAATCCACCAGGACCACTTAGCTCCTGACCTCATTATAGCCTTGGTCCAAACATGGTAGAAAAAGCTGAAATCTAGAGGAAATGTGAGACTGACTACTTTTGACATCAAGGCCACAATTGACATGGTGCGGCATCAGGAGCCCTAGCAAAACTAGTGTCAACAGAAATCATGGGCACTATTCTTTGCTGGTTAAAGGCTACCTAGCACATAAGGGAAGGGGTAATGGGAACTGCAGATGCTGGAGATTCCAAGATAATAAAATGTGAGGCTGGATGAACACAGCAGGCCAAGCAGCATCTCTGATGAAGGGTCTAGGCCCGAAACGTCAGCTTTTGTGCTCCTGAGATGCTTCAGCTCTCTGATGAAGGGTCTAGGCCCGAAACGTCAGCTTTTGTGCTCCTGAGATGCTGCTTGGCCTGCTGTGTTCATCCAGCCTCACATTTTATTACATAAGGGAAGGGTATGGCTACTGAAGATCAACCATCTCAGTTTCAGAACATCACTTGAGGAGTTCCTATTTATAGGTCCCATCATTTTCAGCTGCTTCATTAATGGCCTTCCCACCTTCATGAGCTCACAAGCAGGGATGTTTGTTTATGACAGTGTTCAACAAAATTTTCATATCCTCAGATACCAAAGCAGCCCACATCCCATGCAGGAGACCTGGATAATATCCAGGCTTTGCCTAACTTGTAGCAAGTAACGTGCATGCAAAACATCTTCTCTTGATTTTCAATGACATTACAGTTGCTGTAACCTCACTACTAACATGCTGTGCATTACCATTGATCAGAAACTGAATTGAAGTAGCCATAAGAGGGAGGTTATAAATTCAGCAGCATGTATCTCACCAAAGCGTCTCTAGCATCTACAAGGCTCATTTCAAGAGTCTGATAGAATAGTCTCCACTTGCCTAGATAAATGCAACTCTGAAAGCAACACCATCCTGTACAAAGCTGTCCACTTGATTGAAACCCTTCAACATATACTCCCTCCAGCATTGGCACATTGTAGCAGCAGTGTACATCATCTACAAGATGGACTCAAGTAACTCATCAAGGCTCCTCTGACAGCACCTTCAAAACTGTTGTGTTCTGCAACCTGGAATTAACAAATCCATGGAAACACCACCACCTACAAGATCCCCTCCAGACCACTCACCATCCTGACTGGGAACAATATTCCAATTCCTTCTGTATTGCTGGGCCAAAACCTTGGAACTCCCTTGCTAACAGTACCATCGGCACTGTGGTTTTCAAAATGGCAACACATAACCACCTACTTCTGACCAATTAGGGATGGGCAACAAATGTTGGCCTACCTATGACACTCCCATCTCATGAATTAATCAAAATGAACAAATTCAAATATATTAAACAATTAACTACCTGAAAATAACCTTTTGGAGTTTGTTTTAGTGGAGGTGTTCCTTTAGGACAAAATTTGTTTGGCCCTACTACATAACTCCCACAGTTCTATTGAATGCCAGAAAGGTGTACTGGGGTGGGTGGGGGTGGAAGGGCATGGCAGTGTTTGGTGGTGGGAGGAGTATATAATGTAGATAGGGTGAATAGCAGCTTCTGAAGAACTGCTGGTTCACATCTATAAAATGTCCAAGAGGAAAAGCGCCAAAATTGGAAGCCAGTCCGTCATTTATAAACAAATAATTGAATATCTGTCAGGCTTGTCAGCAAGTAACATGCTGCCCATACCATAGCTGGTGTGGACAACTGGGTGGGAGTGGGTGGATTTTTTTTGTGACCTGGGAGGAGAACAGCAGGAAGGAAGGAGGGCGCCATATTCAGGGGTGCACGTGCATGCATCATGGGCAACCCTCCCCCACCTCATCATGCCCAGCCTCGAAAACCTAGCTTGCCAGATCCTCTCTCTTTCCCTTCCCTGTGCTGTAGGATCTCTGAAATGCGATAAGTCTAAGAACGGCCATGATCCTCCACCTCATGCTTCTTCTTGCAATCCGGAATAGTTCACTGTTAATGTAGCCCATTGTATTCTAACTGACTCCATAGGCCCATAATGAGTCCTGTATTTGCAAAGTGATGTGGGTGCCCTTCCTTGCAGAGACTGGAAACAGTGGAAACACACTCAAACCTTAATGGATGTACAGATGCCATACCAATTGTACTGTTCTGTGTAGAGTGAAGTGCTCTAACAGCACCAGGAACATTTCAAGTTGCACAAGCTCCTTGTCATTTCCCTACCTGATGCCCTCAACTTCTCCTTTAAAGTGTCAAAGTCAGCCATGAGAACATGGAAACATGATCCATCAAAAGCGGTTATACAGTTAAGCAATAAAATTAACATCGTTAAGTGTTCAAAGACGGAGGATGCAATATTGACAACTGCGTAAATTATATGAGAAAAATCCCTGCTTCATGGTTTTATGCAATTGTCATGGATTCAAGCATCATATTTAGGTTTAAGCTCAAACTATGGTCTTTGAATCTGAGTATTTTGTTTTAATGCATAAAACATGTAAAAACGTCTATGGAGACTGTCCAAAGCTAGTATAAGAACAATAGCAGGCAAGGTGTGAAGAAGAAGTATTCCTGCCTCCTCTTAATAATTAATAATCCATCTCCTAATCATGTGCACTGCTACCAGCATTGGTTGAATTGTATTCTTGTTGAATAACATTGTAAAGGGGAAGTCAGAATGTCTGTCTCGACGTGAACCTACAGTGTGGGTATCTTTACTCCTGGCTTCCTTTAGCAGGGGCATGCACAGAACACTAAAGAAAAATAATCAGGTAAAGCTTATATGTTACAACATCAGTAGAAGTGATGGCCGAGTGGTACTACCATTAGACTATTAACCTAGAGACAATTAATCCAACAGTAATTATTAATATCCTGGGGATCTGGGTTCAAATCCCAGCAGATGGTAAATTTTGAAATCAATAAAAATCTGGAATTAATGGTCTAATGATGACCATGAGAACCACCGTTGATTGTTAGAACAAAAAAAAATCTGATTCACTATGTTCTTTAGGGAAGAAAAGCGCTGTCCTTACCCAGTCTGACCAACACGTGATTCCAGACCCACAACAATGTGATTGCTTCTTACTGGCATATATGCAGTACAGGCATATATGGGCAATAAATGGTAACTTGACCAGCAATGCCCAAATTCTGTGAATGAATAGAACAAGAAATATCACTGATGCAGGTAGCAGAGGATGGGCATTGTGTTATTTTGAAGGGTGAACCAAGCTAACATGTTTATATCAGATATTACTACTCATGCAGTAGTGGCACAAAGTCGGGACATTTCACATCAGCGTATATAGGTCGAGTGGGTAGTAAATCATATTCACAGAGAATTTGGCATATGAGAGGAGAAATGTCCTTTAAACAGGACTTATTGTATCTGGTAAAGTATGTTGGGGGTTTGTCAATTTGGCAGCTTTGATCAGGTTTGTCATCAGTTATAAGTTTTATTTTTATGATCAAATAAAATAAAGTTATCATAAGTAAACCAAAATAAAATAACTTTACGTCATTTACATTAACTTTAAGACATGGCAGAATGGCTCAGTCGCATGGACTGTAGGTCTTATTGTGCATGGGAAGTTGTGGCTGTGATCCAGATGACCATGTAAGCTGGAAAAATAACCAACTGAGGAACATCTCCCTGAAATATGCAACAGCAAGAGCCTTGTGAAACTGAGGAGCTAAAAGAAATTAGTAATGGTGAAGAGATAGTCCTTAGAAATTAACTGGGCTGAAGGTTGATAAACCACTGAACCAGGTGAGTTTCATTCCAGACTGGTGAAAGAGAAATAGTGGATGTATTGACGGAAATCCTTCAACATTTTAAAGATTCTGGAAAGGATTCAGCAGACTGGAAATTAACAAAAGTAACCCCATTAGTTATGATGGAGCAACAGGGGGAATTGAGAGCTGTGGGTATTTTAGTTTTATATTAGTGTTATGGAAACATTAAACCTACTATAAAGGATGTGATAACTCAACATTAAGAAATGAATGTCAAAATTGGGAAAAGTCAATATGGATTTATAGATAGGAAATCATGTTTGGCAAACTGGTTAAATTTTTTTGAGAACGTATCTGATAGCACTGATAAAAGGGAACCACTGGATATGATGCATTGGAGATTTCAGCAGGCTTTTGAGAAGATTTCAGTTCAGGACGATCATAAATACAATTTGAGTATATGGGATTGGGGGAGTTATGCTTGTCTGGATTGAGATTTGGATTGAGACAGAAGATAATGAGTAGAAATAAATGGATCATTCTAAGAATGGCAGGTAGTGATTAGTTCAATGCAACAAAGAGCAGTGCTAGATCCATAACTGTACACAATCCAAATAAATTATTTGGACGTGGGAGCCTGTTGCAATATTTTCAGAGTTGCTGGTGATATGAAATTATGCGGGAAGTTAAATTGTGAGATGTTACAAAGCGGCTTCGAGAGGACTTCAACAGGCTAAGTGAATGGGCGAGAACATAGCAGATGGAAATTAAAAAGAATAAGTATGAAATTGTTCACTTTAGAAGAAATACAATAGGAAGGCAAAAATATGTCTTAAAGTTTTAGAAGTTGGGAGGTTCAGGGTGTCCAAAGAGACCTTAGTGCCCTTGTTTGTAAGTTTCTAAAGGTTAGCATGCAGGTGTAGAAAGTAGTTAGAAGGTAAATAGTATGTTGGCATTTGTTTCAAGGGGATTTGTACACAGGAGTAAAGATGCCTTGCTGCAGTTATATAGAACTTTGGGGAACCTCATTTGGATTATTGTATACAATTTTGGTCCCCTTAACTATGGGGGATGTATTTGCCATAAAAGTAGCACAAAGCAAGTTCACCTCATTAATCTCTTAGATGGGGGAATGGTTTTATGATGGGAGAGATTGAGGAGACTTGAGGGTTTGTATTGCCTAGAGTTTTGAATGGCACATGACCTCACTGAAATGTACAAAATTCTTATAGGGTATGGCCTGATGGATGTAGATGATTTGTTTCCCTGACTGGTCAGTCTAAAATTGGGGAACATAGCAACATGGTAAGAGGTAGGACATTTATAACTCAAATAAGGAAGAAGTGAGGGTGGTGGATCTTTGAAATTCTCTACCTCAGAGAGTTTTGGAGCTCAATAGTTGAGCAGGTTCAAGACAGAATTCAATTGATTTCTGGAGACTGGTGACATCAAGAGATATGGTGACAGCACAGGAAATGTATTGAGGTAGATGTTCAGCCATCACCTAATTGAGTGTCAGAAGGGGCTTGCTGGGCCAAATGGTCCACTCCTGTTCTTATATTCCAATGATATATGTCTGATTATGGTTGACAGCCCAAGCTTTTCAATCTCAAAAATCAGATGAATGCACTTTTGCTGGAGGATCTCCCTCAGATCCCTACCTGGATAATGCCCGCATATACTATTTCTGTACCCTGGCCTGTAGGAAGTAAACTAAAGTTGTTACCATGTATATTATATCACACAGTTAATGCTTAGTATATATTGACTTGCATATCTCTCGCTACAGTTAATTACTTATAAAGTCACACACTGGAGGTTGACTGATTGAAGCATCTGAACCTTTGGCCTTTAAACAAGATCTTGCTAGAATATCACAGATCAGAAGGAGGTCACTCAGGCCATTATGCCTGGACCAGCTCTTTTAATGAGTAATCCAATGAACCAGTGGCTCAGTGGTTAGCACTGCAGCCTCACAACACCAGGGACCCAGGTTCAATTCCAGTCTCAGGCAATTGTCTGTCTGGAGTTTGCACATTCTCCCTGTGACTGCGTGGGTTTCCTCCCACAGTCCAAAGATGTGCAGGCTAGGTGGATTGGCCATGCTAAATTGCTTGTAGTGTTCTGGAGTGTGTGGGTTACAGGGGGGTGGGTCTGGGTGGGATGCTTCAAGGGGCAGTGTGGACTTGTTGGGCCAAAGGGCCTGTTTCCACCCTGTAGGTAATCTAATCCCATTCTCTTGATTTTCCTTTAATTTATTCTTTCCCTTCAAATATTTATCAAATTCCCTTTTAATTGTTAGTATTCGGTGTGTCTTTACAACGCTTTTAGGTCATTCATCGTCATTCATAACAACATACACACTAAGTAATATTCATTTCACTTCTGGAGCTAGGGGTAAGTAGGTGACATATTAATAATGTTACAGTGCAAATAAATCAACAGCTCAGGCTGATGCACTGTGATCAAAATTAACATTTCACCAACTGAACTGAAATTCATAATTCCAGGATTGAAAACTGGGCATGGTGACCTTTCAACTATAATCAATTATAGTAAAAGCTGATCTGGATCACTAATGTCCTTTTAGTGAAGGGAAACTGCTGTCCTTGCATGGTCTAGCCTATGTGTTACTCCAAATCCATGGCAATCTAATTAACTTGAAGTGATCTAGTAGTCATTCAGTTCAAGGGAAATTATTATTGGTCAGCAGCTGCTGGTCTAGGTTAATGATACCCAAATCCCATGGAAGAATAAATAACAATATACGATCCCAGGGCTTCACCACATAATTGAAGTCTTGTATTCTCTGGGAACAATTGAATCAAATTTTCTCAGCCTGCTTCATAAGGTGTTGCCATTCCTAAACTACAGTGGCTAGAATTAAATACAATTCTCCAGCTGAAACATAGCCACTGTTTAAAGATTTAGCATAACTGGCTTGACTTTGTATTCTATGCTAATGAAAATGACACTCTTGGCTTTGACATTATTTTCAAATTCTACCGTGACATTTAAAGACTTTATACAGATATCATTTCTTTTAAGTTTGGATTTTCAGTTTGATATTAGTGATGTACAGATTTTTATGTGCGTTTGCACAATTGAATGATTAACTTTCTGTATTTTGTAGCCATGATGACTTCATTTAAAAACAGCTTGAAAGAATTTGCATTCAGAACTAATGTTTGTTTTACGTATATTAAGGCAGTTTACAAACAAGCAAGGTAAGCAAATATGCATCAAAGTTTCTCTTAGAACAATCTGGATTTTTTTTAACTTAACGGAAATGCCCATAGTTTAGGGAAAAGGTGTTTTTGATTTCCAGTTCTGTACAGTTCCGCATAAGTTCTTGGGTGAAAAATAGATGTATGAAGCAGAACTCCTGAGACAAGAAGATAGTGCTAAGAGAGTACCTTAGAATAAGAAGCTTAGTGAAAGCTGTAGACTAGAAGTATTTGGATCAAACCCTGAAGAGATTACTTGAAGCTGAAAATATTTAAAATTGCGTGCATAAATGCCTCAGGAAAAGGCTATTAGATTTTCCCAACAGGAAGAAAAAGTCACAGTTAATTTAAACCTGTCAAGGTTTTAAAACAAGAGATTTTTTCCCCTGGTGTAAGTGCTGCTTTTCGGATTTGTAAAAGAGCTTTTTTTGATTACTAGGTAGTTTCTACCTTGCATTTCAAAATTTCTAAAGGAATATTATATGGAACTACTTTGATTTATTAAATTTTATTGTAATTTTTTGATGAATAAACTTTTGTTTTATTATTAAAGCAAAATCTCCTCCATTGTGTGCAATGAGAGACCATCTTGTTAAAACTGAAATAAAAATATGACCTATCTATCAAGCCAGGTTTCATAATGGGATATGACTTGTCCATTAACAACATCAGCTGAGATAATAACAGATGTATGTGCATTAAGCCAATTCTACCTGTTCTTGTCATTAATCTTTCATTCATAATGCATCACTTCACACTTCTCTATAATAAGTTATATGTTCCATTTTACAAGTTTTTTCACTAATCTGACCTTCTCATGGAGTTCAATTTGGCTCGCAAGTTTGTGATATCTTGCTTTACCAAACACCTTTTCAAAGTCTATAGACCAAAAGTCATTCAAATGGCCTGCCCCCACCCATAATATGTTATATTATCAAAAAACTTGATCAGTTAAGTCAAACATAATTTAACCATTATGAACCTGTACTTGCTGCAATTCATTTGGTCATTTCGTTGAGTAATAATTTTGGTCAATGGTCCAGATTTTGCAATGTACATCACTGAAACTGATAGCAGACTCAGGATTTTGGGCATCTATCATCTCTAAGTTACTATTGTAAAGGAGTTAACCAAACTATGAAAAAATATTGTTAATTTGTCTGCCCAATTGTTTTTCACTTTCTCTGGGCTTCATTTCCATCCATTGTTTACTCTGTCACCCTCCGACCACCCAATCTTTCGCAAATATACCAACCTTTTCCCAGGTAAAATCAGTTCTGAAGAAGGGTCACTGGAACTGAGACAATAACTCTATTTTCTGTCCATAGGTTCTGCCAGACCTGCTGAGCACTTTTTCCAGCAATTTCTCTTTTAACTTTTTGTTGAAGATGTTAACTAATTAATTTGAAATTAAATACAATGCTCTGTATCCATCAATGTGCATCTAGGTGAATTGACCATGCTAAATTGCCCATTGTGTCCAGGGATGTCCAGGCTAGGTGGGTTAATTATTGGATCTGCAGGTTCACAACAACAGGGTGGGCTGATCTTTGGAGGGTAGGTATGTACTCCATGGGCTGAATGGCCTGCATCCACACTGTAGGAATTCTATGATTAAGTCAAGAACACTTTAATAAGTGCCAAAAAATTAGTAAAAGAAACAGTGTTCAGAAAAACCTGGTATTTTGAAGGACCTTTGAGGGTAGCCAAACACACGTGACCGAATTTTAATTAGAATTATTTTACCAGAAGAACGCATGAAAGATAAAATATAACACAATAATTTGACTTGCTTTTGGGGGCACATAATTAACAAAGACAACCCCTCTCTTCCTGCCTCAAAACAAATTAGAAACTAACACATATATTAAAAGACACACAGAACAGGCAGCCTGCTTCAGACACAACTGGGATCAGAGATAATGGGAACTGCAGATGCTGGAGAATCCAAGATAACAAAGTGTGAAGCTGGGTGAACACAGCAGGCCAAACAGCATCTCAGGAGCACAAAAGCTGACATTTCGGGCCTAGACAAGGGTCTAGGCCCGAAACGTCAGCTTTTGTGCTCCTGAGACGCTGTTTAGCCTGCTGTGTTCATCCAGCTTCGCACTTTGTTATCTCAGACACAACTAGGTTGAGTTTAACACTAAAATTGCCCTTAAAGGTTGAGACAAAGAATCTAATGAAATTATACTAGATTATGAGTATTGGTTTCTTTAAATTTATTCATTGAATATCATTTTTTTGGATTTGAACATTGTGTATAAATTTAAATTAGAAAAGTTGTGTTACAACATTCTGTGGCACTAAATTCATTCCTGTAATATAATTTAAAATTTATTTTTACACTAAGTACTCATAAGCATGTATAAAGGAGCTTTAGTCTCATACTTAAATACTACATACATATAAAAAAAATGAAAGAATTCTTAAGTTATGCTAGTTCTGATATTGGTAAACTTAAAACAGAAGTTGTTTCTGTTACAATATAGCTGTAGCTGTTGTCTTCCCTGAGAAAATTTTTCAGACTTAAAAACTCCTGGAGAGAGATTTTTCAATACACACCCATGCCTAGAGTTGGGAAAACTTACTAAGTTCCTGTAATGTTCTGAAATTGCTCTTAGTTGAGGGTTTAAGCTGACATTAAATTTGACTGAGTAGGTTTACCTTGGTGGAGGTAAAGATAGGAGAATCATTAACAGTCATTCTGTATTTCCTCACAGGGTGCATTGAAATTAGAGAGGAAAACATGGCACTATGGCATGACTTCAGACTAATTTCCCAGTACTTACTAATTTCCTTCACTGGAACATTTTAGGGATTGTGTGACAAAGGTACAAGGTAGCTGTCCTTGCTTTCATCAAGATTGAATGAGGCTATCAGAAAAGCAGAAGAGGAATAAACTTTTACCAGAACGACTGCAACATCTAAGGATAAGGTTTTTTGATTATCTTCACATTTCATAGAATCACTGGAAGTTATGACAGAGAAGGGGCCACTTGGCCCATTCTGTTTGCTCCAACTGAAGCATAATCCACAGAGTTTAACCCTGTTTAAATTGCATACCCAGGCACTTAATAATTGTGTTGATGGTTTATGCCTCAGTTATCCTTTCAGGCAGTGAGCTCACGACCCATACTGCTGTCTGAGTGAAAGGGATTTTTCTCATCTTCTCTCTAATATTTGTATCAATCAATTTACATATATTCCTCTCTGCTCAGGTAAATAGGCCCATCTCATCCATTCAATGCAGTCGCCTCAGAAATTCACACATCTCAATTGAATATTCCTTCACCTCAACTATTCGAGGAGAACAAGCCCAATGTATGAAATCTTTCCTTGGAGTTGCATTTTTCCCAGACCTAGCAACACCCTTGCAGACCTACTTCATAATGAAAACAAAATATTGTTGATGCCAAAATTGTTGGAGAGACACAGAAAATGTTGGCAGAAAATCTTTGGTGAGTAAAACAGAGTTAAAGTTCTGAGTCAGGTATGACTCCTCTTCAAAACAGAGTAGTGAAGAAAATGTTAACTCTGTTTCTCTTTCCACAAATGTCCTTTATAGGTTCTTTATTGCAATGACATCCTTTCTGCACACGGTATGCAAGTCATTGCCTAACTCATGATGTATGCAATTCCAATGTAACTTCTGTGCTCTCATATTCTGTACCTATGTTGATCAAGTAAAGGAATCCATAAATCTTTCCAGTCATTTTATTGACCTGTCCTGCTACCTCAGGGGTAAGTGGACATTATATCCGTATTTCCTCATTTTGTCCACCCCTCTCAATGTTCTTAAATTCTTAAATTAACTGTCTATTCCTTTGCATTGTTTGACCTTCACAAAAGCATACTTCACATTGTCCACGTTGAATTCCATTTGCTAGTTGTCTGCCCACCTGATCAGTCCATTGGCATCTTCCTGCATCTGTCCTCCTCAATATCAACCATGTGTTGTAACTTTATATCATCTGAAAACTTCTTAATCATGCATCCTACATTTAAATCCAAATTCTCAACGCACACCGCAAATAAGCAAGGGACCGAGAGCTGACTGTATCAGCCTTCGAGTCAACAATTACTGTTTATTTCCTATCACTGCGCCAAATTTGTATCCAGCCTGCTAGATTTCATCAGATCCCATGTTTGCCCTGTGGAATCTTGTCAAAAAACCTTGCTTAAATCTATGTAGACCAAGTGGGTGACAGTGAGTAGTGACTTTGTACACTTTTTGCTGGTCTTATGTATTCCTCTAATTAGTATATGTGACAAATACATAAATCTAAATCTAATTAATCCTTACTGTTACTTCCTCAAGTTAATCACACTCAAACTTCCCTTAGCCAATCCATGCTGACTATCTTTGATCGATCTGTGCCTTTGTAAATAACAATTTACCTTGTCTCTCGAATTGGTTCCAATTCTTTGCCCACTTAGATTAGTTTCAACTAACTGGCCTCTAATTATTTCTCACGTTATATTTATCCCATCGAAATTTTGATATTTCTCCTCCTTAACTACAATAGATACATTGCTCCATCTTTTGTGAAAACATGCATGAAATATTCATGAACAACAACACCAACATCTTCCACTTCCACATATGCATTACTTTTTTTGCTCTTTCAATCACCTACTCTTTACATGCTTATCCTCTTAGTCTTTAATATATCGGCAGACCATATTTGGGAACACAGAGATTTTGCTTGCCACACTCCTTCATACACTCCCTTTACTTTTCCCATTATTGTTTTTATTTTAGCCCTCCACTTTCTATACTTCTCTCGGCTTTCTATAGTACTATATTGAGTTCCTGCTGTCGAACAGAAGCTCTCCTCTTATGCCTCATCTCATCTTGTAAGCTCCTTGAAATGCAGGCATCTCTAGATTTGTCTATTTGATGGGAACATGTTACAATGAGCCTCTTAAATCTCCGTTTTGAATGCTCGCCACTAGTCTGACAATGTTTTACCTTCAAGCAGTTTTTTTCCACCTTTTTGCTCAATTACTCTCAGTTTTAGAAGTCTAACTTCAATTCTATGTAATAATACAATACAGCTTTGTCTTATTCTGGAATTATATTAAAACAAACTGAATTGGGATCAATACCATTAAAATGTTCTCCCATTCCCTTTACTTCCATCTGTCCAGCTTCATATCCTGAAATTAAATCCAGAAGAATGCCCCTCCCTTTTTAGACTTGCTACATGATCGCCATTTTTTTTTCTGAAAGCTCCTTAAGAACTTGAATTCCTCATTTCCTTTCACAATAAAATATCCTATTTAATATTAAGATGGTTGAAATCGCCTATTTCTGTATTGTTTTTGCATTTATCAGAAATTTGCCTTCAAATTTGTTCTTCTAACTCCCTCTGACTGTAACTCTATAATACACTGCCAGTAGTGTGGCCACAGCGTTTTGGTTCTTAGCTCAATATATAGGGCCTGATTTGATGATCCATCTTACATATCATCTCCTCACTCAGTTGTAATTGGTCCTTCAAGTAAAACTGTCAGCCCTTTCAATTTTCTAGCCCCCAGTATGTTGTTTGAATGTGGCTCTCTGTTTAGCGCTCCTGCCTCAGCGCCAGGGACTTGGGATTGATTCCACCCTCGAGTGACTCTCTGTTGCACATTCTCCCTGTGGGTTTCCTCTAGCTGCTCTAGTTTCCTCCCACGATCCAAAGATGTGCAGGTTGGCTGAATTGGCCATGCCAAATTGCCCATAGTGGTCAGCAATGTATAGGTGAGATGTGTTAGCCATGGCAAATATAGGTTGAGGGATAGGTCTGTGTGTCTTGCCCTTTGGAGAGTTGGTGTGGACTTGTTGGGCTGAAAGGGCTGTTTCTACAGTGTAGGGATTCTATGATTCAATGAGTTATGTTGAACTGCCATTGCTGTCTCTCCTTGAACCATGCTTTGCAATAGCCATGATTCTACATGTGCCCTCTTTGTTTACTTTCATAGAAATTTGTGATAAATATCTATTTACGACTTCTTCAAAGTTGTTTTTTTTTGTAAATATACAAGAATAATCGGGTCAAAGGATGATTTTTTTGCCAAATGTTTGACAAAGGGCAGACTTAATGAAGAAATGGACAAAAGCATTCATGGTATGATTATAAGGAATATGCTTGCAATGCGTAATGTAGTCAATAAATATAAAAGTATGTTAAGATTGTCTCCTACTGCTACTGGTTTTCTGAAGTCAGATACTGTCATTCATTTGTCATTTCAAGGAAGTTCACATGTTCACATACGTATTCACATTTAGTTTTTCAAAACATTGTGACATTCACTTTTCATGATCCCAGTATCTGACTGAGAACTAGTCACTGATCTCTCAATAATACTTAGCAGATGTTTGAACATTTCTGCATGGTCACTAAGGTTCTTTTAGAAAGGCCTCACCAGCTATAAGCATTCACTAATCAAGTGCATTACTGACCATGGAAAATAAGTATGAGTTTGTGTTTCATTATTGACATGAGAGAGACTTACTGAGTTCTTTGGAGACCAAGTATAATTCACTAAAAGCCATTTCACGCCTTAAGTCTGTGGAAAACAGATAAAACATCTTTACAAGCACTCAGCAATGCCCATCTCCAAAGGCCATTGAATTTTACGACCACTTGATTTTGTTTGATCCCGAACATTCCATTCAAGCAAAAACTTTCTTTTAAATGTTAAACTTTGCATTTTCAAAGCACTGCATAAAATCTACCAGGTTGCATTAAATCATTCAATTTCTTTCCAAGTTTCATGCCATGTTGATGTTCACATTTGGCGCCTCTACGACCTCCATTCCAAACAAAGGAGAGGATAAGTGAAATTTGGGACTAATACAAAGAATGACAGAGAAGCTCAACAAAGTTTTGTAGTATCTGAGGAGAGAGAAGTGGGATTAGTGTGTCAAGTCTGCTATGACCTCTTGTTAGAACTGCTGGTCTGATACAGGGGTGGTGTCCCTAACTCTGAACCAGTGGACCTGGGCCCAAATCCCACCTTCTCCAGAGGTGTGTCATAATAAACCTATAGTTTGAGACTGTTTTGTTTCCCCATTGTCAACAAATTGAGAATCACCATTGACTGGAAGCTGAACTGGATCAGCTGTATGAGTACTGTGGCGACAAGAACAGGTCAGAGTCTAACAATATTGTAGTGAGTAACTCATCTCCCGAAACCTCAAAGTCATAGAACATAGAACATATAGCAGTACAGCACAGTACAGGCTCTTCGGCCCATGATGTTGTGCCAAACTTTTACCCGAATCCTAAGGTCTATATAACCTCCAACCCTACTTTATACTATCATACATATGCCTATCTAATAGCTGCTTAAATGCCCCTAATGAGGCCGACTCCACCACCCTCTCTGGCAGTGCATTCCACGCCCCTACCACTCTCTGAGTAAAGAACCTACCTCTGACGTCTCCCCGATATCTACCTCCTTTCACTTTAAAACTGTGTCTTCATAAAAGCTACCTCCACCCTAGGAAAAAGTCTCTTACTGTCTACTCTATCTATACCTCTGATCATTTTGTACACTGCTATCAAGTCATCTCTCATCCTTCATCATTCTGAAGAGAAAAGCCCTAGCTCTCTCTGCCTTTCCTCAAAAGACCTTCCCTCCATTCCAGGCAACATCCTGGTAAATCTCCTCTGCACCTTTTCCAATGCTTCCATATCTTTCCTGTAATGAGGTGACCAAAACTGGACACAATACTCCAGAGATGGCCGAACCAGGCTTTTGTATAGCTGGAGCATAACTTCACAGCTCTTGAACTCAATCCCTCTATGAACGAAAGATGACACACCATACACCTTCTTAACAACTCTATCTGCCTGGGTGACAGCTTTCAGGGAACTGTGAACATGAGCCCCAAGATCCCTCTGCTCGTCCGCACTGCCAAGAATCTTTCCGTTAACCCTGTATTCTGCTTTCAAGTTTGTCCTTCCAAATTGAATCTCCACACACTTTTCAGGTGAAACTCCATCTGCCACTTCCCAGCCCAGCTCTGCATCCTATCAAGTCTTTTTAACTTTGCTTCTTTTATTTTTCTGACCTATGGTCAGACTGTGTATAGTTAGTGCAACTTTGTCTTTCTTTATTTCTCCATTCTGTAACTAAGGGTTGTACCTAGTTCCCTTTGACAATAAGATGGCACTGCATGTGGTGATTTGTAAACTTTTCACTGTACTCATTTGAGTACATGTGACAATAAAGCAAATTTAATTCAATCAACAGTCTACAAGGCACAAGTCAGGAGTGTGATGGAATACACCCCACTTATCTGGATGCGTGCAGCTCCAACAAGAATTTGACACCACTCAGGACAAAGTAGCCTGCTTGATTGGCACCACATCCACAAATATTCACTCCTTCTACCACTGACACTCAGTCTCAGCAGTGTATACCACCTACAGGTTGTGCTGTAAAAATTCACCAAGGTTCCTTCAACCATATTTCCAAAATCACAACTGCTACCATCTAGAGAAAAACAGTCAACATATACATTGGAACATCATTGCATGCAAGGTCCTGAAAAAACCACTCACCCTCCCGACTTGTAAGTATATCACTGTTCCTTCACTGGGACTAAATTCTGGAACTCACTTCCTAACAGCATTGTGGGTCTAGCTACACTAAATGCTTTGCAACAGTTCAAGAAGGCAACTCACCACCATCTTCTCAAGTCTTCTCCTGGTCTGTAGCATTAATTTAATTTACCTACCCACCCATACCTTCCTTAGAATATTTTCACCATTAAGACTGCAGTACATTGAAATCATCATATTAGCAATAGGAAATAAATGTTGGATAACAAAGTGCGAAGCTGGATGAACACAGCAGGCCAAGCAGCATCTTAGGAGCACAAAAGCTGACGTTTCGGGCCTAGACCCTTCATCTGATGAAGGGTCTAGGCCCGAAACGTCAGCTTTTGTGCTCCTAAGATGCTGCTTGGCCTGCTGTGTTCATCTAGCTTCACACTTTGTTATCTCAGATTCTCCAGCATCTGCAGTTCCCATTATCTCTGACGGCAATAAATGTTGGGCCAGACACAGATGCAACATGCCATGACTGAATTTAAAAAAAATCTCAATCCCAGTAGAAAGCAGTCTCAACTGATATTCCCTCTAAGCTGTGTGGTTATTCAGCCACAGGAAGATGTTGGCAAGATACTGGCATGGACGTAGGATTGGTTGGCTGACAGAAGGCAGACAGTGGGAATAAAGGGGTCTGTTTTGGGATTGCAGCCCAGTAATTAGTGAAGTTTTGCAGGGGTCAATGCTGGGACCACAACCATTCTCATTATGCATCAATGATCTGGATAAAGAAACTGAGGCCATTTTTGCTAAGTTTGCAGATGACACAAAGGTTGGGGACAGGCAGTGTTCAGGAAGGGGGAAAGCTACAGAAGGATTTTGACAGGTTAGGAGAGTGGATGAAGAAGTGGCAGATGGAATGCAATGTGGAAAACTATGAGGTTATGCACTTTGGTCGGAAGAATAGAGGTGTAGACTTTTTCGAAATAGGGAAAGGTTTTGGAAATCTGAAGCACAAAGAGATTTCTTCTAAGGTTAACATGCAGGTTCAGTGGGCAATTAGGAAGGCCAATGCAATGGTCGCTAGAATACAAGGGCAGCGATGTGCTACTGAGGGTGAATAAGGCTCTGGTCAGATGGCAGTTGGAGGATTGTGAGCAGTTTTGGGCCCCATATCTGAGGAAAATGTGTTGGCCTTGGATGGGTTCCATGGGATGTTCACAAAAATGATGCCAAAGTTTAAGGGCTTGCTTTAGGAGGGTTGTTTGAGGACTCTGGGTCTGTACTCGATGGAATTTAGAAGGATGGGCAAGGATCTGATTGAAACTTGCAGACTACTGAGAGCTCTGGATACAGTGGATGTGGAGAAGATCCTTCCACTATTAGGAGAAACTAGGATCAGTGACACAGCTTCAGATTGAAGGGACAGCCCTTGAGAACTGAGATGAGGAATTTCATCAGCCAGAGGTAGTTAGTCTGTGGAATACCTTGCTGCTGAGGGCTGTGGAGGCCAGATCATTGAGTGTATTAAGACAGAGATAAATAGGTTCTTGATTAGTAAGGGGATCAAAGATTATGGGGAGAAAGCAGGAGGATAGAGTTGAGAAATGTATCAGCCACAATAGAATTATAGAGCAGGCTCACTGGGTTGAATGGCCTAATTCTGCTCCTATATCTTATGGTCTTAATTGCTGGAAAACTCCAAAGAAGTGTACTAAGTTATTAAGAAGACCTGTATTGCTAGGGGGTTTGATTTTAAAAATACGCAAGTCTTGTTAAAATCGTACAGGTGTTGTTCAGGCTACACCTGGAGTAACATGTACTGTTTTGATCCCTGTGCGTAAGGACGTTTAGCCACAAGCACCCCCAAACTTCAAGGCCAATGGACTAGTGGACAGGTTCCTCGTCCCACAGCTGCAGACCCTTGGACTGTACCTGGATCTAGTGGAAACACAAAATATGCCTTCTGAGGGCACACAGTTCCATGGATTCATTGTAAACAGAATCACATTTATACATAGCACAAATATATCGACATAGGGGAAGCAGTGGGGGTAATATATTTGGATTTTCACAGGGGGTTTGAAGATGCCAAACATTAGACAACTTATTAAGTTAAGAGCCCATTGTGTTTGGAGGTAGTATATTAGCTTGGATAGAGGATTGGCTGAAGAATACAGAGAGTCAGGTTAAGCAGAGATTTTCAGGATGGCAACCTGTAACCAGTGGATTGTGATCGGAATCAGTATCGGGGCCACAATATATATATGGGTGAAAGAAATTATTATTACAGTCAAATTTGGACATGGCTCAAAAATAAGTAGAAAGGCAAGTGATGAGGATGACATGAAGAATGCAGAGGGATATAGTCAGTTTGAACAAATGGCTACAAACTTGGCAAATGGGATATGATGTAGAAAAATGCAAGGTAGTGCACTTTGGCAGGAAAATAGAGAAGCTAAATATCATCTAAATTGACAAAGAATGTGGAAAGCTACGGAGCAGAGGGATTTGACAGCCATCACCTATGAATCATAAAAAGCCAGCATACAAGATCAGCAGATGATAAGGAAGGTAAATAGAATGTTGGTCTTCAAAATTTGGAATTTGCACATTCTCCCTGTGCCTGCGTAGGTTTCCTCCGGGTGCTCCATTTCCCTCCCACAGTCCAAAGAGGTGCAGGTTAGTATTTTTCTGAAGAAGGCCTGAAACGTCAGCTTTCCTGCTCCTCTGATGCTGCTTGATCTGCTGTGTTCATCCAGCTCTTGTTATCTCAAGTTAGGTGGATTGGCCATGCTAAATTGCCCCTTAGTGTCCAGGGGTGTGTTCCTTAGGTGGGCTTTAGGGGGATGGGTCTGGGTGTTTTGCTCCAAGTGTCAGTGTGGACTTGTTAGGCCAAAGGGCCTGTTTCCACACTGCAGGGATTCTATGATTCTTATTGAAGCAAACAAGGTGCTTGGGGGACAAGACAGGGTAGATGCATAAGGATTTATTTCCCTTTGTGGAAGATTCTAGGAACAGAGGACAAACGTTCAGAATAACAGGTAATACAGATGAGGAGGAATTTCTTCCCTCAGAGGGTAGTGGATCTGTGAAATTCTTTACTGCAGAGAGCTGTTGAGTTTGGGTCATTAAATGCTGGGATGACAGGTATTTAATCAGTATAGGAATCAAGGGTTATAGGAAAAAAAACAGGAAAGGAGAATTAATCAGATCAGCCATGATCTCATTGAAAGCTGAACTCAATGGGCTGAATAGCCTACTTCTGCTCCTGCATCTTATGGTCTTACGGCCACCTGTCTGATTGACCAGCATTTTAGTGTAGCTTCTTGTCAACAATGAATCTGGGAGCATCAGATATTGTTATAATATAACATTGTTATTGTAAATAGTTTGTTCATTTTTTTCTTTAACAACACAAAAAGCAAATAAAGAATGGACAATGTAACTGCATTTGCTTCTGAGGCTAAACAGGGACTATTTGCCTTTTGAGCAGCAACTGCATTACACCCAATAAATGATGTCTTCACCCAACGCAGATCTATTGGAAGTGGGTGTCAATTACATGCTCTCTGGCTTGTGCACCCAACACTGCACCACTCGATCATGTGAAGGTCACTTTCGTCTCACTCAATGTCTTCATCTTCCTCCATGGAACACTGCTACTGCTCTCCCAACTCTTCAGTCCATCCCCACTTCCCCGCCTTACCTATTTCAGTTGTGCAGTGAACAGCAGGTTAAGATTTTGCAGCACACTGGGGACCACTCCCATTGGGAGGAATCTGTCACCTACTCTGTGAAGTTCATTGCAGAAGAATTGCATTGTATCTATACTCTGTCTCAGACAAGAGGGTAGGTGATCGAGCTATCAGCCACAGTTGGAAAGAGTATCCCTGGTCTATTAGAGTCATCCTTGTGTTGTCCAAGCCCTTTAGAACCAGTTAGGCATGCTGATTAATAAATAATAGATGAATTTAGTCAGGTGTCCGACAATAACAAAATGGTCAAACCACTACAGAAACAAACGGGTACGATGCAAACTGTTGCAAATTTATTAAGGAACAAGTAACAGTCAGGCTTTAATACTATCAATATTATTCCTAATCCTGCCCGATTCCCCATTAGTCGGTACAATACTTCACAGAGTCTCTTGTAACATTAATCAGATTCACAAAGTAGTCGCTCTCTTTCTCTCATCCTGGACGGTCAATCGTTCTTTGCCTTTGCTGTATCGGTCACTTCTTCTTTATCTCCAGAAAGTCCATGAGATCGATCTACACGTAAGCCTTGTTTTTATTCTTTTTTGAATGGCTTTCTGAAACTTTCTACAATTCTGGCCAATCAGGGAAACTCGCTTAATGGTTCAAAATATTGTCAATTGTTTGGATGGCTTGTTAATGTTTGTTTCTTTGTGTAGAAGGGCCTGGGTGCCTTTCTATCTGGGTTTTTGTTGAAAATATGCATTCCTCCTTCGTTTATTTGAACTGTTGATGAGATGTGTCCCTTTACACTATGCTGATGTCATTTACAACTGGCTGCTGTGTTTGCACAGTGTCTAGTTTCTGGGTATGCAATCTGCAGAGCTGTACTTAGCCAACATGTCCCATGGCCAGCATCCCTTTCTGTTTGGCCAAGCTGGCAACTGACTTGTCTTTTAGCAGCCATGAGACTACTCCTCTTGTGAGGCACCCTACTCGTGGAATGAAGCATGCACTTGGGAGTACTTGTGGATATAGACATCCTGGCAGCTCCCAGGTACCTGGCACTGACTTGTAAGATGTTGCAGGAATGATCACAGGTCATTTCAATTGACTGCTTGGAACTCTTTTCCATTAATAAAGTCAACTGTGTTATAAAGTGGCACTCTCAACACAGTAGTGTATAGTCTATAGTGCCCTGCACCTGGGCATGTTGGCAAAGACTATGGGCTGTGGCACTGATCTCCTCATGGGGCAATGACATGAAGCAGTGCAATCTTGAGCAAATTGCATTGGTAACAGTCGATTGAGGATTAAGAGAACCTATAACAGGCCCCCCCGTGGATCTGCAGAAGCAGACAGCTGAAGTAAAAAATAAGCTCAGCTGTTACTTGATGGTTACCCACTGTTCAGATCACAAGTGCTGCTCCAGCAGATGACACAGATTTGTGACGGTGACCTGGGACATTTTCAGTCTGTGGTAATAATGCGCCTTGCTCATCTGGAACAAATGGCTAAGTGGTTCGATGCATTCTGTACATCTCTGCATCCCAATGAGATGTGCAGCTGGGACTTCTCCATGTGAAGGTTGTTTAATAGTTGCTGGAGTTGTTGCTGGTTTGCTGGTGCAATTGCCCTCCCCCAGTTTCTCTGTACTTTTTGTAGTGCCTGTAACAACATCAGCCAGGGTGCCTTCATAGAATATGAATTCCCTAATTGGGGTAGTTAATTTGGTCCAATCAGGGAGCCCTGGCTGACAGATAAGCACAGGAGTGTCAGACATCCTGTTCGCTCTGACAGCTGGCTCTGCAGGAGTCAGGTCAGTGTCAAGGACTCTCCATGTGTAAATAAAGGGTGACTTGGTGATGGGATACCAGCCTTTGAGAAGTTATTTCACATTTGTTCTGCCATTGTCACAGGGATGATAACGACTGCTAAAGCTGGATCCAATGATTGACCCAAATGATGGTTCCAGTGATTGTATGTATTAAATATCACAAGCGGAACAGCTCCTTAGTAATGTGAACAACCAGTAGTCGCAGCATACACAAATAAAAGATTACTATAGTCCTCGAGACAGTGGGATATGGAGGATTCTGACAAGGAGGGCAATGAGATGCCTCTACATGAGCATTTGATATTGTAGGCCTTATTGAGATGCATTTGGCATAAGCCATGTCACACAAATACAGTAAGAGACGGTGAATGTGTCAGGAATAATGACATGTTCGACTACTCACATGATTCTCCCACATTTCTCACCATATCTCGCATTATTCAGTACTTGGCAAGATTCTACCCAAAATATTAATTCTATTTCTCTCCCTCCCTGGACGCTACTGTATCATGCTGAGTATATCCAGGATTTATTTCTGAATTCTTCTGATCTAGTATGCTACACATTGCAGTTGTAGAACTCAACTGCCCAAGACATTAGAAATCCAGCTGCTATTACACAGTTCTGAAAGCAGCTCAAATTACAGTAGCAACCAAAATTTCATTTTGTACATTTAAAAGTATTGACGTTTCGCTTTCAATCATAGAAAATTGCATGAATTGATACAAGCAAAATGCCATCCAATAATGGTGCAATTCTTTGTTTTTTTTCTCCTCAGAGTTTAAAGCATGAAGAGGCCAAATGTGGTTATTGTATGCACAAAGCCTCTTGAGCATGTATTGACCATTTACCCCTGTATTTGTCTTGAATCTGATGGAAAGGTGGCCCGCCAAATACATGCTTAGTTTAGATAAGTCCGCAATTGGTTGTAGCTTTAGAATGGATGGTTTTGATACTTATCCACATGTCTTTCCAATCCAGAGAAAACTTATGGAGTATAAATGCATCAGATTTACCATGGCCACTTTTATTCAGAGCTGTAATGCACAATTGTACCTGAAATTCTGGCTGAGTTCCTTTTAGCATTTAGCTTTTTGGCAATTAACTGTGAATTCGGAATTGTTCAGGGACCTTCAGAAGAGTGAGCAAAGTGTGTATAACTCCTGACAACAGTTTTATTTAGTTTGCACCCAATAGAATGAATTGATCAAACCTGGCAATCACTTCTGAGAGGGAATAAAAATGTTACTGCAGCTCTCGGAAGTTTTACATCCCATTAAGGCTCGGTCCTGATTCTGTATTTTAGCTCAAGTTAGTATATTCTGATTGAGTAGAGATGTGTTACTCTGGATACATTTTTCTCCTGTGGTCTGTGAACATTGAATCTAGCCTCAGCAGGGGTTATCATCATTGTTAATATGTGGCTGTGCATATCACTTAGAAGTCTAGTAAGGTTGCCCACCTCTAATTGCTGTACAGAGCTTTAAGGTTAGCCACACAGTGCTGTGGATTATGTAGGCCAGATTGGGTAAGAACAGCAGATTTCCTACCTCAAAGGGCATTGTGATGAGTTTTTATGCCAACTGATGATCATTTCATGATCACCACTACTAAGACTCGCTTTCCATTCCAAAATTGTAAATTAATTGAATTTATGTTTGATTGGCTGCCATGGTAGGGCTTCAACCTGTGCAATCACATTTCAGTGTGACAGAAATGCAGAATGTTGCAGATACTGGAAATCTACAATAAAAAAAAGGAAATGCTGAAGACAGGAGAGATTGAAAGACAGGAGGCAGCCTTCCAGGGCCCAAATAAATAGTGATGGAGTAAGTGAAACAAAAATGCAAGGAAAGGAAAATGCCTGAAGCGGGCGTCCCTTCTGTCATTTCTTTTGTCCTGTTTCCTCTCCCCCCACTGAGATCTTCCATTTGTTCTTGTCCTATCTGACACTTGCCAAAAAACAATTTTCATTTCTAACTTTTCCCAGTTGCCTTGAAATGTTACAGATCTAAAATGTTAGCTTGAACATTGCCGTACTTTGGCTAAGTGTCAATTTCAAAGTTTTATGGAGGGTTTCCCTTCCTGAGCCCTGCAATCTCATGTAATCTTCTGTGGCTCATGTCGTTAATTATGTATCTGGACTTGTCAGACAATCATGCAATCAACAAAGGTAGGACTGTGCACCAGTGTCAGGACCTTTGAATGTTCACACTGTGGGTGTTATATCTAAACCCCAGGGCAAGCACCAGTTCCATGCTGCAAGCCAGGAGCAGGCTTTCCAAGTATGTTACTTAACTGCAGTTTGAAAGGAAATGTCCAAGGAAGGGAAATTGGCACCTCGTCTGGAGGTCCTGGTGGGCAGGGTATGGGACAGGAGGGTCTCAGGTTTAACATTCCAGTGACAATACCACGAGGCCATTGCCTTGCTACTACTGCATGCAATATCTCCACTTAATGGCCAAATCCTCCTCATCTTCCAAAATCACTAAGTATCCCATCCTCTGTGATTTCACACTCAGCGGGGACACCTCCAAACCTTTCCTATTCCAGCACTACCACAATAGCCCTTTATCTACTTCCATCATACTCAGTTTTTCCCTTTTTTGGTTACTTCATTCTGTGACCCATCGCCTAGACTGATACCTCCACAGCGTCCTAACTGACCTTCCTGTAATCCTCAGACTGGTAGGATTAGGTCTAGAGGAATCACAGTGGCCAACGCTCTGGTCTGCGACAGGACAATAGCATGGCTGACTGTGGCGGCACAACCTCATTGATCATAGCTGCATTTGACTCGACCAAAGATTATTCCTCTTAGATGTTCAAATGGGGCCGTATTGAAATGCATGTAGTGTTGTTGCTGTGTAAGCTGCTGGCACACGCTGACATTGACATAGTGCCCTGCTAGCAGAAACATGTCCATGCCCCCAGTGCTGGCAACATGATAAGGTGCCTGGCTTTCTCTCTGTGCTAAAGGCAAGGCAGAAATGCTGTGGGCAACCAAGTAAGTACAAAGTGAGAGCACATTGAGGAAACAAGTAAGGTCTCCGAAGATGCACTGTGTTACAATGCATGAGATGGGTGTGCACTCAGGCACCTTGGCAGGAACTTTTCATGTAAGATATGGCGAGCTCTAAAGGTGTAGTAGTATATTGAAGTGATTCATATGTTATTCCAAATTCAAACATGATGCAGTAGTGAGGTTGGTGTTTTGCCAATTCTAGCTGCAGCACAAGAAGGGTGGCGGGATTGCTGCCCATCGACTGTGCTCCGTCAGGAACAATAGTCAAAATTGAGGCCTACAGAAGCCAGGTAGCTGCTCTGTAACTTTTCTATAAGCTCTATAGAAGTTCATGTCAGAAATTGGCACGATCATGTTTCTCACCAATTCCTGGAAGAGTCATAAACGGCATAAAAATGAGGAAAGATTAACTAACAATGAGGAAATAAGGAGCTCACTGCTTATCAGTGAGAGATGGGGTTAGGTGGAGTCAGCTACTTGGAATATTGTGCAGACGTACATATTTGCAATTAACTGTTTGAAAAACACAATAATCCTTTTAAACAGTAGGCGGCATAATTTAGCTAACTGTTGTAACTTCAGAAAAAAAATGTTTTCCTGATGTTGAAAAACTCACTTTTTCATGTTGACCATATTTTCCCAAGTTTCTTGCCATTGCCTTGATCGATCAAAGAAAATTCTGCTGTATAATTGGTTTCTCTATTTGCTTAGATATATGTAGTTCTGCTATAACGCATGTTTCGTTAACACGAATTGGCTGTAAAGCTATTGATGAATAGTGGACTCTGGATAACACATGCTTTCTGCTGTACAGGTATAGCGATTTTCCAATCATGCGACTTTCTTTAGCATGAGGTCACACAAGAATGCAACTATCGCGTTATAGGAGAACTACCTGCACTGACTCACCTGCTCAGCATTTTTCTTCCGCAGGGATTTTCTGTTTTACTTTTCTGTTTATAGTCTGTGTCCTTCCAATTGTTGATGTATTCACATCTATCACCCAGTAGAAGCTGGGCAGTGCAGAAGATAGAATGAAGACAGAATACTCATCATTCCAATACCATATCATTTTAAACCCAGCTGAAACTGCCTGATTTAGAATAATGGCTCCATAAATTTATGCAAATTGCAGTTACATAGATAGGGTCCAACACACAGTTTTATTGTCTTCTTAAGAACATGCCACGCTTGGTAAAAGCTGCTGGACCAGAGGTGCAAGCTTGTCAAGGAATGTTTTAAAAACAATGAATTTTTTGAGTGATTCCTCCTCCTCCTGCTGTCACATTGAGATCCCTCATTCCACCAACTCCTCACTAGCTGTCGGGCAACCTGTCGACTGACTGATATCATATCAGCCCAAACCAGGAACTCTTTGGGGACACATATTTGAACCAGGCAGGTGGGGCAACTCAATTTAACTATTAACATAATGTGGACCTACTGCTGCAACTCCTGGTAGTACTGCTGTCTAGCAGACTATTAGTTAAAATTTTCGCATATGTATTTATCGATTTCTGTACATACAAAGATAGAGATTGTGCAAGTTTATTACTACTTTTCAGCAATCATTGCCAGAGATGATAATTGTGTCAAATAAGAAAGGAACTATGGGGACAATTACAGAATGTATTTGCTATCATAAGTAACTAGAGAAGAATCAGGTTCAAATGTAATTTCAGATAATCAATTACAATTGCCAGGTGTTTGATTTATCCTTTAAACTTCTATGGCAGCCATGGCTTTCAATGGAGAGGTCGTCTTACTGGATGATGAAAGACAGGGGCATTCTTTCAATCATGAACGGTGATTATTTTGCTCAAATTTCATTTATCTTAAATGCTATATTTGCTCCACCATTCGATCATGGTTGTTATGTTTCTCAACCCCAAAAGGCAGGAGAATGTGGTTAAGAAACATAGCAGCCACGATCGAATGGCAGAGCAGACTCGATGGGCCAAATGGCCTAATTCTGCTCTTGCATCATATAGTTTTATGGTATATGATCTTAACTCAGCTTCTCTTCCATTTACACCGCCTGAACAAGTGAGTATTTCCATCACTTTCTACGGTTATTTCAGATTTCCATCATCTGCAATGTTTTACTTTTATGCCTTGTGAATAATTATTTTATTGTTTGAGCTTTGCAGTGTATCAACTGGGTCTCAAGTTTTCCTACATAATAGCAAATTCCACAATTCAATGGTGAAGTGCTTTGGGATGTTCCATATATGAAGGCATTGCATAGGCAAAAAAAAAGCAATTTTAGGTAATTTTATTGATGAAGAACAAGGCACAAGACCAATGAGGAAGTGATTGAATTACAAGAGCAAGAATAAATTGAATAAATAACATCCCAAGAAGAAAATGCCTGTATTTCAACTATTTTAACAAAGCTGGAAATTTACAGAGATCTCTCCCAGAGCACAACATGGAGGGCAGAAAGAAGGGAGGGCTGAGGCATTTGGATGACAGATGTCACACTATGGCTGCAGATGAGCTACTGAGTATGTGTGCAGATGGCACAAGGCAGATGAGGATGAAATAACGTGTCAGTAGATTTTCTGGTAGGAGTAGTAATAAACAGGATAGGACAGGATGGGATCAAGTTTTATAAAACAAGCAGAGAATCCTGGAGAAATTCAGCAATTCTGGCAGCATCTGTGGACAGGGAAACTGAGTTACCATTTTCAGAACAAAATTTGACAATGTTTCTTGCATTTTTGAACACAACAAAGCACTATGCATCCTTGGCTTATTCAGCCTTTTCTTTTTATACAATTGTGGAAAATAAATCAAGAGGGCTTAATTAGGTCAAAACCATGAAGAACTTAATCTTGGACTATTCCATTTAGCCTTAAAGTTGTCAATATTGATGGAAATTAATAAAAGTTGGAGAACAATTTGGTAATTTTGAAGATGGTGGTAATCAATGGAAATCAGAATGATTAATGCAGTTTCTTCAAATCTTTTAGTTATATGCTAAAATAATAATTGGTGAATAATTAGTCTTGGTCAATTTGCGTGCATTATCTCATTCCTTTAGAATCCTAACCATATTTAGACTCAGTTTTTTCACTTCAATGAGTTAATGCTCATGTCACATAAATGCTTTTCCTAATCCAATTGTTTTTATTTCCTCCGTCAACTTATTGATATTTTCTGTTTTTAAACTGCACGGAAATAAGAGTTTCTTTACCCCTGGGATTACGGTGGTGGTGTAGAACTAAAGAGATATATATCTATATTGAAAGTGAAATCATTCCTTGCTGAAGAGAAATGGTAGTTTTAGTAGCAATTGGGCGTTAAATTCAATAAGACTCCAAAGCAGACATGGGGAACCATTGTGTGATTTGCATGTCTACTCATGACAAAAGAGGTAAGTTGCCTGCCGTTGGTAAGGATTACAATGTTTTTGGTATTCACGCCATTGGCTGCAAATATCTACAGGGTACCCAATATTCCAAGTGGCTATCATGACCTAAAAACAACCCGCATTTCTTAAATAAATGCAGAAAGTGTTGAAAAAAATACTCAGTCGGCGTGGCAACATCTATAGAGAGAGAAAGACTTAGCATATAAACTGCAAAGACAATTCTTTGTGAAAAGTATAAAGGATGGAGTGACATGAACTCGACATCGAGATGGGCCTCGTAGCTATTCCGGGCCAATTCTGCCACATGTCTCACCATAGCCAATCAGATCCTTGCATGATTCTGGCTGTTAACTCTTTCCCTCCCTCCACAGAGTCTGACAGAGCTGCGAAGTTTCTTCAGAGCTTTCAGTTTCTGTTTCAAATCTCCAGCATCTCCATTGTCTTTTGTCTATCCCCACTTGCTCCGGAGAAACTGGTGTGCAGCAGCCTCCTTAAACAGTTACAATTCATGAGGAGTAGCTTCCCTCACATTACTGTTGCCGAGGCAGTTCCAGGATTTTGAGCAGGAATGCGGAAAGCAGATTAGAAATGATCACGGGATTAGAAATGTAGCTGCCCTCTTTGTTGATCCCTCTGCCAAATAAGTAGCCAACAGTCTCAGTGATCGCTTTTCTATGATGATCAAACTCAGGGTTGTATATTACGGAATGTAAGATATTAATGGGTAACTTGATCAAAGTTTCCAAGACATTAAATGGAACTGATAACGTGGATTGACAGAAACTCTTTCTTTTGGGTGAGCATAGATCAGGGCATATTCTAAAGATTACAGCCAGAGCTTTGAGGAATTAATTTAGGAACCATTTCTAGATACTAAGGGTGGTAGAAGTAAGGAACAACCACCAGTAAATAATAATTGATGCTGGAACAAATTTTAGCTTTAAAGAGATCAATAGATTTTTATTATCCAAAGACTAAAGAGATATAAACCAAAAGTAGGGGTGTGGAATTATTCTTCAGGTCAGCCACAATCTCATTGAATAGAGGAAACTATTCAATGATCCATTCATATTTCTGTGTTCCTACGCACAGAATCAGTCCATGCACTGATAGCTGAGGGTGAAGGACTGAGTTAATCTTTCTTCATTTGCACTATTTTCTTACTCTTCCTCCTCTGACTGAAAAAGGACAATGATTAGAAAAGAATGGGGCTATCAGGAATGACATAATTTGCAAGGTACAAATAGACATAATTCAGTTTATAAAGTAGAGCGGGGGTGGCAAAAGGCAATTAAATATCACAGAGTCATACAGCACAGAAACAGGCCCGTTAGCTATGGTTGCAAAAAGTATGCCCAGAAAAGAATCATCATCATTTTCAAGAACGTGTTTCAGGAAGTGTATGAGTAAGTAAAGACTAATATGTGACAATGCAGGCAAGTGTGCATTTTGCTTCAAAATGAGTTATTCCCCTCTCAAATGCATGAGAATGGTGGTTTATATTTTCAGCAAATGCAATGTGAAATTATTAATATCTTTCCATCAGATCCTCATAAAAATTCAATCACACTATAAACTCTCCTGACAGTGATAACAAAAGAATTACACAGATATTCTCTGAATCAGCTGAAAGTGGATCAAAGTGGAGCAGAGTTTTCTCTAAGAAAGAAAACCTACCCGGGAGTTTTAAATGAATTGGTCCAAATAAACAATTGCAAATGCATTTTACAGGATGACAGCATAGATTTTAAAGTTAGATGTTTTCATTGGTGAAGGGTCAGGTTAGCTCAGTTAGCTGAGTGGCTAGTTTCTGATACAGTGTGGTACCAACAGCATTGATTCAATTTCTGCGCCAGCTGAGGTTACCTTGAAGGATTCCCCTTTTCAAATTCTCCCTTTGCCTGAGGGTGAAGTGACCTGTGGTGTGGTAAGACTACAATAACTTCGGCTTTTATTGGTGTCAGTTAAAACTGGTTAAATGCTATGGAAAGGGCTGGAGCCATTGACAATCAGTGATCTTCAGTGGTGAGAAAGCAACTCTTTTTGCAGTCTGATAGGGCACTAGTTTGACCTTGACAGTGTGATAGTAACACAAAACAGCCATTCTACAGGCAGCTTAAGACAGCACAAAACCCCATAAAAAGCAAATGCTAGCTCAAAAGTTCATGGGTGATCCAATAACATGCAAGATTTCATCAATGTTGTCAAGACCATCTACAGCTCAACCACTCAAGTGCCTATCACACCAACAGCCAAGCATGAAGGAGGGTTCATCAGGGACAGAGAGCTTACGGGGGAAAACATTTTGAGGAACTTCTGAAAGGAGATCTGTCTTTGACTCAGATGTCCCCAACTCCGCTCTTCAACAGCTCAGTCTCAGTGCTACCCAAGGCCATAGAAAAGTTGAAGTCATTTGGCAGCTGATAAACAACAAAGCCTCTGAAGCTACTGAAATTCTGAAACAAGGCAGGCATACAGCCTGGCAATGGTTTCATAATCTCATATCCCTCATCAGGAAAGAGGAGAGCATACTGGGAGATCTCAGTGGCACAGTGATTATTACTATGGTCAAGAAGGGAAGTCTGATCAGTGAATCTCCAGAGGAGTCTCCCTGCTGCCTTTCACAATGAAGATTAGTGCAATGGCCTCTTGTCAATGGCTGAGGAACACTTTCCAGAGACACAGTGTGTTTTTGTCCATTGAAATGGACTTATAGACATAATTGTCATTGTATGATAACTTCAAGAAAAATGACAGCAACAAACAACAAACACTGTACATGGCCTTTTTGGACCTAACAAAGATCTTTGGCTCTGTCACTATGAAAACATATTGAGTATCCTCCTTAGATGTGGCTGTCCTCTGAGATCTGTAATCACCCTCTGCCCATTCCACAATGACGTGCAAACTGTGATTCTCACTAATGGGACACATTTAAAAGTGGACAGTTCAGATCCCCTGTAACTTATATGGTGACAACCATGCTCAGGAAGGCAGCCTGATCTACATCTAAGGAGTGGGGTCATGAACCGTAGTGGCACAAAGAGTGTTTCCTGCCTAACTGATCATCAGGAAATGTCACAATCTGAGACATATCAGTGTCATCCATAAACAGAGCTGGAGGGATTTGGCTACAAATGAAACAGCACTTGGGCAGATTGGCATTGACTTTTTGATATGGTGACTCTTCAAGAGATTTTTAAATGGTATGACTACTTTGAGTGACTTATGACTCTCTGGTGGAAAGTATTTCCCCCCAGACATTTATCAAATAATATTTTGTGCTTAGTTTGAAACGGGAATTTGAAGGGATTATAATGGTAATGGGCAAAAGTAAAAACTGGGTGTGAATGAGAGTGGATATTAGTCATGGTGAGGAAAAGGTGAAGGAAGGATGGGGTTGAATTTGTAGTGTTTTATTTGTAGCTTTGAGCCAGTTGGTGCGAGAATATCTCTTTGTCTGAAAAGCCAGCCTTCCAGCCTGTGGTCTGGGAGAAGCAATGTGCTGAGAACTGGTGCAGGATGACAAATCATGGCAAGAAACCAGACATAGACCTGCACTGTGGTCTGTATTCACAAACAGATGGAAAATTTAATAAATGGAATCTTGTCAAGTCTGTACTTTATTTTTAATGGTTCCAGGAAATGCTATTAGGAAATCACAAACATCAATATCAAATGTGATATTTTTGTTTTGATATTTTGCCTTACTCTTCTAAAGCAAGAACTTTTAAATTAGTTCTGCTTGCTATTCCTTTATCTGAATTATGAACACTGTCCTTGACTTAATCTGAAATGTTTCTGGTCATTTTATTCCCTAATTTAACTTTACCAAGCCCTTGGAGAGAGACTATGAAGTTTGTCTTTTTTAGCTTTGTTCTTTGCCTTTTGGCCAATGCTGTAATGTAACTGTTTTTTCCTTCATTTTCCATTCTGTAATTTAGGATTTCTATACCTAAGATGGTGTTGTGTGTTGGTGACATTGTTAAACTGTGACTAAGCTTATAACTGAAGAAACTGCACCGCAATACCTTTGTACCTAGGATGGCTCTGTAAGTGGCGACATATGACAATGTACATGGCACAACAAAGTCAATTCAATTCAATTCCATTACACATAAAGGTTCTATGATTACTAATGCATTTCACATGGTGTTTCTCACATGTTTTCCAGAGCCTGGAGTAGAGTTTGTAATGCCTACTACAGACCAATTGCAACCTAAATGTGACCACACGTTGAACTCTTACTGTAATACAGTTAACTTACAAAAGTCTGCAGAGCTTTCTTAAATGGTTCCATCATCTTACTTCCATCAAAATCCTATTCATCTGTTGATCATTCTTATGGAGAAGAACATTCAAAATTTACCCTTCGGTACTTTGGGACTGACTTCCTACTTAACTCTGACAGTTTCTTTTATACAAATCTATATTGTTTTACTTCATCATCCTAGCCTTCCTGTGGCATGGTGGCTCAGTGATTAGCACTGATGCGTCACGGCACCAGGGACCTGGGTTCAATTCCAGCCTTGGGTGACTGTCTGTGTGAAGTTTGCACATTCTCCACATGTCTGCGTGGGTTTCCTCAGGGTGCTCTGGTTTCCTCCCACAGTCCAAAAATGTGCAGGATATGTGGATTGGCCACGCTAAATTGCCCATAATGTGCAGTGATGTAGAGATTAGGTGGGTTACAAGGGAATGGGTCTGGGTGGGATGCTCTGAGGGTTGGTGTGACCTTGTTGGCCTGAAGGGCCTGTTTCCACACTGTAGGGACTCTATGATGAAATCTTTGTTTATTGCTACATCCTCCAAGATTAGAGATTAAGCATGTGAAATGTTCCTTAGTTGATGACAGATCTGAATATCTCGCATCTGTCCCGTATCTTGTACCAGGTCAAGACAGAATGGGAATTTATTTCAAACAAGCTGAGACAATAGCATGGCCATCTAAAAAGTAGGAAGTATAATTTTCTTCAGTTTCTTTTTGACTTTCATTGAATTGCCTCTGACCCTAATGTTTGACGATGTGACATATTGAACAGTTTCCATTGCTAATTGCCTCCTGTATGTATAATTTATAACACTGATGATGTGAAGTTACTTCGTTTTCTATTATTTCATAGAATGTATCATTTCTGTCAAAGCTAGCATTTGTTGTTTGTCTTGAGCGTCCTTTGAGAAGCCAATGCTGAGTCTGAGCAAACATTCTTAGTAGGCTGAAGTCTCCCTGGTGCAGATAAGCCCATTGTGTTGCTGGGAAGGGGATCAGCATTTTGATATTCTATGGCAGTAAGGAACAGCTACTTCAGGTCAAAATGGCATACAACTTGGATGGGAACTTGCAATTTGCAATGTTCCCACGTATCTGCTACATTTGTTCTGCCAGATAGCAGGGATCACAGTTTTGAAAGTTTGAGCACATTCCTGCAGTATATCTTTAAATGAAGCACACTGCAGCACTGTACGTCTGTGGTGGACAGTGTGAATCTTTGAGTTGGTGGATTAGGTACTGATCAAGCAGTCTCCTTTGTTTGGGATGAGCGTGAGTTCCCTGAGTATTGTTGGAGCTGCAGTCACCCAGGCATTGTTGCAA